>NC_135305.1:84844622-85147773 GCF_048772815.1 Callospermophilus lateralis | reverse complement strand
TGTTTCACAAACAATAAACTTTATTAATGTGTGTGATTTTAGTACTTCTATGCTGTTTCTCATTTTAAGATGGTCCCAGGGAGGTTTGGGGAATGTGGGCTTCCCACCAGGTCCTCAGAGCTGCTTTCTGAGAGTAGACAACAGGGGTGGACCTTTTCTAGAATCTTCTCCATCTGTGAGAACAGGTATCCTGAGGCAGATGTTAGAATGAAAAGGACCTTTTGGAAAGCATGATAATAGGCATTGTATGAGGCCCAGGATGCTCTGGGTAAGATAAATGAAGAGATTTGAGAAATTCACCACTCTGAATTTCAAAAAAACAAATAATGAATTTTAAAATTTAAAAGCTAAATCACAGATGTTTATGAAAATCCTTATATTGTTTCAGGTAAATCCATATTTTACTCAACAGCCATGGCATTGGGTTTAAGTAAATCTGTCCCTCCCCTGAAGATGACCTTTGCTGACTTGGGAAAGCAAGACAGGTAAGGGGTGGATGTGTGACGGGTGGTGGGGGTGGTTGTCGCTGGAATCCAGGGAGCCTGGTAACCTGTGAGGCCAAATGCTCCAGGGGGAAAGAACTGAAAGAAGTCCCCCAAATTTCAATGACACTCCCTCATAGAACATTTTAAGTGTAAAGACGTGGAAGTTCAAAAGTGGTTTTGAAATTTGTTTGACTAGGATGATTGGAACTTTTTCATTAATTATGGTACGGTATACAAATCTGTTTTTTTTTTTCTTTCTTTCTTTTTTTTTTTTTTTTTTTTTTTTTTGTGGTCCTGGGGTTGGCAATTAGGGTCTAGCTTCACTTATAGCCCCTAGTTAAATACACATAACCCATAGTTTAATACTCATTTTGCAGGTGGAAAAAAGGTATCAAGGATACAGAGGTTGATTCACTTGCTCCTTAGCCATAGAAACCAAAGGTCTCCATCAAAATTACCCCAGGGCCCCTTGTACCGGTTTATGAGTGCTTTCTATTCTACCCAAGAGCTCTGGGATCTCTGCAGAATATGTGTATGTGTGCCTCTCTGTATGAGAGTGTGTGTGTGTGTGTGTGTCTGTGCCCCATCCAATGATCTCCCTGAATTCACTTCAGGTTTCAGGCTCTGGGGAGTGGCGTGGTGCCCTGGTGTGTCAGCCAGGGGTTCAGGGCATGTCCCGTGAACCAGGTCAAGATGGCCATCTCTGTCAATCAGAGTTTATCAGACCTTATTTCATTGTATGTTATTAAGTGCACTCGTGGTTTTGTAACTAAATAACTGCATTAGGAACACAGCATTTTTCCTGCAGTTCTCTACAACATCCTGGATCTGTTTTCATAAGAGGAGGAAGAGCAGCAGGGTCTCTGGCTTGATAATACCAACTTACAGGACTGAAAACCAAGCTGTCACCTCCTCCAGCCATGCTTCACGTGTGGCTGCTGAAGTCAGAAAGGTGGTCTGACTTGGTCAAGAGCATATAACTATTAACTAGATCCTAGATCCTGTGTCTTTGAATCTAGTGTTTTTTTCCCATCACACAACTGTTCTCCTTGTCTGATGTCCTGGATGTGTGTTTTGTTATGGGAAGTGTTTTTTAAACTTGGTTGGCTAGATTGATTAGAACTTTTCTATTTTTCATTCATTACAGTAAAATACACAAATCCTTTTATTTCTTTTAGGTGCTGAAATGGTAATTAGGGCCTAGCTCTACCTCCAGCCCCTAGTAAAATACACATATATACAATTTAAAATTTTAAACTTTTAAGTTTATAGTTCAGTGACATTAAGGCATGCTGGAACTTTTGAGGTAGGAAAGAATAAAAAAAGCACCATAATAATTGTAAGAAAAATATAAACTAATTAGTAAATTCTTACTAAATGTCAAGCAACGTGCTAAGAACTAATATGTACTCTCACTAAATTCTGAAAATAAATCTGGTTTCTATTCTTATCATTCTTTTACAAATAAGGATATAAAAGTTCAGACAGGTTAAGCAACTTGCCCAAGGTCACGGAGCTGGTATGTGCCAGAGTCAGACTCAGACAGTTAATTGATGTGTTTAGACTCTAATCCACCACACCTTCTTGCTTTTTCTTTGAAACCACTAAATAAAACAAAACCCTGAAAAGCTCAATACTTTCTGGGTTTTTCTGTCCATTTTCTTCTTTTCTTTTTTTGTTCTTGTTTTACTTTGTAATATTTGGTTTTCCTTATTTTTTTTTTTTTTTTGCCTTGTTTTAACCTTTACATATTGATGGGCAACCGAGCAACCCAAGTCTTAGCAGAATTTTAGAAGAGGAAGTTGAGGCAATAAAAAAGATCAAAAGTCCCTTGCTTCCCCCCAATTAATTAGAATCAGTCTTTTCTAGTTGAAACCAGCCATGTCCAAGACTGGATCAAGGTAACAAAATCATCCTTATGCAAAAGCAGACCATACAGAGCCTGTTTTCTGAGAAGAGCTCATGGAAAACAGGAAACATCTATCTAAATGGGAAAAACCTAAATACATTTCACAGTAAGTGTCACTGAATGATTTAGTCAATCTAGAACACTCTTTCCGATAAAAGATTGTTTTAGAAAATGTAATTTGAGCTTCATTAACAAACAAGGAACATGTTCATACCATTTACATAAACAGGCATACACTGTGTATTTTTATGTTAGTGAATGTTTGTTGCTTGACTTGGATTGATTTATAGTCTCAGGCTTTTCAGATAGCATATGGAAGATAGGTGGAATTAAAAAAAATTGGACAATTATATTTCCCCAGATCTACTCTTTGTATACAAGAGCTCATAATATGAAATGTTCCTGTTATTTTTGGTAAACTATTTCTCTTATCTCAATGTGGAATGACAAAAACACAGCAACCCAAGTTTAGGTGATTATTCTTAATGGAGAGAGACATATATAATCACCTACTAGAAGACAGTGAACTCAAATAAGGCCTGGTATTAAGAATGTTTTACTTATTCTTGCAGGTGGCAGAGAACATTCAGAATGATGCAAGAAAGGACAGCAATAGCAGAAGTGGTGCAGGAAGCAAGGCAAGAGGCCCCCCTGCTGAGCTGGTGCACCTGTGACCAGAGCACCCCTTGGCTTTGAACTTGGAGTTGCATCCTCATGGGGGATTGGAGGGGCATGGCAAGAGGCATGGAGAAGCAAGTGGAATTATAGAGACAAGGGCTCCTGACACAGGAAGCAGGCTTCCAGAGCCCTCTGTGAAGCAAAAAAAAAAAAAAAAAATGCTTTCTTTCTATGAGCCTGGAATGTAGCCACAGTTGTAAAATCCATCCAAACTGTCCCCTGTTGCCCCCGATGTGACAGTCCTATGTTGGAAATGGAGTGTCATTGTAGTGCATTGTTCTTTCTTTTCATTTTGAAATAATTTCCAATGTTCAGAAGAGCTGCAGGTCACAAAGAGCCTTCCCGGAGGCCTCCGCCAGCTCCCCACAGTCAACATCTCCCACAACCCTGGTCACTCTTCAAAACTAAGAAATTAATGTGGAAACACAGTATAAAACCATTAACTAAATACAGATTTTATTTGGATTTTATCATTTTTTTCATTAATTTCCTTTCTTTTCCAGGAAATAATCCAGGACACAAACATAATAATGGACTTTTAATCATTTTATTTCCTTGCTCAAAAACAAGCTCTCAATTACTAACCAAAGTAAATGCTGTTTAGTTACCTGGTCATGCCCCCCTATATTTTTAGAGTCTTTCTTCGCTATTCACCAACATGTGCCACATAGTTTGGTTAGCACCAAAAACTGGACATGTTTGCTTTCTCTCAATGCATCCTGATCTTTCCCACGTCCACCATGTAGCCCATGCTGTTCCTTCGATTTAAAGCTCATATTCCACAGCTCATAGCTCTACCCCTTATTTCATATCAAAGGCTTCTACTTCAGTATGAGTACAGGGAAGGATCCCACCTCAGGGCAATAGCACAGTACAGGGCAAAAGGGGCAAGGCCTGGGCACCAGAGGCAGCAGGAGGGCCCTGACCCCCAACAGAGGGAGGAAGCCCAAGTCCCTGAATGAGGGTATTACAGTGAATTTGAAAAGAAACTTCACACTCTTACACACTGGTACAACCCAATTCCTTGGAAAGCTTGAGACGCAGCAACATACCTCATTCTGATACAGGTTGAAATGCTGGCATAAAGGTAATATCGTTTGAGTATTTCATATGCAAAATGCCTGGAACCAGAAATGGTTCTGATTTTGAGGGTTTCTTTTTGTTTGTTTGTTTAGATTTTGAACATTTACATTTACATAATGAGACCTCTTGGGGATGACATGCAAATCTAAACTTGAAATTCATTTATGTTTCATATACACCTTATACACATAGGCTGAAAGTAATTTTATATGATATTTTAAATAATGTTGGGCATGAAACAATGTTTTATGGTGTGAAATTTTGCAGTTGTGATGTCATGTTGGCGCTCAAGTGTGGAGCATTTTTGATTCTGGATTTTCAAATTGGAGATGCACAAACTGAAAAAGAGCTCATTCCTGTATTTCCTACTTATAATACTCCATTACTTTATTTAGAGTAAAGCTTGTTCTCACCAGGCACAGTGGCACAGCCTATAATCCCAGAGGCTCAGGAGGCTGAGGCAGAAGGATCTCGAGTTCAAAACCAGCCTCAGAAAAGTGAGGTGCTAAACAACTCAGTGAGATCTTGTCTCTAAATAAAATACAAAAAAAGGACTGGGGATGTGGTTCAATGGTTGAGTGCTCCTGAGTTCTATCCCCAGTACCCCAAACAAACAAACAAACAAAAACCTTGTTCTCACCCAATCTCTGTTTATAGGAAAATTCAACTTTTTGTAAACTTATTTTGTCTTAATTTTTGTATTTTTATCACTTCTTTACTGTATTTAACATTCAATCAGATTTTTTTTTTTGCAGCATAAGCTTTAGGGGAAAGCATATGTCTTAATGACTATAGCAATTCTTTTGTAGTTAATAAATCTTCACTCATATTTACATAATGTTAACATAATTTTATATAGTTATATGCATAGAAAAATAATTTCTAAAAATTTAATGAAGTTGAACATATCCAGAGATATTTTTAAGACCCAGACAATGAAAAACAATATGTGACCCTTTATATTGGAATGTAGAGTGCATATTTTTTTCTTCAATCAAAACAGATTCAATATACTTTTTATTAATATATATCTAAAAGTGTCAAGTTAGCAAAGAAATTTAATAGAAAGTGAACAACATAAAATAAGATCAAGCTGAATGTGGTAGCACACACCTGTAATCCCAGCAGCTTCAGAGGCTGAGGCAGGAGGATTGCAAGTTTAAAGCCAGCCTTAGCAATATTGCAAGGCCCCAAGTAACTTAGAGAGACCCTGTCTCAAAATAAAAAATAAAAAGGGCTGGGGACGTGGCTAAGTGGATAAGTATCCCCAGGTTCAATTCCTAGTAACCCCCTCAAAAAAATAAGTAAATAAATAGTGAGATCACACATTAAACCTGGAAGGGAAACTTGATGAAGTTTCCCTATACATCCACACAATGATAAATTCTGAAATAAGTAGATTCAATAGAGACTTAAACATGATACAATTTGACTATAGAGCATCTTAAAAAAAAAAAGTCTGATTTTTGTCTATATGCAGTATTCAAGGCAGGGGAATTACATAAGAAAATATATGATTAACTTAATGTCATTAAAAGAGCAATGCATTTTAAACCTTTAATTATCTTATGCAACATTATTAGTCTCTTTTTTTAAAGGTAAAGCAAAAATTTTAAACATCTGTTAAAAATAAATAAATATTTACCACTTTCAGTTTTTTAAAATGTCTAATACAACATTCAAATAAAAATAAAAAAGTGGACTAACTTCAAGAGCAATGAACAGATATTTATCGTTTCCTGGGCTTTGCCATTTTAGGGAGACAGGCTATATGTGACTTCAAAAAGCATCATATAGTAAAATACTTATTCTAATTGTAAATTTAGAAATTTTTGCAAGTTTATAAATGAAGAGAGCAATTTCTTCTCCTATATAATATCAAGGGAGTATTTTTCTTAACTGTTTAATCTTTTGTTCTTTGCTTCCATTTAAAAAAAAAATCACCTCATGGGGGCTGCTTAGAGAATAAATCCTGTCCCAGAGAAAATACTCCCATAGATTTATTCATATCCTTGAATAAGGATATGAGCAGGTTATGCATATTTTATTGAAGAAAGAAAATATATTTGCAGTTCCTCTTACATATTAACAAGTGTTTTTTATTCTACAACCTCTAAATATTCTATATCTTTAAGAATTTTAAGCCTGGCATGATGGCACACACCTGTCATCCCAGCAGCTTGGAAGACTGAGGCAGGAGAATTGTGAGTTCAAAGCCAGCCTCAGCAATGGTGAGGCACTAAGCAACTCAGTGAGACCCTGTCTCTAAATAAAACACAAAATAGGGCTTGGGATGTGGCTTAGTGGTCGAGTGCCCCTGAGTTCAATCCCTGATACCGAAAAACAGAAAACAAACAAAAAAAAGAATTTTAACACTTTCCAAACAGTAGCTTCCTAAAAAGTCTCAGTAGTATTTAAATTGTCAATAACAAAACTGGATGAAATTTCAAGCAGCAACTTGACAGGAAGGTTAGATGCTTACAAGAGCACACTTCCTCCAAGGAATAGCATCCCTGTTAATACTGAGGGGTGTCCTGCCTTGAGTGGGACTGAGTGGCCCATCCAGGGACCCAGGCATCTGAACTTCCTGAGGGGGTACGCCTTCTGCATATGTTTAGAGTGATTTGTTCAAGGGCAAGTCTCAACTGTCAAGATCATCAATTCTGTTTTCATTCTCTACAAAAAGGCAGCTCCCAAATGTTGGCCCCAGTGACCTACCTGATCCAAGTCAAATCTGTGACAAGCAAGCCACTGTAGCTGAATAATTAAGGGAAGCATCTGTTGAAATGGGATCGACCTGTACCAATCATGCTTGACCTGATTCTCCTTCTCCCTTTCCTTTCCTCTTCCCTCTTTTTGGGCCACCCCATCCTGACTTTTATTTTACATTCATTTTTTTTCCCCTTAAGCAAACAGGCATTGGACTGATTCTCAAAAAAAATTGCACCTGCATGTGTAAAGGGCCTATTAACACCAGGAAAGGAAAGTGATTTGGGCCTGATTCAAGGCAGGGAACTACCCACTGAATCATCATTGACACTTCCAGGGTTTCTTTGGAGGTCTCCCATAAGAACAGGGACCCAACCCAACCCTGCAGAGCTTATGAGAGCTAAGCTGAAGGTGGTATGGCCACCAGCCATATTACTCATTGGGGATATTGAGTCATATACATTTATAAGGGGTGGGCCCAGAACATGAAATACCCTAAGGTGTTCTGTAGCTTGAATGATGCTGTGAGCCATGGAGCCATGGGGCTCAATTTCTGATTCTGGGTATAACATTCCAGTTTCATCTTCACAACACGTGTTTCTTATTTATTATCCAAAACTTTCGGCAATCACTCCTTGGAACTTGACATTTGCAAATTTCCAAATAAGAATGTTTACTAATTATTTTTTTTTATGAGCTGGAAATGGAAAATGATAGCAAAAAAGTACATTCTGTATAAAGTTTAGACCATTTGACCCATCATAGGTGGGATGACCTTTATAAGGGATTTTGTATCCTTAGAGTATAAGAAATGCTCTTCCTTCTTTCTCAGGCTTTAAAATTGCCTCTTAGTGTCTGTTCCATTAACCTCAAAAGCCAGAACATACCCACAGTGCGGGTCAGGAATTTCTAGCTGCTTCTGCATCACTTCTCAGCCAGGCTGAATGTGATTTTTGAACAATGGCTTTGCAAGAAGATGAATAAATCTGCTACCATTTCAACCAGTATTTGCTGATACTTATTGATTTAAGCCATTCCCCCCTCATCCTTCCCAAATTCCTTTTTCTTACCCAAAGAAAAAAAAATCCATAGATTTTGCTGGTCTGTCCCTAGTGCCTTCTTTATAAGACTCCTAAATACATTCTTTTAAGTTTCATTTTAAACTGGGGCATTTGGTAAGTTGATAGTTACAGCATGCTCACAGCTGTGGGAAATCTGACATAAAAAATAACCAGCTCAGAAAAATGGCCCATGCACAACATCTTTGAGTTTTTATGTTTTATTAGCAATTTGGACTCATTACTGTTTGGGGGAGGAAGGAAGGGAGGTCGATGTTTCTGCAAGTTGTTTCTTTAATGTATTAAGCAGAATTTTCCAATCAGGTTTAATTCAGAACCGGCGGCCTTTTTAGTTGGCTGCAGAGGATCTGGGCCGTGCTGACCACTGGCCCCACTCTTCCACCCCCACTCCCCACCCCCATACTCCTTTGCTGAAATTCATTATCCAGCAACAGAGGTCAAGCTAGGCATTTCATGTAGCTTCCACAGGAAAATGAGATAACCTCCTGATCTCAACCCCAAACGCTCTCTGATCTTTCCCAGCTCTTGTCATTTTCTTAGTCTTTTGGGCTAAGAATATGATTGCCCGTTGGCTTACAGTGACCACATTGTCACTGGGGTTTTGAATTATGATAGCCAGAAAGAGCTGGGCAATATTTAAAAGCCTGAGATCACAGACTTCCCTGACACGAGATTTAGCCAAGTCTGTCTTCTTTTCAGAATCCTCATTATTTGAACCTTTCTGTGACTTCTGGGAGAACACGCACTCTCTCGGCTCTCTTTTCCTCCTTTTCTGCAATGTCATGGTATTAAACTCTCTTGCCCATCTGTACGTGTTGCTCATTTTATGATGGAAAAGCATTAATGCAGACTGGATGAGTTCTGCTCCTAATCTCTTATGACCCTTAGTGGATCTTTGGAATATAAAGACACACTACATGCTGAAACGGTCCTCTGTAGCAAAACTAGGGGAAATCACCAGTTATCACATTTGAGAAAATGTTAACTACATCCACATCTTGTCTTCCCACTCCGTTGCTCCTCCCCATCCCAGGAACAGAGGAGCTGTGATGGGAAAATTCTAGGCACTAGAGGGGTCTGAAGAATGAAAGAG
Organism: Callospermophilus lateralis; assembly: GCF_048772815.1. Lineage (NCBI taxonomy): Eukaryota > Metazoa > Chordata > Mammalia > Rodentia > Sciuridae > Callospermophilus > Callospermophilus lateralis. The sequence continues at coordinate 85,138,737 of NC_135305.1, read as the reverse complement.
AAACATTCACTATACCGAAACCATCACACTTGGAAGAAGAAAAGAAGGGAAAGAAAGAAAAGAAGCAAAGGGGGAAAAAACTACTGGTAGAATTTTCATCTTTCCTTAGAAAAACATTATGTTAGAGAGTCCTACAAGGAAATAAAACTGGAAATGACTTAGAATCTGAAATATCAAATCTTACTTGAAGGGTTGAATTGACTCTAGCACTTCTTGATGTGGCACATAGGTGGAAGAGAAGAATTTGAGTGGTAGGCTCAGCTTGTTTTTCCTAGGTTGGTAGCTCTCAGAAGGAAAGATAATAGAAGCTAAGTAAGCACAAATGAGAAAAGTCTCCTATGATGGATTTCAAGTATGGTAAAGCATTATATCCCCCAGTACTGGGGAGCAAACCCAGGGCCTCATGCATGCTAGGCCAGCACTCCCCCAGTAAGTGACATCCTCCACCTGCAGTACAGCTCCTAATCAAGGTCCTAGGACCAGCAGTAGCAACATCACTTGGGAACTTGTCAGAAATGCACATCCCAGGGCCTCATTCCAGAACCACAAGTCAGATTCTCTTGGGAGGGGGCAGGAATCGGTGTAATTGCTGTCCAGGTTATTTCATGCTAAATTTGAGACACACTATAAACACTCTCATTTCTTCCCGGTAGTCTATACTTGGAAAGGAATAGTAATTACCAAGACCTCATTCAATCAAATAGCAGTAGTACTAAAAAACACACATATATGTATAACAAGGTGTAGAAGAACACATTTGCTGTAAGCAAATGAGAAAAGAAAATAGAATTATTTTCTGTGTAAACAGAGATTAGAATTTATCCATCCATCCATCTATCCTTCCATTATCTATCAAGATTAGAAGCACTGAATTTCTTGCTGGAAAAGCCACAAATACTAGAAATATATGAAGAAAGAGATCGCCATTTGAAAGCAGGCATTTAGTCTCTGATATCTTAGATGGTTCCTACTGGCAAATATAAAAATGAAATCTTATGAGATTTATGGTCACATCTTGCCTTAGAGAATTTTTTAGCCTTTGCACACAAGGGGAGAAATATTCCTGTAGGTAATATCAAATCCATTCGGTTGACATACATAAGAAGTGGACTTTTTGCTCTAGGTAAAATTTCCATCTTTCAACTATATTGACTCCCTCACATATATTTTCCTCCCTAGTAATCAGTGAGTATCAGCTACTAAACCTGATAGTTAAGGAAAATAGGCAGATGATGGCTAACTCATAGACCAAAGGTTTCCCTGCCCCTTCATTATCCTTCCTGAGAGAACAGAACCAGAGCCTGTCCAGGATGAAGGCTCTAGATAAGGTTCCTGACATGGCAGGCATGTTCACAGGTCATCTCATTAGGGTGGATGTGCTCATCAGCTGTTCATTGCTGTGACCAAAATACTTAACAAGAACAATTTGGAGAAGGAAAAGTGTATTCTGGCTTATAGTTTCAGAGGTTTAGTACATGGATGGCCAACTCCATTGCTCTGAGCCTAAGACGATGCTGAACATCATGGCGGAAAGGTGTGGTGGTGGAAAGGTGTGGTGGTGGAAAGGTGTGGTGGAGGAAAGCTGCTCAGGATCTGGTGCCCAGGAGGCTGACAGAGAGAAGGGGAAGGTGCCACAAGGCAGATGAATCTTTCCAGGGCACGTCCCTAATGACCTACCTCCTCTAGTCGCCCCCTACCTGACTGTGATTATCACCCAGTCAGTCCATTCAAACCAGGATGGACTGATTAGGTTACAGTTCTTGCAATCCAGTCATTTCGCCTCTGAATAGTCCTGTATTAACAAAAGCCTTTGGGTGGCCACCTCACATCCAAACCATAACAGTGTAAGGTGGTGGAGGTGGGAGAGGCAGAGTGGAGGAGAAGTCATCATCGGCAGGTAAGTGCTTAAATCAGAGTTTTCAGAGAGAGATGACAAGTCGGCTTTATGGTTTGACCCCCAAAGACTTACTGCGGAGAGCAAAAATCAACAACCTCGCACTGCGCAGGGTTCAGCTGGCCAAGTTTAACCACTGCCATTTCCTGCCCGGCAAGTGTGAAAGCGCACTTCACTCATATGGCATTTGGAAGTCCTGGAGGTAGCATAAAATACTGAGCTGTGGTGAAGCCACCTGGTGAAGTCACTTACTGTTAGGGCTTTTTAGGTACTCCAAGGGCTCTGCCTCATAAAGCCAGGGGCCCCTTGGATATCTTGTCCAAATCACTTCAGGTTTCTTTTTCTCACCCTTTAAATCAAGATTGGTGGCTGACTGAGCAATAAGGTCCCATTTCAACCTACCAGAGTATCAAAGGAAAGGCCTGGCTTTCTTCGACTCACTCCCTTTTGTTTCCTATTGTAGGGATTTTTTTTTTTTTTTTAACAAAATTCTCTGGGTGATCAGACCTGGGCAGCTGGAAAAGCAACATATTTTCCTGCTGTTCATTTGGGGACAACCACCTTGTCCCTGGGGGCTGGCACACACGGACCTAATACAAAATGCACTCATAGGAAACGGATCCAAACAAAGAACTGTTTCCCTATTACATGATGTTTCTGCCCAAGTACAACATGTTAGTTTCCTTCCCAGCTGGTCTGTTTGCCTATTGTTACAGGAAAAACGGTTGTCATTTATAATGTTCACAATTTGTCTACAACTTTCATAGTAAATCCTTGTTATCTTCCCCTTAAAAAAAAATGATGTACTGGATTTTGAACATTTGGGGAGTACAAGGGAAGGATTCTGGTTACACAGGCAAGTGAATGAGGACCCTGTGAAGCTTGTAGGAAGCCAAAATGAACCTCAAAAACAACTGCTACTTACTTGAGAAAAAAATAAAATCCAGAAAATACCAGAGTTTTCCTGAATTCTGCAAAACTCTCTCATTAAGCTACAGGGAGTTTTATTTATGAACTTTAGTTTCTAAACCCAGCAAGTAATTTAAGTCAGAAGACATGCAAACAGCCCAGAGAAAAATAGATGATATGTTGAAAATACTTTGCTTTTGTGCAGAAAGAGGTGGAATCGATTCCCCTCTTGACATGTTGTTTTGGAGACTGGGATCCACTGAAGTCAGAGGGAGGGGAGGACGAGTGAGAAGAAGAGAGAATATTGTGGAAAAATCTATATTTTTATTTATTGTGTAAATTCAAGAAACACTGAGCATCCAGTAAGTCTGATAAATGTAAGTTATTAACAGTCATGATATAATCAATGTTTGGGAAGAAAGGAGGCTGAATTGGGGAAAGGGAAACTTAGGTAGACATGAGGAGAAAGAAAGCAATAAAAGAAGGCTTTACTGAGGAGATAACATCCAACCTAGGGTTTGGAGGCTAGGAAGAAAAATACCAGAAGCAGGAGATAGTAGGATCCTTGAAGAGCTTTTCAGGTACTCGAAGGATTTATATTTTGAACTTTCGCCTCTGCATCCCTGGGAAAAAAATCCCAGTAGGTGCTCAGTAAATAATTATTGAAAAACATTCAGATAGAGAAAATAGCACTGAGCAATACAAGGAATGGCCAAAGTGGTTGGAATGTTCCAGGCCTGGCAAGCAATGGAGAATGGCTAACGGGATGGTTTGTGGGTAGAATAAAGGTGGAAAATTAGGGGGAGTTAGGCTAGGAGAAGTCTTGTAGGCAATGCCAGGGTGGATGTCTTTTTCCTCTGGAATCCAGCACTTCCCAGAGTGGACTGTAGGGAGCGCAAGTGCCACCGAATACAAATGTAAGAATGAGAATGAGAACAAAAGAGGAAGGGGAGACAGGACAAGAGGAAAGACGTAACTATATTTTTATAGGCTAAGCAAATATTAGATTAAACAAAGCTATCGAGGCTTTTATTCCATGGGATTTCTCACTTTTTAATAATGTAATATTTTATCTCCAAGTAAGTGTGGCAGTGCTGAATGAATTTCCCCCTTCTGTTAATTTTTTTGAGTGATTTTCATGCATCCTTCCACATGTAGATTATCAGTTCCAAGAGGACAAGGACTGTTTTTGTTCACCACTCTGTCTCCTCTGAATAACGCAATGCCTAACACATGAATGGTGCTCAAAAATTTTTGAATAAATACCTGATAGTTTGGCTGGGTATAGAATTCTAGGGTCAAAATAATTTTCTCTTTTTTTTGGGTGAAGGGGATTGTAGTTCTCTATTTTCTAGTAATAGTGATGCTGATGAGAAGCTTGAGGTCATTGTAAATCCTATGGTTTTATTGGCCATCTGTTTTTTTTTCTTTTAAATTTCCCCTAAACCCTTATGGAATGTTCTCCTTATTTTTACAGACAAACTATAAGCCATAATTGTTAACTTATTCTGTGCAGGGCACTTTTTGGCATTATCACCAGGGCAAAATACATCATTTACAGAGTAGAAGGGAGAATGCCAGTATCCTTAATTCATTTGAATGCTGTTCTTTAATGAATTTTTGTCCCAAGGCCACTCCGTCGGAATTGTTGACTTGAAGTTTGGAGTATGACTGAGGGATGTGGAGAAACACCCACTAGCTTCTGGTGTCTTAGGTAACCATTTTTCTATTTTTTTCCTCTGTTCTAATAATGTCTTCTAAAAAATTCTCAAAATTTCAGATCTAATAATGATATCCATTATCATATTCTAGTAAAAAAGAAAAAAGATACACATGTGCATGTATGTGTGTGATGTACATGTGATGTGTGTGTGTGTGTGTATGTGTGTGTGTGTCTATCTGTCTTTCCTTTCCCTATTTCAAGAAATTGACTTGGTTTGCCATGTTCCACCATAGTATTTGTATTTTGTTTTTGCATTTTAAACTCATAATTCATTAGAACTATAAAAATCATACTGAAATTCAATTAAGATTAATCTAATCCATATTAAAACAGATTTCTTCTATGTTTAAATTAGCAGGCAGTTTAAAACTAAAAATGATTGCAAAATATGTTGTCACACAATGTGTATTTATATAACTTGGTTTCTAGCTCCTTCTGCCAAAGGATACCATGAGAATTAACAATAAAATGCTGCTCCAGGGCTTTGGGCTGTCTGCATGCAAGTCCTATCTGGCTGAAGGACATCATCACAACAAATGAAAAGAAGAGTAGGACAGTTTCTGCAACAGATTTAGGAAGAGCATTTTGCTCCCAACACCTTATACTTCCTCCTTAGTGGAAAAGGTACTTTACTGCCTCTTTTGAAGTTTACCCTCTTTTGCTTTAAGATTTCCAACATCTTATCAGGCATTCAACTCCGAACACCATTTTCATTTTCTGATTTGCCACAGGAACTGATTCCAGCTGCTAAGGGGGACTTTCCAGATATTAATAATGGCCTGCAAAGGCTTTCCTAAGGCATGCCTAATAAACAGGAAAAATCCCATCCGCCCAGCACACTTATTGAGTAGGTTGTTTAAAACATTGATTGTCTTCCACATTTGTGAAAGGACCGAGCCAGTAGGTCAGTGTTCCAAGGCAGAAGACCAAATACACTGTTCATTCTCATTTTTCAGATCTCTCAACATGAAGACTTATGATAAATTATGACATATGCATCCTCTTCAGAGTGATGATTTAAAGACTCAAGACCTAGCCAATAAAGGAACCATTGAGAAAGCACGCAGTTATTGCAAAGAGTCTATAGCATATCTCTGTGCTGTTATTTCCCCTGTAGCAGGAGGCTGCTCTCTCTGCCCACGTTTTTCACCAGTTGTGCAGCAGCTGTTAGCCCTTTCCTTATCCCCCTCCCCAAACTAGAGACTCAACATGGCCTTCCCATCACCCCTTGCTTTAATCATCTTGGAGTCTGAGAAAGCCAGGCTGCATCCTCCTGGGACCTCCGTGAGCTGCTGGTGGGCCGCTTGGCCAGACCTCTGTGAGCTGTCTACTTGATAGTGTCTCTCACGTTTCTGTGTGCCTGAGTGCAGACGTGCTTTGTTCCCGGATGCCTGAGCTCCCTGGTGCAGCTGTAGGGACTGGCTTCTCTTGCAATGAGGATAATTGATGCATGTACAGAACAGAATTCTTGCCTCCTCCACCACTGTTAAGCATCTCCAGCCTGCCCGAAACTCCAAAGAAAAGTCAATGGGACAAAAGCAGCTCTTGAAACAAAACAAGCATTGAAATAAGCTCAAGGGCAGAGGTAGATGGGAGCTATTGTTCTGACTCTAATTCTGTTTCTTTCTGGCTTCTCACAATCATGGAGGTGATCATAAAATGAAACCTACTCTTTGACTTTGGAAATTTTATCCTTATTCTTTGAAAAGTAAAAGTCTGGGACAGGTCTGGGAGAAGTGCCTCCCCCCAAAAGTAATTAAAAACTCATCCTATCACTTGTCTGAGGCCACAATTCCGGGTGTAGAAGCTGTCCTCCCATCCTGATTGGAGCTTCTGTTTACATTGCATGCTCTGCACTAAGAAGGGCAAAGGTGAAGAATACTCACGGTCACAAATGCGTTATTCACGTGAGAGTCTCCTACCACAGACAGACTAGAATGTGCTTGCTCAGTGAGCAGAGAAGAAATGGAACCAACAGTCCCTCATTTTGTTCAATCCTTGTTCTGTGTTGTACAAAGAGATTTATACTTGCAAAAAGCAATGAAAACATCCCTCAGAATATTCCTATGGATGAGTTTATGACTGCACTCTAATGAGCCATGCCAGCCTATCTCTAAGCAGCTGGCTTAGGATGGCTGATTGGTTCCACTACTTTACAAAGGAGACACAATGACTAGAATAGAGAGCTCTGGAGCAATTTCTTATTTTAAAATATAGGCCAAGGAGTGTGGTACTGGTGGGTGGCAAGAAGTACAACTGCAGAGACAAGGGGGACCGGGGGATCACCTCAGATCTAACAGGAGTTGTCATAGCAGGCTCTGGCTTGGTTCCTGAATCGCTCCTGAACTGGCTGGTTATATCTGGAAATCAATTGCTCAGTGACAACCCTTTCAAATTTTGAACTGGTCGCCTACTTCTCTAATACATGGCATGAGACTTTTTTTTTTTTTTTTTTTTTGCAACCACATACCCCAGGTATTTAAGAACCTTTGTAGGTGTGGCAGGTGTGGGTGATGGGCTTGGTGCCTTGCAGATGGGATCATTGTGTTTTCAGAAGGGATTATGTGTGCTCAGGATCCTGTCTGCACAGAAAATAGTTCATCATTTGAAATACTCTTGATAAGTCCCCTTCTCCTTTACTTTTCTTCCCTTCACAATAGTCTTGTGTGTTGTCCTTGGAGTTAGCTGTTCTGAAATGTTTTCCAGAAAAAAAGAGGACACTGGAAGAGGAATTAAAAACCTTAAAATGTAGAAGTACAAGGTCAGAAAATTGCTTTGTTATACTCAAAAAGAAATGCATTACAGATAAGTTGCCTGGAAGAAACTGTAGATTCCTTACAGGGGTGGAAGTGCTGGCTCAACAAAGAAAGGTCCCCTCTCTCCATGATTCCCTGGCCCCTTCTTCCTGGGAGAGGAAGTTAGGAGCTTGTACTGACACTTGTTGTCCTGCAAATTCAAGACTGGGCCAAATTAGCCTTCTTGGGATGTCACTTCCCCAATTATACACATTGGGTAATTTATCCACTATGCTGCTGTGGAAATCGTCCGATTTTAACTCAGGGATACTGCAAAGGAGGAAATGATTAGATGCAAATAAATGAGAGTATTTCCTTTTGGTTTCTCATAAGAAAGTTGTACATGGTGATATCACATAAGAGGCTAAATGCCATATTATCCCATTAAGTCTGGGAATGAGGAATGCTACACTCATACCATGGTGGTGTATTTTTTTTTTTTTAAGTGTAGTGATTTTCCAACACAACTCTCCTCCTGATCTCATTCTTACATTTTCTTTGTTGTTTTTATTTTCAGCTGAACTAACTGTAAAAAAAAAAAATTAAGTCTGATTAGTTTCAGTTTTTGTCAATACTGCCTTTCAGGGTATTGTTATAAATAAGTGTTATGATGTGGTCAGGTAGCCAACATACACAGGGACAGAGCTGTGCTGCATTTCAGGCAAATACCTAAACATAAACTCCATTTCTTTTCTCTCTGTCTCTCTGGGTTCTTTGTTTGTTTGTTGTGTGTGTGTGTGTGTGTGTGTGTGTGTGCGCATGCTGGGGATTGAACCCAGGGCCACTTTGCTACTGATTTACATCCTCAATTCTTTTTATTTTATAGTTTTAAGACAGGGTCTCACTCATTTTTCCAGGCTGGCCTCAAATTTGTGATCTTCCTGTCTCAGCCTCCAAAGTTGCTAGGATTATAGGTATGTGCCACCACTCATTTCTTCTTTCATAATCAATAAAAAATTATTCAATTTGCTCAATTTCCTACATTTAAAAAATGTCTTGGAGTATTAATAAATTCTTGGGGTTGATGGTGATTAATTCAAATCTGGCTGTTATTACTTTTATGGTCTTTGCATAAAGTTCAGTTGACTGAGGATATTAAGAGCTTCCTAAATTGCCCTGTTGTGCAAAACAAAGCTACAAACAAAAATTCCTATGCATTTACCTGTGAATAGGGTACCATTATGACAGCTAAACTCACACATCTTGATTAACACAAATTCCTTTTTTGTGTTTAAAAACGTGCATAACATAAAGTTTACCATTTTAAAATGATTTTAAGTATACTGTTTAATAGAAACCTTTTACATTTTATTTAAAGACTTTTGGTATAACTTTTCAGACAGACCAAAAATTTACAAGGTAATACAATAAAAACCCATGTGACACCGCCCCCCCCCACACACACACACTCAGACAAAGAACATAAAACTGAGAAATAAAACATTACAAATGGGATAGAATGTTCACCTCTAAAGCCCTTTCAGATCCCAGTCATTCCTCTCCCCCTAAACTACCAAGGTTGTCAGGATCTCAGATATGGTGATCATCCTTTAAATATTTTTTTTTAGTTATCAATGGACTTTATTTTGTTTATTTATATGCAATGCTCAGAATCAAACCCAGTGCCTCATACATGCTGGGAAGCGATCTACCACTGAGCCATAATCCCACCCCCATCCTTTAGGTCTTTAGGCTTGTCTTTTATCTCATAGGTGCATTAGAACCTTTCAATTCTGCATCAGATATGTCATTGGTATCCACTGTGTTGCTTGTTTATGTGGAAGATAATAAATATAAGGGAGATAATAAAGCAATAGCTATCAGGTGGTATATAAATAATATTCTTTCAACTGAAACTTTCAGTTTCAGTTATCAGGTGGTATATAAGCTACTGAATATATGCGCATATTTAATATATAAGCAATATGTAATGTTCAGTTGCTTATATTCATCACCTGATATCTTCAAACCATTTGCAATCTCATCATTGATGACCCCATCCTGCAAACTTAAAAAAAAATAAAGCAGTGAAGGCAAAGGAATTATCCAGGGTCACAGACATCTCAGATGCAGGATGTAGAAGAAAATGATGTGGAGCCCCCTCCACCCCCACCTATCCCTGGCCTGTGATGTTGTGCTCTAGTGCTTCATAATATATTTATAAGTGCTCCACAATATGTAATAAATCACTATGTATTGATTTAAACAGAGCCACTTGCAAGCCTCAAAGTGCTGTACTGTATTACATACATAAAGGAGTCAAATCCCTTCGCCAGTCACTGACAGGCAGAGGCAGTTCAGTTAGAAGCTCTGGCTATTCAAGCCATGTCAGCAAAACTCAGTAAGCTGAGAACTGGAAAGGGGAGAGTGAGTAGCATCGACTCCTTAAAGCAGCAAGCTTTAGCTAATTGCTGAGGGAATATGTGCTATAGTCTGTCTTAGATTTTTAAATGTTTGGATTGTATACACCAGTGTTTTCAGTTGAAGTATTTTGTCTGAATTCCATAGGTATAAGAATATACATTAGTTGCTAGAAATGAAAGACAGCTTTCAACAATGCAGAAAAGGCAAGCAAATGGGGAAAATCTATATGTTCCTCTACAGCCCCAAGTGACAGGCATTTACCAGATCGTTTTTTTTTTCCCCCAAATGTATTTGCATCTAAAAGAAATTCAAATGGTCAGAGCTTGAATATTTAAAACTCACTCTATAAGCAGTGGTATGCTGGAGCCTGTTATACCAGCATTGGGAGAGCCCATTGTTATAAATGTTCAAGAATCTTACAAGCAAGTTCTTTTTTTTTTTTTTTTTCATTTGGTGCTGAGGATTGAACCCAGGGCCTCACTCCTGTTAAGCTCATGCTCTACTCTCAGAGCTACATTCCTAGCCTATAAGCAGTTCTTAAAATTGTTGGTAGCACCAGGCATGGTGGCACATACCTGTAATCCCAGGGGCTCAGGAGGCTGAGGCAGGAGGATTGCAAGTTCAAATCCAGCCTCAGCAACTTAGCAAGGCCCTAAGCAACATAATGAGACCCTGTCTCTAAATAAAATACAAGGAAGGGATAGGGATGTAACTCATTGGTTGAACACCCTTGGGTTCAATCCCTGGTCCCCTCACAAAAAAATCCCCCCAAAATGTTGGTAGCTTGAAATGGACCATGGTCAAAGCATTTACACCATGGAAATGGGCAAATGCTACAAATCACTCCTTTCTGCTCTCTGCAGATGGTTTAGTTGCTTCTACACATCCTTCGGTGGTAGAGTTTGCCCTTGAATATGATTTTTCCTGAACTCTGAACAGCCTAGGGATTCATTCATAGATAGATGGATGGAAAAACATCAAGGTACCTGACAGGTAAATAATGTGAGGTGATGTCTAGCATGTTCTCCTGGTTGAGTGGGAAACTCACATTTTCCTAAAGTGTAACACAGGAAATGGCTATCATGGAAATAGCTACTTCTAAAGAAACAAAATAAATGTATAATGAATGTTTTCACCCACGCTCAGTCAGGCTCAATAAAACACTACTTGCGTTCATGCTGGAAATCTGAAAGGGCATGCCATGTCAACGCTCTGACAAGTTCCAGAATTATTTCTGTTCCCAAGAAAACACTGCACCTCAAAATCCCATCACCCCAAAGTGCCCCAAGGGGAGAAACAGCACGGATTCATATGCAGAATGTTTTGTGAATATACTCAGTTCTGCTTTTCAAATAGTAACTATAGTCTAATTATTGATGAAAGGCTCTGCCAGAATGAGAGTCATCATTAAAGTGGTGGCTTCACATCTTTTTGATTAAAAGGAGTATTTTCTATTCAATATTAACATTTTGCATGGAAATTATCCAAGGTAATCACTCCAACTCCCTGCCAAATCAAACACAACTTGTTACTCATTTTCCTAATTTTACTTTCTTCCTAATTTTAGTTTCACTCATGTCTGGAGACAGAGCTCAAGGCCATACCAAGTCTGAAGATTTTCATACATAGAAGAAAACAAGATTGCACTTGGAATATCCACCACCAGGTTTTTCAGCTTTGAACATGTGTGGAAAAGCAGCTGGGTACCAATCATCTTTTACTGAATCAGAGTTTCCTTGTATTTAAATGACAGACTGCAATGAAATTACACATTGGGGTAGCATCATAGGAATTGGCTGTGATCAACTCATTTGTAACAGAAACCTATGCCTAAGAGCTCATTCCAGGTAGATGTGTGTGACTAGAGGGTCATAGAATAATAGTTCATTCAGTGTCATTCAGTGCAAGGTACCTTGCATGTTCTCTCTCGCGCCGTCACAATATTACTGCAAGATATTATCTGAACCCATCTTACAGATGAGGAAAATAAGGCTCAAAGAAAAGAAAGGGACTTACACAAACTCAGACCTGCTCTGGCCCCCATCTTTCCAATACACCTCCTGTCTCAGTATGATGATCCCTTAATTAGACCACATATAATATTCTCCCATCTACAACTGCTTTCTGTAAGTACTTATGTCTTAAAATTAGAACCATTAAAAGTTTAGGTTACTAGAACAAATTTCTTTAAAATCATAACGTGAAACCATAATTTCCATTAAAACTGTAAAATAGTTTAAAAAATGGAAGCTTTCACATTAGAAGTGAAGTTATAAAATTATGAATTACAAAATGGTTATCCTGATATTTGAACTGTAATAATTCACTGAAAGTAGAAAAAGTCATTAATTTAAAATATTATATTTCAGAGATTATATAAAATTGGAAATACTTGCTATAAGTACAACTTAAAAACACTTTATTATTTTGGGAAGAAAGGATTATTCCATAAATAAAATGCATGATTTGGTTATTTTACTAATTTGCCTGGTAATGTCAATATTTTCACTTTGAATTACAAAAAGCACTTAGATCAAATATCATGTGTCTTGTTTTACAAATGAGGATACCAAGACTCAGACAGGTAGAAAGTGGCAGAGCCAGAATTAGAATCTGGCTCTTAGGATTCTCATCTAGAGATTTTTCATACTTACTTCACCGAACAGTGAACTTATAAAAGTCTGGAATAGAGAAAACACAAGACCTAGGCATAGGACATCTGATAGAACAATGAAGCATTCCAGCTCAAAGGTAATATGCACAGGTAAGAATGCAAATAACACCTTGAATAGGTCTCTTTTGATGGGAGGAAAGAATCAAGCATAATCTTATGTCCGACACGTGTTGGTACTAAGTTCCTGGTGGATGAAAAGGAACCAAAAGCAACTGAAACAAATAGAAAGGCATTGAAGTTTGAAATCTGTGTTTCAAGTTCATTATTCTATATGTTGTTTATTCCCCATGGTCTATACATATGCAGTTGAGACATTAACAAGGCACCCCGTAAGGCCACTTTTTAAGCATTTCCTGAGAATCACTGTTTGTTTCCATTTGCTCTCCCTACCCCACCCAAGAGTGCCCTTCGGTCCTGTTTTTAGCATAGTCCACCCTGTTCTGAAGGGACAGCAATAGTGGTATTCTCCTAGATTGGCCTCCAGTCACTATTGTGATTTCCAATAAAAACTACCTGGCACATGTTACTGAAGTACATTTGCTACAAGATATATTTGTTTTACAGGTTAATTTGCCAAAAGGTATAAACCTACTTTTCCTACTAATTTAGGGGAAGAGGGAACAGTAGAAACAGAATCATGTCCTCCAGCCATGAGCCCTCTTTATATTCCCCATTCTCCTTTTTACCACCCCTGCAATGCAATGCATTGCTGCCATTCCAAAAAATAACCCGTGAAAGGGGTTTTGTACCACTAACCACAGTACTTTGCTTTTCTAGGGCACTGATGCTCACTATCTTTATGTGAAACCAAGGAAACACATGAGAAAACTTCAGTGCATTGTGCCAACATCCCATAATCCAAGGACAATTAAGATCACCATTTGTGGTTTGTTCTTTTTAAAACAAGAGAATTGAATTTGAGATTTCTAAAGAGCCGTCTGCTACTAAATATGCCTAGGTGAGTACAAACTTAACTTTGGAAAGCAATCGGTGATGTTTTTTTCTTTGTTTTAAGAAACATGTGTTCCAGACACTTCTGATTTATTTTACATCACTGAACAGAATAACCTGATGATTTGTTTCTTACTCATCTTCACATTAATTTCTTATGGAAAGTAAATGTGCTGGGTTAATTCTTAGCGGCCTGGTGTTCTGATGTTTCCGTGTTCCACCTGAAGGATTTCAGACTATCTGGGTCTACATGATTGAAACAGCATGGCTGTGTCCTGGCAGAAGCAATCAGTTCGGGCAGCAAAATGATGTGTAAATGGAAATGGCCACACAATTGATTTGACCAAGGCAATCAATACTGCTTATGAAGACAGAAAAAAAAAATGAGCAGATCAGCGGGGCTAAGGTCCCCCCCTCAGTGGCTGTAAGTACATATAATATACAAATTACAAAAATAGAAAGACTTTGTTTCAGAGAAACAAAGTTTCTATGGGTACACAAATGCACAAGTCAGCAACTGGCACACAGCAGGTGTTTAACAAATGTTATTCTTTTGCACCTCTGTATCTTGGTCACGTAATTTTTCACATATTTAATTGGATTATGCATTTTCAGTATCAAGTACAAATGACATAAATAGATACTGGGGCTACTGGCATACACACAACTCAAAAGGTTGCAGCAGATATAAAGGAGAGCCAGAGAAATGGTGACAAGAACATCAGCCAGTATGTTTTAAAGAGGACAGCTGGGTGGGTTTTGATAAGGGAACTTCCTCTATAATATGGTACAGTTTTTGATATTGCCCCAGGTGTTCACCAGTAATTAGGTGACTAATTAGCTCATTACTACATGGCAATATTATAACTTTGATATTTCAGATGAGGTACTAATGAGAGATAAGTCATTTGTTCCAAAACATAATTCTATTCATTTATTAATTCAATCATCCATTCATCAAATAATTATTGATGAACTTCTTCTACTGGTAAGGGATTACCAGGGATACGAGACATTGAGACATGAGCTCTTCCTCAAATACAGGATAGTTTAGTGGGAAAACAGTGAAAGAAAAGGCAAAATACTCTTTCTGACTCTGAGTCAAATACATTCCAATGGATGAAAGAGGATCTGTATTACACATGTGCCACCTCTAAGGTCAGGGGTTGGTAAAACATTTCTGTAAAGTGCCCAATGGTAAACACTTTCCTCTTTGCAGGCCACATGTTCTCTAATGCGAATGTTTCACACTGTGCCTTAGATAATACGTCAACAATGGGCATGGCAGTGTCCTATAAAACTATACAACTTCGAACACTTAAGTTTGAATTCATGTAAGTTTCATATGCCATGAAATACCATTCTTTAAAAAAAAATTTCCCCCCAATCATTTAAAATGTATCTTTAGGTGGCAGGCCACACAAAACAGGTAGCAGGTTGACTTTAGCTGACATACTATAGTTAATCAACCCCTGTCCCAGGTTAAAGGCATTTTGGTGGCTTTCTTTCCTTGGAAAGTCTTACTGGTGTCCAGGAATCACAGGGATTTCAACTGCCTGCTTTGTATATGGTTCACCTTTGGCCACAGTGTGTGAGGTCACCCCTGACAGTCTGTGTGTTCCAGGAAAAGTGTAGCAGGCTCTCTTCCTTCTCTCTGGTGAGTTCCAACAGTCCCACGTTACTATGTCATCCAGAAAAACCACATTTTCTTCCAGAAGCACAGAAGCCTTATTGGTACATTAAAATTATTGAAGGCATAGCTTGAATTAGAAAGAGCAAAAGTAAAGGGACTTAGGAAAGTGTCAGGTTTCCTCTTGCATTTTATTTTTTTTTAAATACAAGGATCCTCAAGTATATTATGAAAACACACAGTGATACTTTAGTAATTCCATAGAACCAAATATTTAATGGCTCTTTTCCAAATCTACCTTCTTCTCTTGGGAAGGTCTAAGCAGAGCATGTGAGGCAGGCTTGGCCACTTACGTGCTCTGATCTAGTCTGTGACTCTGGGACAGCAAGGCCAATAAGGGCAGAAGGTGTCATTTGGTGCCATATTGACAATGGTGTCCAGTTTTAAGTGTGGGCAGTGCCCAGTGTTAGTAGACAAGGACTCTGGTCAGATCTTCCTACTCCTAACTTTCTAGGTCATCTGGAATCACTCTGATCTCTGTCTGCTTCATGGGGTTGAGCCCTTCCTTACAACCTCTGGCTAATTCTAAAGCCCAAATAACCTTTGAATAAATTCCCTTAAGATTATAGGAATAAGCTTTTTCTTCTCGTCACCAAGAACCTCGACTGTCATATGATCTGTGTTATCTCTCATTTTATTTTCCACAATCTGTGAACAACTTTTACAGACTAATCAGTTTTTATCCAAAGAAAAAGAACCAGATACAAAGAATGTTATTGTCACCATTGCTGTTGTTCTAGGGGTGGCTTTTTAGAAAATTTACACTCAAAATTAATTGCGAAATTATAATAGCAGCACAATAAAAAAATACCACTTGCAAAAATAATTATTTCAACCCGCAAACAAAGATGAGAGAGCAAAAGAAAGAAAATTCATTTCAAACCCTTAGTGGTATTTCCAACTGCCCTTTGGGTTTCCAGGTCAAAAACATTCTTACATCTCTGAAAGATTTCTTTCTTCTGAGTTTAAATGCTTTTATGATATCACAGTAACTGGCATTTTCTCTCTTAAACACATGAAATAATCCTGATCCAAAGGCATTTGGAGGAAGGACTTTTGCAGGATTAACACAGTCAGGGCTGAGCTGGTGTGAGTTGGGATGGCTTAAAAGATACAGTATGTTTCTCCCAAACTGGTTGCTTCTAAATATATGAGTAGATGACAATGTTGGGCCTTCACAGAAAGGTGTAACTGAGGTTCTTCTTTTCTACTTCCTCTTGGTTTTCTTGGCAATTATGGATTGAATAATTGCTCATGAAAAACAAAAACAAAAACAAAAAACCAAGGTTGGGAGGATTGCCCAATGAAGAGGGAATTTCAGGTTTTCCTAACTCCCTGGCTAGACTAGTCAGGGTTCTCCAGAAAAAACAGAGCCGATAGAATATATAGGAAGATTTAATTTGAGGGATTAGCTCACATGCTCTGAAGACTGAGCAGTCTCATGATCTGCCCTCTGCAAGCTGGAGGCCCAGGAAAGATAGTGCTATAGTTTTATTCTAAACCAAAGGCCTAAGAACCAGGAGAATCATTGGTATAAAGTCCCAGTCTAAGGCCAAGTGTTCCAGGAGCAATGATATCCCAGAACAGAGGATGGATGTCATCCTGAACAGACAAATTCAACCCTCCTCTTCCTTTTTATTCAATGTAGGTCATCCACAGAGTAGATGATGCCTACTCCCATTAGTGAAAGTAATCTTTACTAAATCTATCCACTCAAATGCTATTTTATTCTAGAACAAACTTATCCACCCAGAAATAATGCTTTATCAGCCATCTGGGCATCCCTTAGCCAGGCAAGTCCATACATTAGCTTAGCCATAACCAGGATGAAGATTTTTCTCCAAAGAGAAGTTGACTCATTTGCATGTCCACCCATTTCCTGGAACATACCACCATCACAGAAACAGTGATCATAGGTCATTTCATTTCATCTTGTGTCCATTAAGAAAAAAAATTCTCAAACTGAGCACAGTAATACATGCCTGTAATCCAAGCCAGTTGGGAGGCTATGGCAGGAGGATCATAAGCTTGAGGCCAAGCTAGATAATTTAGTGAGACACAGTCTCAAAATAAAGTAAATATGGCCGGGGATGTAGTGCTGTAGTAAAGCACGTGGGTGGATTCAATCCCCAATACCTTAAAGAAAAAGCAACAACAACGAAACCTAAAGCTAAAAGAAAAAGAAAAAAAAAAAAAAAGCTCCAAATAACCATAATACCTGCGTTAATATTCTTTCTCCACATTTCCATGTTTTCTAATCCATATAAGCTCAGGCACTTGCAAGATTCCTGTGTATGAATGGCACAGATTTGGAGATCAGAAAAAATCACTGTAATTGGGCCCAGTATTACATTACATGAATAATTAGCTCCTATCCAAAACCCACAGGCAAACCAGACACTTCATCAGGTTTTTCAGAAAAGAGCTAAAAATCACCATCAACAGAACAACTGTAGTTTTGTGCTAGTATCTAAGGAGATCACATTTCTACTTTGAAATCTTGTCTTTTATGAAGACTCAAAAAGGTAATTAGGAGTTTGTCACAGTAGTAATTATAATATCAAGGGACTCACAGCTTTTAGGATAAAGTAAAGAAATTATTCTGAAAGCCATCACCTTTCCACAGCTCCAGCTCCTTCTAAACTTACTCTTTATTACTCATCTGAAGGCTGGGCCCAAACCTAGTCATCTGATTCAAAAGGGGCAGGAACTAGGGTAGGAGAACTTGAACCCTATCCTGAAAACAGAGACCTTTTTCATCTGAAATCAAAGAGTTGGGCACAGACAGCTGGAAGTCTCTCCATCCAAGTCTATTAACATGTCTTTGCTTCAATAAGCATAAACACCACTGGATTTTCTGTGGTACGTATAACTAATCATCATTCACAAGAAAGAGAAATCAAGAAAGACTGGTAGAAAGTAGTCTGGGTGGTACAACAAAGTTAGCTCTCTGGAAAAAAAATGGAAACTAACCCGAGGGTCAGTAGACACTTTTGATTTTTAACACATGAAAAATTTAAATGTAAATAGACAACACACTGGCCTTGATTAATCTTTTCTTTTTTAACCATTGGTAATATGTTCTGATAAAAATTTCACATTGAAACATGTTTTTCAGTCCCTTCACTCTCACCCTTCGCTCCTGCCAAGTTCATTCATAGATGGCACCAAATTTTATTCCCTGGTTTGCAGTGGGGTGAATGTTGGGAGCCTGAGAAAGGCTTACATTGTTAGAGAGAGCTCTATTTTTGCCATAACAGGAATTAATTTCATTGATGAGTCAGATTCACATCAGAACAACCTGAAATTCCCATTGAAGGCCAGAAATGCTTCATCTCTGTTGCTCTAGAAAGCCTGAGGACAAGGTGCTCATGAAAGGGTTCCTAGAGTTGGAAGATGCCAAGCCATCATTCAGCCTAATGACGTGTATGAGATGCGCATCTCTCACACATTCACCACGAGACCCTCTGCTGCACCATCAGGCTGCTTTCCCATAGAGTTGACCTTTGACTCACAGTGGTGATCATGACAGCAATAAATCCCAGCACTTCTTGAACTCCTTCTATGTTCTGGGCACTTTCTAGCCTGATCTCATGTATTCTCTCATTGAGTCGCACAACTGTTGAAGTAGGTACATCTATTTACATCTATTACCTCCCTGTTACAGATGAGCAGACAGATAAGACTAAGTAAACTTTCTTCTTTTTTTTATTTGTCCTAATAAGTTATACATGACTGTATAATGCATTTTGACACATCATATGTCAAAGGAGTTCTTATTCTTCTGGTTGTACATGATGTAGAGTTACACAGGCCATGTAATCATATATACACATAGGGTAATAATGTCCGATTCATTCTACTATTGTTCCTACTCCCATATCCCCTCCCCTCATTTCACTCCCCTGTGCCTATTCTAAAGTACCTCTATTCTCCTCCCTCTTATTGTAAATTAGCATCTGCGTATTAGAGAAAACATTCAGCCTTTGGTTGTTTGGGATTGGCTTATGTCACTTAGCATAATATTCTCCAGTTCCATCCACTTACAGGCAAATGCCATAATTTCATTCTTTATGGCTAAGTAACATTCCATTGTATTTATATATCACAGTTTCTTTGTCCAGTCTTCTGTTGGAGGGCACCTAGGTTGGTTCTATAACTTAGCTGTTGTGAATTGAGCTGCTCTAAACATTGATGTGGCTGTGTCACTGTAGTATGCTGATTTTAAGGACTGAAGTAAACTTTCTAAGGTCGTACAGTGTCGTCAATTTAGAGAGGATGTGTCCAGGGGCAGGGGCAGGGGCCGGGGAGGGAGAATGGCCAAATGTCCCTATGGGAAGGGGGGTGGATACTAAAGTGAATGGAAAATGAAATGATCCTCTCTAATCAGTTTGGAATGGGAGGAGAGTGCCAAACACATGAAGACACCTAGACATTCGACCCATATGCGCTAGCCTTCCAGTGACCTTGGACAAATATGCCCTAAAATTAGCTGGAAAATTCCTTTTGGGAATTTGCAAATGTTGTTTAGAATTTCCCAGGAAGGATTGTTCCAGGGGGAAAAAAATCTATGATTCTGCTGATGGATTCTGAGATCTACTCACATTGTTACGGAAATTAAGTGAGAGAGAAAAAAACCATAGTCTAGAAGTTCAATGTAGGTGCCACTACAAACTTTCAGAACCCAACAATTGAGAATTCAACCTTGGGCAAACAGGCTTTTTTTGTGGGGTGGGGGGATTGAACTCAGGGACACTTGACCACTAAGCCACATCCCAGCCCTATTTTGTATTTTATTCAGAGATAGCGACAGTGTCTCACTGAGTTGCTTAGCACCTCGCCATTCCTGGGGCTGGCTTTGAACTCATGATCCTTCTGTTTCAGCCTCCTGTGCTGCTGGGATCACAGGCGCAGGCTTTCTTGTAAGGTCTCTAGTACTCTGGTGTCGGCCAACCCATGGTGTGTGTGTGAAGCCCACTTCTAGCCACTAGTGTGCCAACATGAAAAAATAAATGATAAAACCCAGCCTCTTCCAGTCTCTTTGGAGGACTTGAAAAATCTGTATATACTCTGAGCCAAGCCATAGCATGCTTGTTTTTATCCACCTCAACCAAAATGCTAGCTGTTATAGATGTACATTAATATCTGCACCATTTCTACTCTGATTGCATCCAAAACCCACAAAGGACAGTTCAGCCCACTAAGACTACAAACCTCTTTCTTACCAAAATTGGCTTCAAGCGAACATATGAGCCATCAATCAGAACATTTTGCGTGGAAGGAGTGAAGTTCACATCTGAAGTGTCTGTGGAAGTCCTAGGAAGCATGGCCCCATGGCTGGCCCACAAGCTCATTCCTTGATAAACATTAACAGGCTGATTGGCAAAGCACACTAAGGCATTTGTATGCAGAAATGAGCTTTGTATGTGAAATAACAAAATAAAGTTCATCTTGAACTATTTTTTAATGGAATAAAACAAGTTAATAAATGCATGATTCTGTTGAACTGAACAGTTACGTTGGTATTAGTAACAGCTTCTCACTTTCTGGTGTTTTAATTACATCTCCTGGGATGGGGAGAAGGACTAGGTGGGGCATACAGATTTTAACAGTTTACTTGGTTGCTGTCCCTACCTTTACTGCTGTTGAACTAAAAAAAAAAAAAAAAAAAAAAAATCTCCACAGGCGAAAATTCTTTGCATTGCAAATAAAATAGTTTTTCCCTGGTTTTTATCAGCATAGGTCCCACAAGGAACCAACAGCCGGTTTATGTCAATGAACAAGACTTATTGTTTTCAGATTTATTTTTTTATAGGAGAGAGAGAGAGAGAGAGAGAGAGAGAGAGAGAGAGAGAGAGCTCGTGTTGAACAAAGGCAACAAAGAACAATGAAGACTCTTAATTTGGGGTTCCAGCACAATTGCTGGGTGGAATAAAGGCCATCTTGCACCCAGCTATTTGTGGGAGAACTCGTTAATTTTAGTCCTCCTGTAACTTGCTTCACAGGATGGCAGGCACACACAGGAACACATACATTCACATGCACACCCATGTTTGTCTTTTTACCCAGTGGGCAGATGTGTTTGCTATGTGTGTAATTCTGGTTTCCATGACCCATCCATAAAAACAAATGGGATAGGGACTGGAGGTCAGAGAAGCAGAAAGGAATGAATAATAAGAAATTAGGAGATTTCATCTGGGTTAAGAATGAGGTGACCATGGTCCTCACTGAGCTGGATCTATAAAATCTTTTCTTATTGTAGTTCAGCTCACTGTTTCCTCTCTCCTAGAGAAAATGATGGAGTTAGAAAGGTGAAGGACACACAGCACATTCTAGTTGGGGGCATTTTTCCTCCCTCTAGAAAAAATAGTGCCTGCACTCCTCCACCTTTACTATGCCTCAGGGCAGATCCCGCATGGCAGAGTAGACCCAGTGGAAGTTGGAAGTCAAGGGATCTTTGTATTGATTGTGGCTACCACAAGGTTGCTGCATAATTATTGGCACATCACCAAACTCCTATGGGTACAGACTTCTTTAACTGAACAATGGACTTTCCCAAGGGGCCAACTGGGGATTAAACCTAGTGTCTAAACCCATATTTTGCCATTGAGCTACAATCCTAAAAGAGGTCCAGTATTTATTTTTCTTGGTGGGGAGGTGGTACCAGGGATTAAACTCAGGGGCACTTGACCACTGAGCTACATCCCCAATCCTATTTTATATTTTATTTAGAGATAGGGTCTCACTGAGTTGCTTAGCACCTTGCTTTTGCTGAGGCTGGTTTTGAACCTGCGATCCTCCTGCCTCAACCTCCTGAGTGGCTGAGATTACAGGCATGTGCCACTATGTCTGGTGATCTAGTACTTCTTGATTTCCCCATTAAAATTATGACCTGATTTCCATAATCCAAACCTCATCTAATGGGAAGGTCACTTATCATGATCTTCAAACCCAGCTTCTGAATTGTTCCTTAGAAGTTAATAACCATCAGGTCTTAAATTCTGTGAGGATCAGTCAAGGTATTTACTAACATTAACTAGAGGATGAAAGCTTCCAGGGGCACTGCGTTCCCACTGGGGATTCTTTAAATCAGTAACAAATATAATGAAATGCAGCCCCCTGACTTGATACAGATAAAGAGATGGTTTGGGGTGTTATCTTTCAGGATGATACTCATCAGCCATTTGGAGAAACCAACCTTCTAAAAGGAACCCGAGGCAAGGTGCAATGGCACAGGCTTGTAATCCCAGTGGCTCAGGAGGAGGATGAGGTAGGAGGATTGTGAGTTCAAAGCCAGCCTCAACAAAAGCAAGGTGCTAAGTAACTCAGTGAGACCCTGTCTCTAAATAAAATACAAAATAGGGCTGGGGATGTGGCTCAGTGGTTGAATGCACCCGAGTTCAATCCCCAGTTTCCCCCTCAAAAATCAATAAAAGGAGCCCCAGTTGTGCCATAGATTTAGAACTGGGGCAAGGAGCAAACTGTGTTTTAGACTGGGGCTCAATTTTAAAGGATTGCCAATGAGTCTCTCAGGAAAAACAAACTAGATATTAAAACTCCTTCTCAGGACTCTGCTGCTACAGTGACCAATGAACTGAAGGTGAGGAAACAATATTCTCTCAGTACAACAGGGAGCAGGTCTTGCTCTGGGGATTTGGGTGGGAATCGCCAGCTTGAAGAAGGGAAGGCAGGAATGTTGTGCATCTGCAGGAGGTATATGATTTTAAAATGCTATCCTGCCACATTCCCAATTTCAAGGATCATTTTCTTCCAGCATGTGGCCGGCTCACATTTTGTAATCAATTTCAATTATGGAACTTACTGTATGAAAGCTACTTTCAGAGTTCTTTCCTAGGACCTCCATAAAATAGAAAAATGCTCTGAATCTAATTTTTCTTAATCTAACTTTATCCCAAGTGGTCATTTAATGGAAATAATATAAAACAAACATTGTACCCAAATGGTAAAATGAACAGCCAAGTTATGTGTAGTTTTGGTTAGTTGCTGTTGGAATTATTTCTGTGCTGTTTTTTTTTTTTTTTTTGGGGGGGGGCGGGGCAGGTACTATGGATTGAACTCAGGAGCACTCGACCACTGAGCCACATCTCAGCCCTATTTTGTATTTTATTTAGAGACAGGGTTGCTTAATGCCTCACTTTTGCTGAGGCTGGCTTTCGACTCTTCCTGCCTCAGCCTCCTGAGCTACTGGGATTATAGGCATATTCCACCGGGCCTGGCTTGTGCTGCTGTTTTTTTTTTTTTTTTTTTTTTTTTTTGAAAGATGTTTGGTCAGCTTTTCACCAATATTATAGTGGTTTGGCATTCCTTGAGCTCATGTTTGAAGTCAAAACACTACAGAGGTGCTAACATTAAGTTCAAGTGGTAAAAATGGACAACCTCCATGTGATGTCAGCACACTGAAGGTTGCTCATCACATTTTTATGGGGTGAGCAGCCTGGGTGGAGAATTAGGATCTGTCACTCAGGCTCCTGATTTATTATTTAGAACTTTACCATGTGTGGCTGAGCTGAGCTTACAGAGCCCCCGAGGGGGCAGAGGGAGGTACCCTCACTCACCTATAAAGTTCTGGCACAGGTCATCACTGAAGTCAACACTTTCAACCAAATTCTTCCCAGACTTGCAGATAGTGAAGCCCAGATTTTACCCTGAGTGGGGAGAAATGCGAATACAAGGGGCTTATATTCCTCACCCACTGATGGTATAACTATGGTCTTTGATATTCAACTGATGTGTGTGTGTGTGTGTGTGTGTGTGTGTGTGTGTGTTCTTGCTATCAGTTTTGATGGAAGTGGATTCATGTAAAACCACAGACACAAGCAGATGTGAGTTCTTGTGATCTCAGGCAGGGTTTAGTAGGCATTTTTTTAAAATTTTTTTTTTTAAAGCACTGCTGCTGGCCTGAGATGGAAATGCTTCAGGTGTCAAAGGAACCTTGTTCAGAACAGACTTCTGCCTGTCCCAATGCAAGTGTAGCAGGGAACTGCTTTCTCCTACATAGCAGATGAGACACCAGGGCAGGACTCCTTGTGGTCTGTTCTTGATGATTCTCGAAGAAGGTGAGGTGAGGCCTTTGACTCCGTGTTTAATTCCCATCTTTAATTCCCACTGCAAGACTTAAGTTCCAGTGAGAAACCAAGTAGTAAGAAATGATGGGTGCTTTGTTTTTTCAATTCACTCAGGGACTATGGAAAAGTGAAATATGGATACTTTATATTGAATTTGAATATATTTTCAATGCTTACCTTTGAGAAAAAGTGTATATCTGAGGTAGAACAGAATCACCACCATGTCCATATTTCTGTTTTTCAGTTTCTATCTCTTGAGACACAATAGTTAGGCTTCCTGACATGCTTAACTCCTTTTCTACAGCTAGTGAATGGCTCTTGACATTTTAGTAGAGTATATCTGTTTTAAGAAATTTTGTTTTGCTGTATTCCGATTTGTTTTAAGAAAATAAATTACATATAATAAAATGCTAATCAAAATTCATTTTTTTTAGGATTCATATTTTAGGATGTTTGTATCAGATTATTATACTTAGAAAATGCTTTAGGTCACACAAAATAAGACTAAGGCCATGAAACTTACCATACCTTCCTTAAGTATTAGGTCAAATTGGAACCATTGTGCTGAATCATAATTATTTATAATTACCATATCATAATTAGTCCAGAGAAATGAATGTCAACTGATTCTCTTGCCTCAACCTCTTGAGTAGCTGGGACTATAGGCACATGCCAAATGCATCCTAATTTTAATTACAAACTTAAAAAAAGGTATACAAAATGTATTTCAAATAGTAGACCTATTAATTTTCCTCTCATACAAGAAATAATCAGAGCAAAAAAAAATGGATATAGACTCTTTGCTTGTCTGGAAATTGGGAGGAAGTATGCATTTTCTACTTAGGATCTACACTTTATCAGGAGAAAAAAAATATAATATTTTATTTATTTATTTATTTTTTGTTTGTTTGTTTAGTGGTGCCAGGGCTTGACCCTAGGGTCTTCAGCACATGATGCAAGTGCTCTACTACTGAGCTACACCCTCACCTTTTTAAATTTTATTTTGAGATGGAGTCCCACTAAGTTGCCTCTAACTTGTAATTCTCCTGCTTCAGCCTCCAGAGTTGCTGTTGGAATTACAGAAATGAACCACCCTAAAAAGCAAATGTCAGGTTTTATTCTGATTTTCAATGTGAGTTGAAGCTGTAGCTGATCAGTCTTAAGTTTTTCCACATATAATATGAACCAATTTTTAAAGGATATGTGGAATATGTCATTAATTTCTGAAGCTGTAATAATATCAATTGCCTTGGTGCATTCTCTCATGTTTATGATTAAAAGAGGCTATATTTTTGCTTTTACCTATCTAAACCACCTAAATCATCTCTCTCTCTCTCTCTCTCTCTGTCCTCCTTTACTCCACTATCTGTTATCATGGAATTTATAGTCTAGGAGACGGGATTTTAAACAAATAGTGATATAAACAAATTATTTTATCATAGAAGTGATGGCCATGCAGGGAGAAGGTGGCTGGCATGTGGCGTTGCCTTTTCTGAGGGAGGGGATGCAGAAGGAAAGGGAGGATGAGGAAATCACCTGTGGCATGGTGCTGAGTCCCTGCCAGTCCTTTGTGACAATTGGCACCTGTGCAAATGCTCTGACCACATTCCAGACATGAAGGTTGCTACTCCTCCCTCTCTGTCTCCCCCACTCCAGCAGACTTCCTTCAACATGATCCCTCAACAAAGGGCATGAGCCAGCAGCACCAAGTGGCTTCTGGCCACTAGCTATGTGATTATGCCCTTCACTTACCTCTTTTGTCAAGTGAAGGGTACTGTGTGAATATATTTACTTACTGAAAAAGGAGATCAAAATATGAAAACAAAAGAACAGCACATTAAAAAAAGAAAAAGGAAAAGGAAACTGGAACAGACAGTGTCTAAGGTTTCCTCCAGTTCAGCAACTCTGTGATTTTGTTGCTCAATAATGATTTGTTGGTTTTACTTGATTCCTTTGGCAAGATCAGTTGATGGGTGGCTGGATATGCTTTGTTCATCTCTCCAGAAAGATTGGCCCACAGATCTGAGCTGCATGCAACAACAGCATGGTTCAGGAGCAATTCAGAACCATCAGGTGGGCTGCCAAGAGTTTGGGAGGCACATGTCAACTGGCATTCACCAATCTGGAATGTGACAGGGCCCAGGAAACAACATGAATGAGTGAGCAAAACAAAATTAACAAAGACCCTGTGGAGTCGAAGACTGAGTCAGGTAGGTCTAAAAATAAAACCCTATGCCAACACAAATATGGATAGATGAGGATGGCAGATTAGAAAGAGAGAGAGAGGAAGAAAGAGAGAGAGAGAGAGAGAGAGAGAGAAGAAAAGCTCAGAAGAAATCTGAAGAAAGAACACTATTACTCCAGTGGGGAGTTTATGGCTTCAAAATGGCTAACACATCTCGTTCCTGCCTGTCAATGGGGAGAGATATTCTAGGAACCTCCCAGGATGATAAAAAAAGCCCAAAAGCTTGTCAAGATTGGTTGATTAGTGGACATATCAAGTGCTTACTAGCACCTGGAACATAGTAAGTGGCTAACAAAGGCTAATTATTTCGAGGATCTCCACTCCTATCTCCTCCTTCAGAACCATGGGCCCATCTTTTAAGTGGAGAAGAAAGAATGAAATATCAGAATAAATGAGTGAAAGGCACAGTAGTGAAATAAGGTACAAAATAAAAAAACTTATCAGTCAAGGAAATCATCAGTTACTATTAATTCATTTGGTGTCTTCAACTATCACATCAACATATAATGCCTGGATCTCTGTCCCCGTTGTCAATCCCTCTCCCTGTTTTCACATGATTTGATAGCCTGATGGCAGGTCTGGATTAAGAAAAGGCTTATAGTCTCCTTCCTATCCTATGTAAAACAAAACTATTAAAATATACAGTTTAAAAAGAAAAAAGAAAAAGAAAACCCATGAACTATGTCCTATGTACCTGCCCTATAAAATATTACCAATATCCTGGTATGTGCTAGATGTGAAGATGCACGGTCATCTAGCCTCCCTCTCTTGCTCTTTGTGTTTAAGCTAGAGGATGAGGCCCTTGAAAGTTTAGCTTCTGTACTAATTACAAGTGGCCTGTGACATAGTTCCAATAAATGAAACACAAGTGAAAGTCCCTAGAATAAATAGCCTCAAGTAAATCCTTGATGATAAATCCCTGATGGGTTGGCAGCCCATCTCCCCACCTCCAAGTTTCTTATTCTGTAAAAACAATTAAACCTCCTTTGTCTGTTTGTTTCAGCCCAATGCACTCCTAACTGATAGAGTGCTCTGCCCTGAAGCTGCTTCTATCTTCTCCAAAAGGCAACAGCAATATGTATGAAACATACAGTAATGAAAATATAAAATTAAAGGCAAATAGTAGAGACACAGACTAAAGTTCAGAAAGGAAAATGAACAAGAGACAGAAAGGCAAGATGGATAGGCTTGGTGGAACATGCCTGTAATCCTAGCTTCTTGGGAGTCTGAGGCAGAAGGATGGCCAATTCAAGGCCAGCCTGATCAATGTAGTGAGACCCTGACTCAAAATTAAAAGTAAAAAGGGCTGGGGGTATAGCTCAGTAGTAGAACATCCCTGGGTTAAATCCCTGATACTAAGGGGAAAAAATAAAACAGTCAGGCAAGAAGGCAGAATCTGAAGGCTGGGTAGGTAAAATTTCAGCGGATGGATAAAAGGAGAAGAACCACACAGGCAAAGTTCTAGATGTGACATACTGAGGACAGCGGCTTGACGGCCAAGACAATAAGGTAAGATATACAGGAGAGGGCTTGCAAGGCCTGTAGAAGTCAGGCCATGGAAAACTGGGCTCACCCAAGGCTTTTGAGCAATTAAAAAAAAAAAAATCTTGAAAATGGAGTTTCACAATGTAAGCTCATAATTTAAATAAAAATAGTCAAAATGGTGTAACAATGTGCAGTTTAAAATATTTTCCAAGAATGAAGTACTTGAGGATATATGGATGTCTTTTGCCTTTCCCATTTAAATAGAGCAGCTTAATTTAATTTCTGAACATGCATTTATCTGGTCAACTGTTCTAAAAGGGGATTGACATGATTAATGCTTTGGATGACAATGCTTTTCTTTAAAAGAAAGAAAACTTCTTTTGGAAACCAGAGGTCTGTTCAGAGATGGGTAGATTAAAGCCAAGATGACATTTGTGTGGAAATTTGTTTGCCATTCTACAAGGCTATCATGGGAAACACCAAGATCGCATGTGTAAAAACACTGTCAGTCTCCAAAGAAAAGATGGGCTCCAAATTGTTATCAATTACTTTCCTTTAACTTTTTATTCTGGGAATCTCGACTGATCAGATAGTCAGGAAGGCAGGATAAAGTTTCAGACTCATTGATTTTCTTTTCACTCTGTGAAAGAAGAGACAGACTCCTGGCTACAGATAACAGTGATGTAGAGATTTGGTCTCATTTTATAAGCAGCACAAAATTTGTGCAGCCCAATAACAGGAGACAGGCTAGATCATTATCTTTTAGATGTAAAAATATATGGCCAAGAGACTCAAAGAGGCATGTAGGGCCACTGCTATATTTCTATTACTTTGGAGAAGTTGATGAAGCCCTTATATCCACACTCCTCCCTCCCTAGTCACCCCACCATGAATACCCTCCACTGCCACTTCTGTCTCTGGTAGTTCCAGGGCTGGCCATACAGCAAGTGGCCAGTGAATCGAACATCTGGCCAGAACGTTCATGACCATGATTCTCAGCCTGGATTCAGCACTGTGCACAGGGTAGAAATGGTACTTTTTGATAGAAGGGATACTCTCTTTACTTTCTGTTTAGGTGTTCTCAACAGTATTTTTCTAGATGTGAGATGCACACAAAAGCAGAGGCCTTATAATCCAAAACCACAGGATGAGAGAATATGCATAGTGCCTAATTTACTACATCTTTTCTACACACACGCAAACATCCATGACTGAATTGTAGGGTTAAACTGATCAAGCTTGTTATTTGTGGGAAATCATTTTATTGTAAAAGAGTTTTGTTTGCTTTGTTTTAGTATCTTTCTTTTGGAATAGCAATGCATCCTATGGAAAATCAATGTACAGGCTAGAAGCACAGATTTTGGAGCCTGGAAGTCCAAGTTTAAATACCCTAATTTTGTCACTTGTTGGTTGTGTAACCTGGAATAAAATATTTCACTTCTCTGTGTCTGAGTTTATTAATCTGCAAATGGGAATCCTACCAGTGCCTACTTCATGTGCCTATCACCAGGATTAAATGAAGGATTATGTTTAAAGCACCTGGAGAAATATCTGGAACATGGCAAAAGCTATGGAAGTTTTAGCTCTTGTTATAATTGGATCTACTGGAACACTATCATTTGGCCATTAAGCACCCATTATGATAGATGCTGTTCTACCAACTGAGGACATAGAACAAGACAGTTGAGAGCTCTGATCTCACAGTACCTATGTTATAGTGGAGAAAGTAGATGATAACAACAAACACAACATCGCTCCAGATCATGATACATGCTGTGAGGAAAACTATAATGGAAGACATCATTGATCAACAGCCATGCTAACCTTCAAACAGGGATGTCTCTGGAACTCAGACCTCAATCTCCTCTCCTCTGTAAGGACCCCTAACCAGAAGTGAATACTGGCATTCTTCATTCTCCAAGGATCCTGTTAAATGAGGCCCTGCTTTAACATCACATGCTTCTTTCACACTCCAGAGCTATTTTTAAGGATGGTGTACAAAATTTCTAAAGATCAAAACTATGGGGAAAAAGTAAGAGCTTGTAGTCACCCTTAATGAAAGCATTAATAGGAGAGAGAGAGAGGGAAGAACCAGAGGACCCGCGTTGTTCCAGCCCAACATCTCTTCCCAGCCCCAGCCTGGCAGATCAGACTTCAGACACTCATGTCCTGTCATCAGTCAACTTCAGGAAACTTTTCAAAATTGTTGCCCAATCTGCAAGGACAGGAGGTAGAGGAAATGGAAAAGTGAGAGAGGGAGGAAGTTCTGCTCCTTGGTAGATGCTGGAAATCAGGCAAAACATTACTGCTATGTTTATTCAGTCCAGGAACCTAAAATTTTGGTGTAGAGGGATAAAGGCTGTTATCTGGTGGAAATGGAACAAACTTCACTAGGTTGGAATGTTCATCTTGACTCCGATGGGAAGAATATGGTCTGAGCTGTGCTCTGCAAGTAGCCAATGCTATTTTCATTTACAGCAGAAGATTCTTACATGGGTTTAACTTTTGTAGTTTACAGAGTGTCCTCATACACAAACATGATAAATTACCATTTAATCTCATTTCCCAGTTCAGAGCCTTTGAAGATGCCAATCCTAGGCTTGAAATTCTTCTTGTTCATCTTTCATTCACATCATCTCAGACAGACCAGCCTTATATACCTTATCTAAGTGGGGTGCCCTACCCACTCAGTTCCCCGATGCTGAGATATCTAATTTTCTTCAGAACCCTATCTGAGTTTGTAATTATTCTTGTGTTAGTTTTTTTTTTTTTTTTAAATCCAGCTTCCTCACTTGACTGTAAGCTCCACAAAAAGGTAGCCACTTATGTCCCTTTTATCTTCCAGTGCCCACGCAGTGCTTGGCCAACCAGTGTGTGGCACATGCAAGGTGTTCAACATTTTTTGAATTAAAAAATCCGCACCACAAACCTGGAAGGTGGACATTTGTTTCAAATGGAGAAATGGAATCTCAAGGGGTCAAGCGCCTTGCTCGGGATCACACAGCTGGTTTACAGAGCAGGGTCTCTAACTTGGGGCTTTTGATGCTTGAGTTTTAAGGTTCTTTCCTTTTAAAAGGTGCCATGGAGAGACATGGGGTTTCTAGGTATCACAGTGGGAGGCACATTAAAGCAGATGATGCTAAGGAATAAACACCTCTGAATCTTTGCCATAGAGAAAGACCAGGCATCCTGCCCAAGATACATTCCGAGTGGATTAAGATAGAAAATTCCCACGTCTCTGGGTTCCACTGGTGGTACTGAGCAGTGACTGAGACCATGCCTCTGAGGCTAATCCTGCTCCAACCACTTATTAGCTGTGTACCTTTGGTAAATTACTAATGTGATTACATTCTTCATCTTTATCAAGGGGACCACAGTCATGCATGCATCAGAGTGCTGATATTAGAGACACCCTGTGTAGAACACAAGAAAGAACTCCATATTGAAAGGACCTATAAACATATCCCTTCACTGTGCAAAGATACTCTCTTAACTAGCAGCAAAGTGAAAAATGGTTGAAAATATATTCAGAATTTCTTGAGACTCTTAACCCCGCTATTGTCCTTTTATATGAAAAATCTATCCCATCGGAATGAATATAATTTGCAAGCTTTAACCCCAAAAGCTTTAGGCATTGTCTGTTTTGCTTCACCGTGTGTCTCTATATTGCTATAGTTTCGAGCGGCTCTATTTTTCTCGAACTTTTTCAGCTGTTGCGCACCCAGCATGATGCCTTAAGATGCAATATGTCAGGTGAAAATGGAAAACATATGTATTTTCAGCACTTTGTTTCAAGTATTCATGGGTTTCCAAAAAACTCATATTTGAGAATTAACATTTTCCAACAGACTAGACCAAGACATAGATGTCTCATTATCCCTGAAGTTGCCATCAGGAATAGATAATCAGCTGTTATCAAAAGTGAACAAAGTTTGCTGGTTTTCACAGATTGGGTGAAATTACTTGACCCAACTGGGATGTTAGGTCTGGAAAGGAGAAAATGCAAGAGAAATAAGACAGCTGTCATTTGGTAGAAGGGATAAATGAGTTGAGTATTATGTCAACTGAGTAAAGATAAGTGCAAAGGGAAGACATCCCAGATAAACATAACTGGCTCCAGAGAAGCAGTACTTCCTAAGGATTACAAGTCTCCAAGTAGCCATCACATGAGCGGGGCACTGCGGGAGCTAGCAAGTCCACACATTCACAGCGCGGTCAGGTGGGCAGCCACCTCCCAGGGCTGTTTGGAAGTCATCCATTGGATGGGAAACTGGGATTGGGAGATCTCCGTGGTTCCTTCCAACCTTGAGAGTCCGTGTTTTCTGAATATGCCACAGAATCCCAAATCTATGCTTCTTCAGTGAGCATTGATCAAAGTTCTATCTTTACAGAAGCATAATCAATACTGACGCATCAATACTGACGCTTCTCTGATGGTGGAGACTCAGTGTAACCAATGATCTTTACATGTTCATGATGTTTCAGATAAACAAAGATAGACTTTTACAATTCATTAGCACTGTCCCTTCTACAAAGCTGAGATACCTGTTTGGATTACCTGAATCAAGGAGAGTCAGCACTTCAGGGTGGGGGAAAAAAAAGACACACAACTCCCAAGAAGCAAAATGTATCCCAGAAGGGAAATGTTGTGACCCTGTGTTGAAGGGACTCTACCTAATCCTAGAAGGCCAATGGGGTCTCTGAAAGACACAGTCTGTTCACCCCCTGACTGTCCCTGCTATCTTCTGGAGCAAAGAATCGCCCTGCTTGCCAGCCTGCCTATTCAGTAGAATATGAGTTGTTTGTTGGCTGTCCCAGATCCTTTCAGCTCTGCTGACAGAGGCCAGAAAGAAGAATTCAGGGATGCACAGCAGCTGCGCAGTTTGGCTGACCTGTGTGCTGGGTGTGTGGTTCCAGAACAACTCTCCAAGGGAAGGCAGGAGGTGGAAGGAGGGCAGGGCCATAAATTAGTAGGTTGAATTCCCTACAGACGTGCCTCTGGGTGTCTATCCTCAGCTTCTCTTTCTTAGCATACTTGGGTGGATTAATACAAGCAATCTAATCTTTGCAGAGTGTTTGCAATGTGCGAAAACATGTCTCAGGGGATTTTGCACGTATTATCTCATTTAATTTCTAAAAGAACTTATGAGCAAGTATTTTTATTACATCAACTTTCAGACAAGTCAACTGAGGCACCACTTGGCTCAAGGTCACATAGGTTGTATGTGGTAAACTCACTGTTTAAACAGGCTGATTTAGAAGTCTGGGCTCTTAAGCAGGAAAAGAGGATAGAGGGAGAAGCATTGGGAGTCTGCTTACAGGATTTGCTTTTCATTTGTTTATTTGTTTCTTGTTCTTGGAGTGTGTGTGTGTGTGTGTGTGTGTGTGTGTGTGTGTGTTAGTTACTAGAGATTGAACTCTGGGTACTCTACTGGTGGGTTACATTCTCAGTCTTGTTCGTTTGATTTTGAGACAGGGTCTCACTAATTTGCTCAGTCTGGGTTTGAACTTACCATCTTCCTGCCTCAACCTTTTGAGTAGCTGGGATTACAGGCTATTTGTTTCTTTTGTTTTCGATGTAGTTAAATCTATTCAATTGAAAGGTCATTTAATGATCTCTTCCCATGCTAGGCTGTCTCTCCTTGAGCACTAATGGTTGCTTCTCAACCATTAGTACCATGCCTGGCCACTGGTTGGTACTTAGTCAATGGTTGCTGAATGAATGAACACAGCAGAGGACACATGGAGGGAGATGTGCCTGGAGACATCAGAGACACATTATATTAAAATCAATCACATGCAACATGGGGTCTCTAATTTTTCAGAGGTTGCTGTTTGACTCTATGGGGCCACCCCTTGAGGTTGCGATCCCTACTCTCCATATCACCACCATCCTCCTGTAAGACCTAGTATTCTCCAAGCATACACTTTCCTGTGTCTCAATCCTGCTGTCATTGACTGCCCACACAGAAACTGCTGATTTTCTCTAGAGTTTTCCCCTCCTCTTACCCCTAGAAATGCAGATTTCCTGTGCCACATCCCCGGGTCTCTGGAGGGGCTTGTTTATTTTCTTTGGGTGCTGAAATACCTTCTACAAGGTTTTGAGGGCAAAGGAGATTGACAGATGCTAAGCCTTCTGGGGCCAATCAGAACTATGAGAGGTGACCAGACAGGAGATGGACAATAAGCAGGTGTGGCTGGTTGCTGTAGCAGCCCTGGCAGTATTGGTTTCAGTAAATAAACAGAGGTAAACTCAGGGAACCTGCACAGTCTTATCATATGTGCTCAATGTGCAGTCTGCAGAAGTCTATGGACAGCTGTGTGCCTTTAGGGTCTCCAGATGAGGGATATGTGTGCCACCACCCCTTGCCAATACCCTGGAAAGAGTTGATCATGCCAGCCCTCATTATATAGTACCACGAGGGGCTGCCTGTAAGAATGGGAGACACTTCCTCTACTGCCTGGAAAAGTTTCTAGAGACTGGAAGAGAGAGTGGACCCTGTTGTGTGGCAGTAGGCAGATCAGGAGCTTTCAGATGCATTATGCCATTTAGATAATAAACAATCTTGCAAGCAGGCATCGCAGTGTCTATTTTATAGATGAGAAATTCAGATGCATCTCCAAGCGCACACAGTAATGACAGTACTCTTCTTTGTCCCTAAGCCCCATAGGAATTTTGATTTTTCTGAACACTCAGTATGTGCTAGGCACTACCATGCATGTAACTGCTACTTAGGGCCCTGGTTTGTCTTGGGCTGAAGATGAGTTGAAACTTCTCAGCCATGAAAGGCTTTGGCCAGAGGAAAACCACAGAACTTCATCTTTTCCCTTTAATCTGTGAATGACTGTAACTGTACAGCCTGAATCCCTTTCCACATATTAAGACACATGTCATGGGAACCATAATTGGCCATTAAATGAATTTTACATATTTCTGAGCTAAGGCCTTTCAGGGTTTTGGTATTCCAACTTAAGCCAAAAGATTTAATTTAGCCCAGTGTTTCTCAACCATGATCTCATGTAAAACAAATACTGATGCCTGGGCTATACCCCAGAAGAAATGATTCAAACCTTCTTGCGGAGGAGGCCCAAGTACTGATTTAAAAAATAATAATAATAATAATTTTTATAAATTTCTCCAAATGAGAACAACAGGTAGCCAGGACGAATTCACTCTTCAAACTAATGCTCCGAGTGTCATTTTATCTAATAAAACAAATAGAAGTTCTAGCTGCCTTGAAAATCCTAAATGATCTTAGATTGTCCTTCATCTAATGGTGGCTATCAGAACTCCAAGCTGATCATATTTTAGAACAAATGCCCAAGCAGCCAGGATAGAAGACAGGGAAAGCAAGATTATATGCTAATTATGGAAAACCAGACGCCCTGGCAGAAGGCCAAGGGTGTGGCAGAACGGATGGCTGGTGGGGGACAGGAGAAATTTTAGGAAATTAGAAATTTTAATAACTTTGCCTGTCCAGGGTTGCAACTGGCTGCTGAATTGTTTCTAACTTATTGCAAGCTTTGAGAGCAAAAACAGATGAAACAAGAAACTCTTGTATCACATTCCCGCTGCTTTTCACTTCTCAAGACCAGGAACAGAAAAAAAAAAAAAAAAAATGAAGCCTTCCCTGGGCTCCTTTCCCCAGATCTGATTCAAGGCCCCCAACAGGCTTGCTTTCTGAACACCAGGGGGAGTCAGACACAGTTTGCATTCTTGCTTATTGTTTAGATCTCTTCTTGAAGGGTCTCTTCCTTCTCTCCCTGAAGAAAGAGGCAATGTATTTGTACTCATTTAGATGAGTTAAAGCCACAAAATGGCTTTTATCCCATCACCTCTTGGTCTGAAGTGGTGACACAGGGGACAGGTGAAGAGGCAGAAGCAGGTGACAGATCTCCTAGGTTTGAATCCTAGGTCAAGTACTTGGTAGCTTCTTGGCCAGGTCAGGTTACTTCTCCTGCCTTGGTTTTCCAGTTGGTAAAATGGAGATGGTGATAATAACATACCTCACAGGATCTCCGTGAGGACTGATGGGTTAACACACAAAGTTGGAACGAGGCTGGCCCTGGAGCAGGCTGTCAGTGAGTTAGCTAATGCTAGTCTCCAAGAGCCTATCAGCAGAGTTTTATTTGAAATTTGATCTCTTCTATACTTCGATCACTCTAAATATTTTATACTAAAAAAAATCATACAACTTTCATCACAGGAAAGGTAAAGCCAGTGGAGCATTTCACAAGAAGTGATGATTTAAGGCATACACACACACACACACACACACACACACACACACAAATGATTTATTCTAGTGATCTATGATAAGAATACACAAGAAATAATGAATCATACTTTCTTCAAGTGGCTAAAATAATAGGTATGTTAAATATAAAATGACCCAACCCCACCCCCCACCCCAAGAATGAACTCGTAAAATGAGTGTACTCTGAAGAAGAAAGACAAAAATCTGTTGGGATATCTTTATCACAAACTTTTCCCAGAGGATGTAGGAAATTAGGTGAAGAAAAGGAGCATATGGTGCTTAATGACAATTTAGGAACATTTTTTTTTTTAAGTTTGACAACAGCCCAAAACACTCTAACGGTAGTTCTTTCACTGAAATGCATGTCCTTTTATAATTTCATAAAACTGTTTTCATTGAAATAGCTTGTCCACTATGGTACTCTGTCATTTTTAATCAAACAAGCAGCCCATAAGGAAGGCCTGTGTGGATTTCCTTTACATAAAGATGGAGGGTGCATTTTTCATGGAAGGAGGCCATGGAATCAACGCTGCTGTATCAAACATTCCTGACGACGAGGGAGAACTCCGCTCGCATGTTTTTTCATACTAGCGCACATAACTTTTTTCCCTTGTGGATCTTCAGCGAGGCAAGGCAGTTGCCTTGGCCGTATGGAATTCAGCAAACAGAAATGCATGACCAGTGACCACACACTCGCATCTGGAGGAGGTTTTGGCTGGCTGCACTTTGGGATTTTAACTCCAGCCACTAACAAGGATCCCCTTCTTTTTGACTATATAAGTCAACTCTGAGAGCCACAGGGTACAGTGACTTTTTTTCTAGATCCTTCCATCTCTATGAAGCATCAAGAGTGTAGATGAGAGAGACCCACTCTCTTTCCCTTTGTACTTCTTATAGTTGGAGGTACCAAAGTCTGGCAAAAAATGGGAATGACAGGAGAGGGTGTTAATTAAAAAGTAGAGTGACATATTCTTTTCACAGTCCCATCAACATGTGGAGGAAAGTGGACGGACTGGTGGAATGGCTGACCAGTCAAAGCCCGGCCTGAACCTGGCTGGAGTCCCACTCTGCACACAGCTCTGTAACTTAGACTGAGTTCCTTCACTTCTCTAGGCCTCATTTCCTCCTCTGTAAAATAGGGGTAATGATAGTCTTTACCTTATGATGTAGTCATGGGAATTAAAGGAAATGGTGCTTGTAAAATCCTTTGTCCTACACTGGATTTCAAAATTCATAGCAGTCCTTTGAGTTGGATGGTATTGTACTGTTTTTTGCTAATGGCAAAACGAGGTTCAGAGATATGATATCACAGCTCCAGAGTCACCTGGAAGGTAAATGGAAGAAGCTGGGCATGGGCCAGGATGGCCAGGTTTTAAAGTTGGGTGTCCAGGCACTTACTTATTGACCCATACCACAAAATCCCAGAAAACTCAGGCCAATCCTTCCTTTCACAGGAGAGAGCTTCAGTGATGAGGCCAAACTGATTTAAAGTAAATGTTAAGGAGCAGGTGGGCCAAGGAAATCGGCACTTCAGAGATGCCCTTTGGTTGGTCCATATTCCAAGCAAGGACAGTCCAGGAGCATATTGAGAAAAAGCTCCACTTGGATACCAGAATAACAAGAGTATTGACTGGGGTAATGCAGAGGTAGAAGGTTCAAGAAGGAGACAGGTCCTGTTTTTGTGCGAAGTCTATTAGTGTAGTAACTAAGAGTGTTGGTTAAATGTGGTATGAAACTCAACCAACTTGGACTGCACACAAACTTGAGATTGCCAAACACATTATTATTTATTAGCCCTTCATCAAATATCTGTTATCAAAACCCAATAGATCTCAGCCAAACCAAGCAACAATTAGCATTTTAAGCATACATGGAAAATGAATTCCCAAAGCCTCAGTTTTTCTTGCCTGCTTCTCACATTGGCCTCAAATCTAAACTGAAAAACTTGGAAGAGAAAATTATAATGAGTTAGTAAATGTCTACTTCTTCTTTGGCTTTAGAATTCACACAAATTAGACCTACAGAGTATAATGATTTTACTTAATTGGCCTCAATATTTAATTTGTATTTATTTATTGGTCTGTGTGTTTGAGAATGCTTTATGTATTCATGTGAATTTAAAACTCTGGCTTAGGGCTATGGTTGTGGCTCAGTGGTAGAGCACTTGCCTAGCATGTGTGAGGCCCTGGGTTTGATCCTCAGTGCCACATAAAAAAATAAAAAAATAAAAAATAAAATAAAGGCAAAAAAAATAGTGTTAAGAAAACAAACAAAAACCTCTGGCTTAGACAGAATACCTGTAGAGGGCAGCATGTCATATTCTTTTAATGGATGAATCCACAGTCTCTTGCTAATGGTGATGGTGATCATCGTTATCACTATCATCGTCACCATCCTTCTCATTATTCCTATCATATTCCTGGGTTTTGATCTTAGAGTAAATTTCAATTGCAAAGTTGCAAGGTAGATGACAAGTCTTATGAAGATTAATTTCCTTCATACTTTTTATGTATTCTTATTCAAAATCAAAAAAGGTTCTCTTCTTTGCATACCACAAAACTCTTCCACTAGGTAAGATGTTGGTGTAGAATTCCACCATTCTGCTATTGAATAATTCAGAATAGTCTGACACAACATGCTAAGACTTAGCACTAGCCCAGTGCCACAGGCAGAGGAATCAAACAGAAAGAACATTCCTTACCAAGATATGTTTTCACTCGCATTTAGTCTGTGGTCCGAAACAAACCCTCCCTGTAGAATCTGTTTCTTTAAGATTCTAAAAATAAATTGATCTGTAAGTGACTTTGCTGTAATACATACAGTGAGTCAGATCCAGAGTAAGAGCCATTTATAGAATGTGAACTAAACACGCGCCTGAGACAACCATTTAACCCTCACAAACAGAGATACAGCATTTCAGATTGTGCAGGGTTGATCTGTAAAGCTACTTTGCAATATAAAAGAGCCTTACTGTGACTTTGGTTAAAAATAGTAGAATATGTCTAGAGAATACCACAAGATCCAAACATCTGGTAATACCAAGATCAGCATGAGAGTGTACATGTGTAATCTATGTATGTATTCTCAGAACATATTATGGATATGGCCATATGCATTTGTATATGATTAGACACTGAATTTAATGCAGAATAACAAGCTGCTGATCCATATATCCTTCTACAAATGAGTAGGTGGGAGTATTTCAACTTGCAGTGCATAGTGATTTAGAGTAGGTGAGTGGCCATAAATAAGTCATTTAACATCTCAGACCCTCAATTTCTTCATCTATAAAATGGAAATAAATATAGTCCCTACCTCAGGAGATGGATATGAGATAATGTATATAAAGTACTCACCTCCACCCTGTTCATCAGATCCTTTCTAGTCCTGGTCTAATTGGAATTCACCTGAGACTTCCTAATCATCTATCCCCTAACGAACGGGTGGCAAGTATTAGGAAATTCCACCACGGTGTTTGGGTGAGTTTTTCTGTTGTCACAGTTTATTTGGATGACAGGCTCTTCCTCAATTAAAACAATAAATCAGCCCTTTTAGACAAGTTTAAGGATGTTATCTCCTATTGCGTTCTCCCTGGTAGTTTAGGGATGGTGCAATTTCCTCTTCACTCTTTTCTAAACCTTTGGATGTCCCTATATTTCTAGAGTGTTTCTTTATAGTCTCATAAATAGATAGCTCTCAGGGCCACACTTGGTGGCTACAGGTTGGCAGAGGTTTTCTTCTCACTCCTGCATGGCTGATGTCATGAGTTTCTTTAAGTTGACAGATGGCTGGAGGGAGGGCGTGTGAGTGCATGTGTGTATGATCCACAGAGGCAGAGACAGATGAGAAAGTGTGGACTCTCATAAGAATTTACCTTGTAACAAGGATTTGCTGCACTCGTTGATATGAGTCTCCCTCACAAGCACACCTGTCAACTGTTGGAGGGCCACAGTGCCTGCAGGTGGATCTCCAATCTGGCTCACTGCACAGAGTTGCACTGCCAGGATATGACTTCCTGTCATGAGGCTAACCTCTGACCTCCTCCACCCTGTTCATCAGATCCTTTCTGGTCCTGGTTTAATGGGAATCCACCTGAGATTTCCTAACCATCAATTCCCTAACAATCACAAGTCAATCTGTGAATGGGCTGCAAGTATTAGGAAATTCCGTCATGGTGTTTGGGTGAGTTTTTCCCTTGTCATAGTTTATTTGGATGACAGGCTCTTCCTCAATTAAAACAATAAATCAGCCCTTTTAGCTTCTTTTCTCCTCTGGAGACATGCTGGCCTTGGTACACGAAGCTGCAGTCAGGATGCCTGCTGGGTATGACCACACCACTCTGCCTTTCAGGTGTGGCTTCAGGGTCACACTTGCGTCTGGAAGGTTGACTTCACCATGCACCACAGACACGCTCTGCTACACAGGGGGGTGAGATCATGGGCTGGCATGAATTTATCATTTTTTTAACAAATGGAGTTGAATTCACTACTGACCTTGATAGGGAGGCTAGTGATACAGGCTATGTGAAACAAAACAAGACAAACTAAATAGCGGGCAAGCACAGCACACGTGGCCGCTGTGTTCAGAAGGTGACACTACTGAATTTAGTCTGTGAAGGTCTTGTCACATGCAAGTCTAGAAATAGCTATGACCTAAACATGGGGGTAGGAGACAACCCATTTAGAAATGAATGGATACATTCCATTGTGGTTGTATAGTGTTTAAAATCTATTTTGGGGCAAAGGGATATTGTAAATATTTTCCCTTGTTCCTAACTGTCATAACCCAAACTTTCTGGCTCTCAACATTTTTCAGTAATCCTGCATGCCAATAATTTTTTACATGCCACCTGACAAACGTTATTCTATCAGAGATGCGGGATTCCCTGTGAGCTCCCGTGAATCCCCAGGGCCAGCCAAGACTGAGTGGACCCTGTGACTGAGTCTAGGCTGAATATCTCTAGGGGTTTCCCTACTCTCACTGCATAATTCTGAGGCCACTTAGCTCTGATAGCCCTTGGGAAATGCTGCCATATTAGGCATGTGGAAATGTCCATGTCATACCAAAATTATTTTGGAAGTAGAGATTTAACATGACATTTTAGATTAGAATTCAATTCCAAATTTAGGGCTGGGGTTTATGTGAAGTTAATTTTGGGGACTTTTCTTTGGTTTTGCAAACTCTTCATGCCAGCAAGCATGCCTTCATTCTTCAGCATCAGTAAGTCACAGAGCGTGTCCCCTTCTCCATCTGACCCTCTCTTTGTTAACAGAATTTCTGTGGCAGAAGACACAACAATCTGTGTGGATATCATCTGACATTTAAAGTAGCTGCCTGGATAGGCTTATTATCGAATTCAGGTCAATCTGTGATGTCCTTCCTCTTGACAAATTATTCTTGTTGGTATCAATAAGATGGTCAAAATGGGAGGAACATTGGGCCAGGTATGGAAAAGAAAAAGGACTTACACCCTTGTTGGATAAATGGTTCCTGCTGTTTCCATAGAGACGGATATTGATTTTATCTAGAAATCATTACCTTGTGAGTACTTTCATTACCTGATAGAATTTCTTCTGGAAAGAATGATGATATTTGATTAGGTACCAGGCCTATGTGAAGATCTAGTGATACCAAGCCATGGCCCCAAAGGCTTTCTTTTAAAAAAAAAAAATTTTTTTTTTTTTTTTTTTTTAGTTGTAGTTGGACACAATACCTTTATTTTATTTATTTATTTTTATGTGGTGCTGAGGTCGACTCAGTGCCTCACATGTGCAAGGCAAGCGATCTGCTGCTGAGCCACAATCCCAGCCCTCTATAGGGCTTTCTTAAACAAAAGTATGCTCTTGTAGCACTTCCCACTGAGATCTCCTCATAAGTGGGACCATCCCTTCCAGCGATTTAGTTGTAGAAGAAATAAAAGGAATTTTTTATGAGCATCTTTTTTCATCAGGTGGCTCTATCACATAGACCTCAACAACATCAGCATGTAGAACTCTGGGATAGCTATTTTTGGCACTTCTAAAATGTAGATTCCTTCTATTTCTGCTGCCTCAATAACAGAATAAATCAGAAATCTGTTATCAGTTCCTCCACTGAGCTATTAATTTTTAATGCTTTCACCAATTGTTGGTTTCAACTCTATGTTTAATGGAAGTAAGTTTTTATGGTGTCTAAGTCAAAATAATAAAGCAAACCCACCAGTTGAAGATATTGTATCAGAATAGATTTGTTACTGAGTAAAATTTGGTTTCAGTTGAAGGTTAGGTAAGGATCCCAGCCTGGGGCTTATGGAGAAGTTACATCCTAGAAATGATATCACGAGGCCAACCATTTGAGGATTCACCTAGTAAGATACCAGGGTCCTGTTATTGATAAACCTAAACAAAATCATTCACCATTTTAATGTCTTCTTTATCTTCTTATTCAATGATTTATTGGTTAAACTGTTATTTAGGCATTATCAAAAGATTACTTGCTAATTCTGTATTCAGTTCAAAAACTCACTCTAAGGCTTAGAACATCGGTCTTAGTAATGACCCAATTGGTAACCTAGTGACTTGGGAGACTGAAGCAGGGTGATTGCTAGTTCAAAGACAGTCTTAGCAACAGTGAGGCCTTAAGCAATTTAGTGAGACCTGTCTCTAAATAAAATACAAAAAAGGGCTGGGGATGTGATTCAGTGGTTGAGTGTCCCTGAATTCAATCTCCAGTAACTCCACCCCCCCCAAAAAATAAGGACCCAATTGGTAAGAATGACATGAATAGCTATATGGGAACATTTTTGTCTATATTTAGAACTGGCATCAGAAGTTCCCAATTTTCCAAACCACTCTTCTTCCAGAAAAGGCTAGCAACACTCAAGCATTTGCCATGCTAAATGCTTCACGTGCAGTATTTTATTTAATCCTCAAAACCAACTGGGAAGTTAGTTACTACTATTATCCCCATTTCTCAGGTGAGGAAATGAGGCCAGGGGCAGTTAAATCTCTTGCCCAAGTTCTCAGAGCAGGAAGGGGTGGAGCCTGGTTTCAAGTCCCTGTTTCCAAATTTCAGGTACTTGTCTTTTCTCTGAAATCCAAACTCATCACGAGTGACGTTATTATTTCTACTCAGCAGGGTTTAATTTCCTCAAATGGATATCTTTTCAAGTCTTAAAAAAAAGCCTAATGTTTGACATGTTCCAAATTTTCCAAAGAATCTATGAGAGATTGCAAAAGTTACTTAACTATATAGATGAAATATTCCCTAGTTCAAACTACATTTTGGGGGTGGGGAACTTAACCCAGGGGTACTTTTACCATTGAGCCACCACCCTAGCCCCTTTTATTTTGAGATAGGGTCTCACT
The DNA here is from genome assembly GCF_048772815.1 of Callospermophilus lateralis. Classification (NCBI taxonomy): domain Eukaryota; kingdom Metazoa; phylum Chordata; class Mammalia; order Rodentia; family Sciuridae; genus Callospermophilus; species Callospermophilus lateralis. The sequence continues at coordinate 85,095,317 of NC_135305.1, read as the reverse complement.
AAGTTGCCTAGGGCTTTGCTAAGTTGCTGAAGCTGTCCTCAACTTTGCAATCCTCCTGCCTCAGCCTCCTGAGTTCCTGGGATTACATGCGTGAACCACCGCCTGTGCCTCAAACTATCATTTTGAAAATTATTATTTTGACAATCTTCACTTAAGCCCATTTTATTAAAATGGTGTCCAAATTATGCAAACATTTACAAGTGTGTCAAATCTCACTTTTGAAAGTGTGACATGCAATGTATGTCAAAATAATTTTTAAATCTATTTTTTTTTATAATGAAACAGGCAGAAAAGTCATTCATTGATAGAGCTGAGGCTCAGAAAAGTAAAATAACTAACCTACCATCTCACTTTTAGCACGTGAGCAGGATCCAGGATTTCTGACCTTGTGCTCAGTGCTATTTCCCAGGAGCCTTTGCTCTCCACAAGACTTGGAAACATCCTCATGTTCCCAGGGTCTACTGCATGTCCAGCTGGAGTAACAGGCAAGTCTACATGTGTGATTTTTATCGCTGAAAAGAATGGAGTTTGTCTCGATATAGAAAAATACACAGGTAGTAACAATGTTTTCTTTTACAGCCTCTCAAACTTCCCCCTGTTATTAGTAGGCCAATGAGAGAGAAGGTGTTTATTCAGAAGAACTGTTCTGCCTTTGGAGAATATTCCCTGGGATGTCCAGGCATCTTCTTTGTTGGGTGAAGGGAAGAGGTGGATAACCCTTCTTTTCCAGAACCATACTATGGGCCTTCTACTACAATCTTAGAGCCATGGTAGTTGAGTTCAAATCCCACCTTTATTATTTTCTAGCTGTGGGATTTTGAGAGAGCTCTACAACTTCTACCTGCCTGTTTTCTTTAGCAATAAAAGGGAGACCATACAGATGGTATCTACCCCATAGGATGATTTAGGGGCACAAATGAGTTAAATGTAAAGTTACCAATGAGAGCAAGTATTTTTTTTATCTGAATGAACAATCCCCCGTATTTCTTTATAAAGTAAGAATGATAAGCCCAAGAATCAGATTGGATTCAGCCTTTGGATGTTCTCTGAAAGTCAGAAAATGCTCTGGGCACATAGTCAATGTCTGGTGTTACCTTGGAGAGAAGGTTATAGTGTCTGAACATACTTGCCTTTGTACAAGAGGGAGTTTCCTCTTTCTGATAAATCAAGAAAGAAAGTCACTTGCATCCAGCCTAACCCCACTGAAAGCTTGTTATCCAAGGATCAAGGGCTTAGAGGTGTTGTCTAGCCAGGACTGGTGTTGACCCCAGGCCTGATAGATCTCCAGGGAGTCCTGCGGAGATTGTGCTTGCAGGGAAGGGAGGCATGTCCCAGCTGCCTGTGACTGTATCTACATATTGATCTAGAATCTGAGAGGCCTACGGGTCCTGCAGGATTACTTGGGCAGAGCCAACAGGCAGCCTGGAACCCTGAAAACTGAGACAACTATTTACTCTGTGGGTGGCTGCTCAGGGAGGCCTAAGGCAGTACTGGTCCTGAAGTCAGAGCTGTATCTGATAGTGAAGCATATACTTTGACTTGGGGTTAAAAAAAACAGCATGATTTTTCCATATGTCATTTCTGATAGGATCAGTATGAGTGCAGGTGGTACATGAGTGAAACTTTTCAAATGTCTCCTTCCCTTCAGTAGCGCCCTGGTTTGCATCATGATCTTACCTAGTGACTCAAACACCAAGATCTGATGGTCTTTAAAAAGAAGACACAGACGCTAATGTGGCTCCACCAGCCCTATCCTGGCTCACTGTACACTCAGTCCTCATTACTCCCTCTCTGCTGGCTTCTCTGGTTGGATTTCTACCCAATATGCCATGCTTAGCTTTAATGCCATCTTCTTCACTAAGCTGCCCTTTCATGCTCCACCTAGAGGTAATCTCTGTCCTTAGAATGAATGAAAATATATATATATATATATATATATATATATATATATATATATATATATATATATATATTGTATACCTTGAATGCAGTGCTATCAAATTTTGCCTGGTTTCATAATGAATTTGTAAAACATCTCTGTCCTACTAGCTTATAAGGAACTGCTTCTTGTCATCTCTGTGTCACTCTGACACCTAGGCCACATGTGCTTAAAGGAGTCATTCAATAGATGTTCATCCAGTGAATAAACAAATATTTGTTGGTGGTAATTAACTTGAACTGAGAACCTGGTGACATCCAAGACAGACTCTGAATTGTGTAAATGGAGCTTTGCTCTTTTCCCTGCTATTACTCTTCAAGGCTGTTTCCTAACATTGCCTGCCAGGAACTGCTCCCAACTCCCATGATTAAATTATTAAGTGCTAGGAGATCAGCAGTGCCTTCTGCGATTAAGAACTGGGTGAAACTGTGAAGAAGGAAAGCCCCCATTTGCTTCTAGCTTCAGAGGCGAGATCTGCAGACATTATTTTTGTGCTGCTGCTATCCCAAGCTAGTGTGATTCAGATGGTGGATTTAGGAATAGCATTTTCTCTTTCCCTCTCCTGTTCATCCCTCAACCGGAGCTACTTTTAATCCAAATACTCAAGGTGGAATATCAGATGCAGTAAGGAGAGATCAGAGTCCACATTTCTTATCTGGAACTTGGGACTGTCTTAAAACGAGATTCTGTGCTTCTGACTTGTTGTCAGTTGTGTGCGTAAAAGAGATACAAGAGATGAGAGGAGGAGGATGGTTTATCGGTCATATTTTTCCTTTACAATTTGAGATAAATTTTATTATATAAATATTTAATAAGAATATTTCAGGTGTTCTTCTAAATTGTTTTTTCCCTCCCAGAGATTTTGTTAAATATCCTCTATGCTGGCTCCACATAGCAAAAAAGACTTTCCAGGGGGTAAAATTTTAAATTGAACTCTTTGAGTACAGGGACTCTTTCACATGGATGATTTTAATACTGGCTTCCAAGAATCCCAACACCTTTTCCTTAATTGTGTGAACTTCAGGCTAATTGTGAATTGATAATGGTTTAAGTTGGTCAAATGGGTCCATAGGGAGGGGTCATTATCTTAATCTTTCCATTTTGATATATGTTTGAAAATTTTTATAAGAAGAAAATTTAAGAAACTTTGTTCACAATTTTATCAAAAGATGGGGTCTTTATGATGGTGGAATGTGATGGACATTATTGTCCAAAGTACACGTATGAAGACATGAATTGGTGTGAATATACTTTGTATACAAGCAAAGATATGAAAAATTGTGCTCTATATATGTAATAAGTATTGTAATGCATTCCACTGTCATCTATAAATAAATTAAAATTAAAAAATAAATAAAATATAAAGGCTGGAAGCCTAGAAAGAATTTTATGTAGAAGTCAGAAGTTATGGAAGTGCAGGGCTCTTACAGCCAGTGGGATAGGAGCTTCTCCGAAGGAACTGACACATTGTATGGAATCTGTTTGACTGAAGCTGGAATAGACCAGAACATGGAGCCTACTGGGAGTGAAGTTGATGTCCCCAGAGAAAGAGCAGGATCTCACTTAGTCTTGGTCTTATTTTCCACTTACTGGTGACAACGGCAGCCATGGCTCTGCCTGCTTAAACTAACTAATGTCAAGACATCTTGAAACTATATATTTTGCAATGTAATTGAAAGATCACTCCATAACCACAAGATAAAATCCCCAATGGATAGCATAAATAGCTGCCATCTGAACAAGTTTAAAATATCATTGTTCCAACTTCTAAGACATAACATTCCTGAAGTAGATCTGAAAGCATCCACAGGCAAGAAGCCTACCTGGATTGCAAGTTGCCCCTAAAAGATTTCCCTCTTGCACTTTGAAAAAGACATCTTTGACCATAAGTTACTCTGAGCCCATTTGTAAATTGCTGCTGGGTTATTAAACAGAAACTGAGATTTAGCAATCCCAAATGCCTAATGACATTTGTTCAGACACTCAATGGCAAGATCTGATCCAAATGTGAGATATGAAATATTAACAATTTCCAAAAGAGACCCAGGATAGCTAATGCCCAGTAATCAATGGGTACAATCAAAGTGGGTGAAGGAAGTCCAAAGCTTGCCTCTAGCACTGTCCTTCAAACTCCTAATGCAATGTAGCAATCATTCTTCATTCAGTTTGCATAGACTCCAAATGATCTTTCCTTCTTGGTGTAATGACTTAATGATTTGACACCTATGAGTCATCAGTGGCTCTTTGTAAGGAGGATAGCATCCAACAGGGTGACAGTGGCATAAGGTAGCATTCATTTGTGTTTCACACTCTCTCCTCACACAGTTCTCCATCCTCATTGCATCTGAGGGAGGGTCTGGACCCTGACTCACTCAGTTTCAGATTCCATATACCAATGAACCTTAAAAATTCTTAGACAGTCACATATTTCCAATGAGACCTTTTTTTTTCCAAGGGCAAATATATATTTTTATTATTTGGCCAAAATAAGTAAAATATTCAAAACGTTGAACTTCCAGGGCTCCCGCTATTTCATTAATGACTCGCTGAGGACTAGAAATGAAAACTATTTTCTTTTGTGGCTCTAGTGGGCAGCCCTGTATTTTACCCATGAGGACATTCTGCAATGGACATCTAATCAGACACGCTAGTCCACTGGGTAATTCCAAATTCCTGCATAGAAGGAGTTTGGCTTCTTTTCCTATAATGGCTATATTTGGGGAATGAACCAAAAAATTGGCCAAATTTTTCAATACATCTTTGAGAAGGGTTAAGCACAAAAATCCTGTTAAACAATAATGGGATTTGTGTGTGAAACCCGACACTCTTTGAAAATTTTTGAAAAAGTTGCTTTCCTCTTTCCCCTCCGACTAATAACAATTCAACATTATTTAACATAATCCTACTGACAGGTAATTTCTGACAGGAAATTTATTACCAGCTTGCCCTTTGAGGGCATGTTTCACTATTAATGTTTCCTTTTAAAAGCTACAGCATACATTAGATTCTCATACCGAGTTCCCCCATGTTTTCCTTGGAAACCCCTACTTTCTGTGGTATTTTACATTACCCACGTCTGTTTTAACTGTATCCTTATACACACTTGCATATGGGTGCACATGCACATGCGCGCGCGCACACACACACACATACACACACACACCCCTCTTCTACCAATGTCCAGGAACATACTCAACATGGAAGCCTTTTATTTTACCAATCTTGGGTTCACCTAGGACTAACTAAACAACAACCTTTGTATGGCATAAATTTAAATAAGTTTTTCCTGTGCCTAAGTGGGTACATGCCTGAGGTGAGCCAAGAAGCTTGTTTTAATCCCGATCATGCTGGGAAGTGGGAGGGCAGCAGGTTGCGGATGCTGTCCATATAGGGCCCGTGAGACCTGCTGGAAGGGTGCTTCCAGCCCTCGCCATGCAGGACATCTTAGACCATTCAGAACATATTTGTAATTCTGACTCATTCAGAGAAATGATTTTTTTTTTCCTGGTGAGTCAGTGTGAAGCTAGGTATTTCCCTACCTGTGTTAACCATACAAGGGCATTGCTACCTGCAGAGTTAAGTCATCTGCCCCATAAGGAAACACACACCATCTCTGCTTTTTCTGGAAGAGCCTTCCTGGCATCATGAGTTCAGAGGCTGGAGCTGACTCCCCATAGTGTCCTTCCTTAGAGAGGGGGCATCATCTAAGGGGCCAGCTGGCTGGCAAAGTGGTACAGGGATAAGTGGAAGGAATGCTTGCTGTCTCTCTCTCTCTCTCTCTCTCTCTCTCTCTCTCTCTCTTTATAACTTTAAGGAGGTTAGGTTTGTTCAGGTTTGTTGCAACATACATATAGCAAAATTCACTGTTTTTAGTATATAGTGCTATGAAATTTGGCAAATGTATGTGGTCATGCAACTACATCCCAACTACTATATAGAATGATTTCATCACCTTGAAAAAATTCCTCAGCCCCCTTTGTAGTGAACTGCTCCCCCACTCATCATATTTGTTTTAAAATAATATTCAGATGATTTACGACAGAGACATGATTTCACCTGCAGGTTGACTCATGAACACCCTCATGACTTAGCCTTACTGCAGTTGTGGGAATTTCTAGTGTGGAACTTTTGGACCCCAATGCCACCAAAAGACTGAGGCTGTTTTGGGGTAGACCTAGTACCTCCCTTTCACTCTAATGGGCAAACTGCTTTTGCAGGGAACTAGTAGGAGTAATTCAACTGGTAAATTCTCAATTCCTGGCTTTTCTTCCAAGGTTAAGAGGTACACCTGTATTTCCACTAAGTTGAAAGGGAAGATACTTTCTTAAGTCTCTTACCTCCACCCCATTCAAACCAGGGAAACCTGGGGACACACATGTGCCCCTTCATTGGCTTATGCATCTCCCCTCAACAGACAACCACCAGGTACACCCTGCTCTCTCTCTCTCTCTCTCTCTCTCTCTCTCTCTCACACACACACACACACACACACACACACACACACACACACACACACAAATGCACACACATACACAAGAAACAGGCACACAACAGTGGACAAGTGAGTCTGTCCTCCACTGTGGCATTAAATCTCCCAAGCCACTGACTGGACCTCCAGAGCCAGCACCATGCCGAAACCTGTGGTGCAAATCCTCCATTCCCAGAAGCTGGAACTGATCCGAGGTCCTTGCACATTAGAGAAGAGTTAAATTCCTGGGTTACTGGGCCATTAGCAGCTCAGCCATCCATTTTTCATTTGAAGAAACCTTTTTAAAGGTTGCATTCTTATCTTCGGGAGGGAGGCCTGTAAATGCAGTCCTTGTGTTTTCATTGGGTTTATTCAGCCTGGGGGATTTAGGGCCCTCTGTTTAGGCAGTAAATTTTCCCTTTTGTGTGAATGTATGTGGTTAATATACTTAAAAATCCATCAGGCAGGGCTAACAAAAATGCAGCCGCCTTTACAGAGAAGTTTTTGGCAAGAATTTAGTCACTCAGGATGGCTATGCGGTGCTTATAATTGAATTGTGGTCACTAAGCCCAATGCTATCAACTTCTGTAAAAACCCAAAGCCAGATACCTCTGAGGGTGCCTTTCACCACCTTCCCGCCATCCCCTTCCCTTCCTGGCAGCTCACTCCCGTCACCCAGCTGGCAAAGGGGACACAGAAAGAAACTCAAGAACAGGAGACATCGCTGGAGCATAACCATAGACCATGAAAGATGTGCTCCAGGGCCTGGAAGAGAGTGCCGGAGACCTACAGCAGGAGCACAGGGCCCAGGAGGCCAGACAAGCTGCTCAACAAAACTACGAAGTCTCCGCTAGTGGCCCTGGGAGGCTTCTGACTCCTGGCTTGAGAACCACGTTGAAACTTAGCTATTCACATCCCACTGGGTGGCACTCAGGACATAGATTCTAGGCTCTCAAGGTCCCCTGCTCATGGCAGCTCGGACAGTCTGTGGTCATCGGCTGACCTTTTTGCCTTCCTGCTCTGACCCTGCTGCCCACCTATCTATCATCTCTCTCTCTGGCATTTGTGCCAGGCCAGTGTGCAAGACAGCTGTGGGCTTCCGCCACCAAGCCACCAGCCCTGCAGCTGGGCAGCACTGTTGCTGTAGGAGACAAACTACCCCCAGGCACTGGGGTGCAACACACTCCCACACCGCCATGGTTCTTGCCAGATTTGAACCATTGAACCAAAATGTGGCTGAAGGGAAGAAAAAAAAAATTTCCATGAATGTCTCCCTCACCTGTGATCAAAAATGAATAAAAATAAAAATATATGCAAGGGAACTGTTCTACTTTAAAACTATCTCTCTCTCTCTCTCTCTCTTTTTTTTTTTCATTAGGCTAAGGGAGAGCAAAAATATATTCTATCCAGTGCAAGGATTGCATTTCTTCAACAAGTATCATTTTAAAGAGGCACCTGCTAAATACAGCAATAGAAAAAACCTTTGCTTGTTTGGCCTTTTCCTTGTGTTATGTAAATAAGACAGAAGAGGGGCTCTAGATTCAACCAACCTCCCAGAGCAAATCTTTCTGAAAAATGGGCTCTGAAGCTATTGCATCTGCATGCAAGTGAGGTCAGAGCTCAGAAATTCAACAAGATAGGGCTGAGCATGCTAGTTGAACACCTGTAATCCCAGCAACTCTGAAAGGTTAAAGCAAGAGGATTTCAAGTTCAAGGCCAGACTCAGCATGATCCTGCCTCAAAATAAAATAAAATAAAAATAATAATAATAATAATAATAATAATAATAATAATAATAATAAAAGGGCTGGGCTATTGCTCAGTGGTAGAGCACCCCTACGTTCAATTCCCAGTAACCTCCACCCCCACCAAAAAAAAAAAAGAGAGAGAAGGAGAGAAATTTAACCAAAGAGGAAAATGGCAAATGGCAGCACAGCTCAAATGGTGCCGTAGCAAAGAACAGACTGCTCCACAGACCCAGTACCTAAAAGAAACTAAGCCAGGCATAAGATGCAACAGAGAAGCACACATTTCCCCAGAATTAATTGAACACACAATTTATTACACTAGAACCACTGTGCTAATTCAAATGATTACTGAATCCTTTTGCCAGTGGCTGCAAATATATCTCAGGTCTACATTTTCAGAAAATATATCTGCAAAGCTATTTAAAGTTGCACTCCTGACATCGTACTTTAAGCTCCAAGAGGAGTTATTTGACTTTCTTATTACTACCATAGATATAGTGTGATATACAAGTAGGTCATAGATTATAAGCGAACACTAATGACTAATTGCTATTGATTAATATTTATGCCAATAATGATAAAATTCTTCTGCTAAATTAAGGTAATTTAAGAAGAAATATTGAGATCCCATTCTTCTCATAGTTGAGTCTGGTGATACTTATGCTTACATATAACCCATAGTCCCTATCGTTAACCTTAACTGACCCGAGGGTTGCTCATACATCAGCACATATCAGGCCATCACGTTGCCCCTTTGCCTAATGAACTTCAGCATCCTGGCTTTAAAAAAAGTGTGAATGACTTCTGGAGGAGTGAACAAGGAAGTCTGCTTTTCTAAACTAATTTTAGGGTCATTGATGCACATCTGCATGCCTGGGATCTAGGCCTGGTTAATGTGCTGGGCTGCGGGGAGGGCATAAGAGGGAAGGCAGAGAGGTGGGAACAAAATATTAAGTTCCAGAGCAGCTTCTGGAACAGCCCAACTCTGCCTGGCTTGGATTAAAGGCTAGCGAGCAGTTTCAATGATTTACTAGTCCCTCTTCAACAACTCACCCTCCCTCCCTTTTTTTAAAAAAATAAAACCCCAAAGTTCCCAAAAGGTATTTTACTTTCTGATATTTTACTGCCAATATCCTATCCTTACCATTTACATCCCCCCCCCCACCACCCCATACAGCAGCATCTAAAAATCACAACAGAAAAGAACATGGAAAAAGTATGAGATCCATGAAGGCGTATAAGGGGTGGGGGTGAGGGGCCAGTACATGACACTCTTTGTGTTGCCTTCTCCTAAAGATAAGAAAAGACACAAACCGAAATGAAGGACAAAGGGAATTTGTGAGTGTGTGTATGTGTGTGTGTGTGTGTTACAAGAAGAAGCCTTACAAGATCTCTCAGAGCTCTAATGTCATGATTAATAAACAAAGCTCTCAGCCAATGACACTACCCAGGAAATGCCATGTCCTGTGCTGTTCAGTGTTTATTTCAAAGGGCAAAGTCTGGAGGAAAACAAAGGAAGCCAGAGCAAGGAAGAGGAATTCAGTTTAACTGTACTGCTGTGAGCTGCAAAAGCAAACCAAGTCAGTCTCACTTTTTTATCTTGTTAGAATAATATCTTTTCTGAGTATGCACATGGGGAAGGAAAACCTATGGACACTGATCTTCCTTGGGGTCAAAGTCAGTGGTCTTCATCATTTTGTGGTTTTAGAAATTTTAAGAAAAGAAAAGAAAAAAAAAAGCATGAGGCCACTTTTCATTGCTTCATACTTGAAGAGTTTGGTCCCCTAACAAACCCAGAGTGTCTATTCATTTAATCTCTGAAATACCACCTGTTTGGAAGTTTTTCAAATCCACAAAGCAAATACCAAAACAGATGCAATTTTCTCCAACGACAGCAGAGCAGATCCAGCCTGTTATTTCGGATGGATCCTCCTGTCATTGGGTGCAGTAGACACGCACTGGCGCTTTCCAGCCTCTGAAAAGTCTCATCATGACCCTGATGCATGTCTGCACATTCCTTTGCTACTACTCAAGGGAACCCTGTTTCCAGAGATAGGTGGCTGTTCTCACACAAAAGCTGAGCAGGAATAGCATGGTGGGTGACAGGAAGGTCATAAAAGTGTGGGATTGAATCAAGGAGACACGGTGCGTGTCATAGTGTCACAACAAAGTAACAGTAAAATTAATATGTCGATTTTTTTAAGTTTAAAATAATAGTTCTACCATAGATATGGGATTTCTTGAAGAAGAGAATGTAAACATCTCAAATTAGGTAGGAGAGCCTTCCTTGATGAAATAAATTCTCTTTCCTGGATGCTTTAGTCTTACAAAATATAAAAGTAATGGTTGCTTTCCAAATATGATCCTAAACACATTTCCTCTGTATTAAGGACAAGATTATAAGACAAGCATGGAGTTGGTAGTAAAGCTTTCCAAATCTTGTTTTAATTCCAGTTTTATAAAAACAACTTTATTGAGATAAAAAGTAATAAAAGGTGTCTATCTCAAGCATACAGTTGTCCAGTTTTGGGAAATGCATACAGCAATGTAACCACCAATACAAACAAAACAGCAGTCATTTTTTGTCACTCAAAAAATTTTCCCATGCCCCTTTGTAATTAGCTTCCCTCTCTAGACCAACATGCTTTCTGTCACTATAGAACAGTTTGCCTGTTTCATGCAAGTGATATCATGCCAAATGTAATCCTTGTGTCTTACTTCTCGGATGGCCATTTTGCCAAACCTGTCATTTTACTCAAAACCCCATTCCCCTTTACTCCTATGCCTCATGGCCAGAAGAGCAACCTCAGCATTGATAACAAGACCCAAGATGGATGAGTGCCATTTTTTAGAAAGTTGCTAAAATAGCAGGAAATAAGGAGCAGGAAGCAGTAAAGGTCAATGCCAGTTCATTTCCTTTTGGGGGTATTAATTTTAGTACATCGTTTGGGTTTCCCCAAAAAGATATTTTTGGAATAAGGGAATTCCAAGCATGAAGGCCAAAAAGAGAAAATAAGATTCTTTGGATTTGCTTTCCCACAAATGCCTGCAGTGTTGTCTGCTGAATCAGATGTGAGATAAATGCGTGTTGATGAGATCAGGGGAAGACTCGGGTCCTCTCACAATATCTAAAAGAACTCAGGCAAAATGCAAAAGGAGGAAAGAATCGTGGACTAATTCAGAATCTCCTGCTACTGCTGTCACCCACAAGCTGAAACCTTCCCTACCACGACTTAACTCCATCAGCTTTCTTTTTCTTGTTAGGATCAGACGAAGGGATCCTAACAAGTTCTTTGGGGACTCAGTCCTGTATTTATAAGCCCCCTTAGGGTCAGCAGAAATCAAATTACCAAAATTATCAGGCTCTTCCCTTTCTTGATGGCTTTCATTACTTCCCTCTGACTTGACTTCTTCTTATTTTTTTTTTTTTAAATGAGAAAAGACATAAATTGTTCTGTGACCCAAGCATTCACATAAACTGTCAAGTCTTGGATTCCAGTTTCCTTTGAGCTGTTGTCACACAGTGACTGGAAGAAAATACTAATTCTTTCAGGCCCCTGGGGTCTGATGCCAGTAATAAATCAATTTACATTTTTAAAAATAAAGTAAAGGGATACATTGGTTAAGATGATTTATTTAAGAGTCATGTTTGTCATTAAGAATCTTTCCTCTTGAAAAAAAAATCATTTCAATCTCAATAATAGTTATTTTAATCAATGGTATTATAATACACCAAAAGAAAATATACCTAGGATACAAAGCAGAAAACAACCAACATGCTCTACACAGAGAAGAAATATAGAGAGGGCCATATTCCTGACTTTTGTTATATCTATCTTATTATTTTATCTTATTATATATTTAATATTTAACATTGCATTACTTAGTGAGCAATTATGTACTGGATTACTGCCCTAGATAGAATGGTACTTCATTAATTGAGTAAATTATCTGACTAATAAAAGATACAACAAGCAGGTTAATCAAACCACTAATATAGAAGTTTGATTCTTCGGAATGGAAAGTTGGCACCAGGAACTATCCAGTGGGCAATCTTGCCTTGTATTTTCTAATTCGGTGATAAAGAGGTTTACAATCCTCTTAACTAACTGTTCACAGGATCAATGGCCATATAAAGGACCCATTCACTGACATTTATCAAAGTTCCTCCTGCATTCTCATGTGTATCTGATGGCAGAAAATAACCCAAAATCTCACCATAAGAATAAATTCTGCCCAACATTTATATCCTATATGATAGAAAAAGAATTAATTATATTTCTTTGGTATACAGACTGTGGGTAGAAGTGGTGAAATCTAGTAAAAAGAGTAAGGAGACAATTGCATCACTAGTCTTCATTCCTCATGTCCTGCTGTGGTGCTTTCAATAAGTAAAGACCCGGGGCTGGGGCTCTAGCTCAGTGGCAGAGCAGTTGCCTAGCCTCTGTGAGACATTGGGTTCAATCCTCAATACTACATTAAATAAATAAATAAATAAAGGTATTGTGTCCATGTATAACTAAAAAAAATTTTTAAATAATTAAGTCAAGACCCTTCTACTCTTAGCTTTTCCCCTTGTCAAAAAAGAAGAAAGAGGAGAAGGAGAAGGAGCAAAGTAGAGGAGTAGTTATTCCCCCCATTACCTGGATTTTGAAAAACAAAAAGATCTACCTAAAATGGTTTCAAAACATTCAAGGACCACACAATGTCAAGGATCTGTATCCTTTTATGCACACTATCTTGCTAAATGTTGTGTACTAATCATATTCTTACTTAAGCATTGCCCTTAAACTTGTGAAACAACCCAGATCTCAGCCACAGATCCCCTGAGGACACATTCCTCCTCATATCGACAAGAGTTACACCTCTGTGAATATATTTATGTTACCAAAAGACCCCTAAATCCACAGCAAAACCTCCCACCCTCTGTTTGCTAAACTCATAGCACCACTGGCCATAACTTCTAACTAAATGACTAAAATGTAGGGGCATAAAGCTTACCAGATTTTGAACCATTATGGGGGAAAAAATCCAAAATCCAAAATATGGGCACAAAAGGGCCCCAGAAAAATCAGTTATTTCTCAAAAGCATCATGTTCCTTGGAAGATTCACAAGCTAAATATCAACTTTCATACCAGGATGTCACACACATTCAGACTGCAGTCATAGCTCATTAGAGGCCACTGTCAACAAAGATCAACTCTGAGACAACTTCCATCTGGTGGGGATGCCCAAGCTCTGAACAGTGTTGCAAGCCAAAAGCAACTACCTCTCAGCTTGCCATCTGGCTGAGTTAGGAAGGCTGCAGAAACAGATAAGGGAGCTGGTACAACATGGAACAAGGATCCTGAGGAATGGCTGCCCACATCTTTACAGGTGATCAAAGGCCTCAATAGATAGACTCAATCCAAAGAAAACTCAGTGGATGATATTAGCTAAGTCTTCTGGGCTGTGGGAAAATAATTACTCTGCTTGATTTTTTAGTGTTCATCTAATTGTACATAAAAGTTCTGTCTCACCTAGCATGTGAAAGGCCCTAGGTTTGATCCTCAGCACCACATAAAAATAAATAAATAAAATAAAAGTATTGTGTCTGACTACAACTAAAAAAAATAAATATTTTAAAAAGAAAAAAAGCTCTATCGCTGAACATTCATCTGAGAGCCATGGGATATAATGCATGTATTAATTTGGGGGTAGGACACAGTTGATGACCCCTCAGATGCTCACAAAGAGCAGTCAACTGGCAGTGTTAGTGGTGATCATGAGCACCTGTAGGGGAATCACCTCATCATGTCAGGTTAACTTGTGGAAATCAACACATTAACAATCAACTCAGAAATAAATATCTCCTTAATTTTTTAATTTTTTGTTTAGAAAGAATTATAGACTGACAGGAAGTTGCATTAAAACATACCAGGATGTTCTATGTACCCTTCACCCAGCTTCCTCCCAATGTACCATCTTGCATCATGATAGTGCAAAAACTAAAGTAGGAAATTGACATTGGTGTCATCCACAAAGGTTATTCAGATTTCACTTGTTTTACATGACCTGAGCTCATGTGTGTGTATCAGTTCCATGAAATTTTCTCATGTGTGTATGTATGGGTTGCCCTTATCAAATCAAGACACAAAATTGTTCCATTACCACCAAGATTCCTCATGATACCCTACCTCCAGGGCATCCCCAAATACCCCAACTCCTGGCAGTCACTAAAATGCTTTCCACTTCTGTAATTTTGTCATTCCAAGAATGTCACATAAGTAGGATCACACACTAGCTAACCTTTTGAAATTGGCTTTTTCCATTAAGTTTAATTCCTCTGAGATCTCTCCAGGTCACAGTGCACATCAGTAGTTCATTACTCTTTATTGTTGAATGATACTCCGTAGTGTGAGTGTACCACACAGGGTTAACCACTCACCCATAGAAGCACCTTTAGAAACACACTCTTTAAAATAGTCCAGATTTGTGAATTCTGACCCTGCTCAAATTAGTAGTATGAAGTAAAAAGAAGGGCCCTTTTACCAGATAAAAACATGCCACACCATCATCTATTCACAAATTGATCATATAAAAAGTATTATACATTCACCTTTTGGGTTTTACCTTTTGGTAACCATATCAAGTTCTTAATTATATAACTTAATTTCATTGTACTTACAAAGACTAGCAAAAAATTTCTGCCTAGATTCACATTTTTTTCCCTAGATTTTAATTTGGCAATTTAACTACAATAATGCTTCAATGGCTTCCAGAGAGTCTAGAATTTTAAGAGATAGAAGAATTTTTTTCCCACATAGAAGAATTAAATTAGCAATCTACTGAGTAGTTTTGACCCACCTTTGCTTTGTCTTTCAGTCATTTCATACACTGAAATATTCCCAGCACAACAAGAAGGTACAAGAGTAAAATTTGGTCTTTCCTTTCGGTAGCTTTTAAGACACAAGACCATGTGCCCAGTGGTTGTGGGTAAACTCCTCTTAACATTTAAGTATCCTGTGAAAAGGCCTCTATTGCTGATTTCATCTCACAGATGGGGAAACTGAGGCCTGGAGGGGATGAGGTCTCTTTTCTCTGGTTATACATCTCTACCAGGTGGTATGCTCAGGCTTTAGACTCACAGGGGCTCCACCTACAGCCTGTGCCCTCAACACTGTATAACCACCATGCTGCTACCTACAAAAAGTCCATCTGCTCACCTAGTTGCCAATGCCTTTTGTATTTCCAACCCTTTCTCCCACATTGCTCTGGTCTTTGTGGATGTTTTTTCCCTCTATGTGTCAGGACCAATTTCTTTCCACCCCCACACTCACTTGTTAACTGAAGTTTACCATGTAGAGCCCAGGCGTCACCTCCCGGACCCATGCCTCCAAGAAGAAGAAATGAAAGAAGATCCAAGCTTCCGCAAAGGGAGACCAACATGGCAATTATTTAGAGGGAAATCCATTTTGGGGGATTTTAGATGTTGCTCTCCTTTGGACTGAATGCATCCAACTAGAAAATGGACAGAGGAAGAAAAAAAGAACACAAAATCCATATGGGTTGAAATGAAGCTTTGCAGAAACCCTAGAGGAGTGGGGCTGACAAGGGCCTGGTGAAGTCATGGCAGGAACGTGTTAATCTGGGGTTAGCTATTTATTTCTCCTTTAGGAATGAACACATATTTAGCAATGTATTTAGAATATTTTTTGATAGCTCCAATTACAGTTACCTCATACCTTTGGCTACAGGCTAGTGGCATAACTCTTTTCCATTTTACCTTTCATTTGTAATTGAATAGAAATAATCTGGATAAAAAAAAAAAAAAAACCTTTGTTTCACACTGAATTTTGAAGCAAACTAAAAGTTTCAAAAGACTGTCTGGCCTGCAAAACTTTTTTTTTTTTTTTTTTGGGGGGGGGTACCTGGATTGAACCTCAGGCACTTAACCACTGAGCCACATCCCTAACCCATTTTTGTTGTTGTATTTTATTTAGAGACAGAGTCTCCCTGAGTTGCTTAAGGCCTTGCTAAACTGCTGAGACTGGGTTTGAATTTGTGATCCTCCTGCCTCAGCCTCCTGAGCTGCTGAGCTTATAAGTGTGTGTCAAGGCGCTCAGCATGCAAAACTTGGATCTTGTCCATAAAGTATGCATTATCTGGCTATTCCACCTCTCCCATCCACTTATTTCTGCTCTTAGTTCTCACATAATTAAAGTAAACACACAAAGATATTTGCCTGCTATGGTGAGTTTTCTCACAAAAGGGATTCTCAGGAAAGCCATGATGAAAAAGACTGTGCATGTATGAAATAACTCCTGGTCTTCACGCAGTCAGTCTGCTCTGATTAATGCCCAGTCTTGGTCTGGACACTGCAAGATGTCAAGACCGCTGTGCGTCCCTTTTCCACTTCCTGTTCAGCCATCTCAGCTTCAAATAGTATTTTCTCTCCAAACCACCAAGGCACATTAGGGAACTCAGAGAGGCAGGTGTTAGAGAAGAGCAGCTATGGGAACCAAGGAGAAAGGAAGATCTGGGGGCACAGGGGGGCAAAGGGTGGGATTGGAGGAAGGGGAGACGGGAGTCCCTGTAATGGAAGTGTCCTCCGACACCTGCACACCCTCCCACTCCTCACCACAGACCCTTGCCCCCACCCTCGCAGTGTGGCCACCACCTCTTTCATCACTCATATGTTGATACCCAGTTAACTTTGTAAGAAATGGAAACAAAGTCATAGATGGCCTTTCTACAGAGGCAAGGCATGTCGCCAAAGGATTGAGACTGGTGTCTTAAAGATCACTCTATAAGGATTCACATCATTTTGGCTGTGTCTGACTTGTTAGGCTGCTTTTGAGGACAAAGTTCCAGCTAAAGATACACCAGTGGGTGGGGAAGCTAAAGACACACACAGGGGGAGAGAGAGAGAGAGAGAGAGAGAGAGAGAGAGAGAGAGAGAGAGAGAGAGAGAGAGAGAGTTAGTTATTTCTGGGCTTCCCCTGAAACTTAAGACTCAATGTTACTGATTCATCATATAGAAATAGATTATAAAATACAGTGCTGTGCAGAGCTATGTTCAGAGCTACGTGGGTCTATCATTCACATAGGGGCTCATGATTTCCAGAGGCTTGGCTGTGGAATGGGACATCGATCTCAGCTACACGAAGTGTCTGTAAAGGACCTTCCCTCTGTATCACTCCCCACCCCAACCCCATGTGCACACCGTGTTAATATCTGACCAAAGTGCTTGCTAATGTTATCTTTTAAAATTATTCAATACTTCCAGATACTCTCCTAGATGGCATTTTAATCAGTGGGGCAAGGATGAAACCTAAGTGTCTGTGTGTATATATGTGTGTGTGTGTGTGTGTGTGTGTGTGTGTGTGTGTGTGTAAATGCTTCTTTTCACATCTTTTATAATTAGCATTATTTGAAAAAGAAAATCCAGGATTGTACAGCATATTAGCACTGCTTGCTTGCTGGTGGATAAAACGTTGCTCTTTGGGTAGGTATCAGAAGTACTCTGAATGTGAACACTGGGTTTGAGTGAGTTTTTCCTGCTCAGTCCTCAAACTCTCTCTTGTATCTATCCTGTATATTCTTTAAATGAACTTAAATGGAACTTTAAGAGAAAGACTTAAGCTAAAATAATTTAGTTCAAAGCTGAGACTTCAATCACATCCTCCAGATCAAATTGCCAACATAATTTGAAGAAAAGGGGATGTTTCTAATCTTGTGTAACTTACTACACAAAAGCAGGCGTCCTTTCCCTTCAGAAAATTCTTGTCAAAATCTGTCAGCCTCCAAAACAGGAGGAGAGTTGAAGTTCTGTGTAGAGCATACTGACTTGGAAGAGCTGTGAGTCTCATTTTGCCTTTTCGATATTATGTAAGATAGTAAAAAAAAAAAAAAAAAAAAAAAGGCACGAGATGCCCTTCTTCGCCTTTATCAAAAATGAATAATGAAGGCTCCTTAAAATCCACCATAAAGCATAAAAAATATTTCTGCCCTATTTTAAACCAAGACCCCTTTAAATTCTGCAGGGGAATCTTCCCAGCTCTATCTATGTGGCTCTTCTTCATGTGTCAGGTCAACCTGCAGAATGTAAATTGAGCAAGGCCAACTCAACAGAGGGATAAAGTAATGATGGATAGAGTCAAGGAAAGAAGGAGTCAGGCCCACAAGATGTTCAATCACTAGTTCTGGGTTAGAGGTGAGTGATATTACACTAGCTTAATGGACCAGCCAGCGCTAATTAATCTGGGACACAAAAAAATGGCCACACGCGTCACAAGGAATTGTGATAATTCTTCAAGGAAGTCTAGCGATCACAGAAATAATTCACAAGTCAAGTGCCGGATGATGCTCTTGATGGTAGCTTTAACAATGTTCCAACACCCCTCACAAAAGAGCCTTCTCGCCCTCAGAACGGTCATGCCTTCCTTTCACACATCCTCTCTTAAATGAGATAACCCGTTAAAGTGCTTAAGTTCATAAATACATAATCTTAATTTCTGCCCCTTTGCTGCCTTTTCTGACTAGGAGAAATCAACTCTTTGCCAAAGAAGTATAATTGCAGGTCCATTTTTCTCCTCAGAATTCAAATGTAGTTAAATGCCTTGTCACTTTTAGCTCCGGTGGAAGGAAGTCCGATGAAGCCTGGTGTTCTTTTATTCCATTTTGTTCTCCTGTAGCTTTGTGAAAGCTGTCAGAAGGAAAATGAAGTCGCTTCTGTCAACCTTCACAACACAAAAAATAATATACCAACTAAATCCAGGAGGTCATGAAGGAGTGGCCCTCACACACATATGCCTGACAACAAACACCATCACAAAGGCCTCTGCATGAAGGCCGCTACAATCCACAGAAAGAACACTCCCATAAGGACCTCTACCAGATCGCTGCCTGTCAAATCTTGGATTGATGCACCTTGTTATTGATTCTGGTAACCAGAGATTACTGTTTTGGAGTAATCTATGTAATCTTCCTCATCTTCCTTTAAAAGCTTCTCTTTGCCAACCTCCTTGAATATACTCAGGTTACCATGGTACAACGCTCTCCTTTCTCAAACCCATTATCTTTAGAGAATCTCTTGGTTGATTACTTGGGTTGACACTGTAGAGAGCATCCTGGTTCCCACATGGGCTGGGAATCCTCCTCAAGCAGAACCCAAAGACTCTGAGCAATGCTATGGCTCTCCAAGGGCCCAAAGTCATGAGACAGGAGAGGAGGTTCTAAAAGTAAGACCGATGTGGTGCTAGGATGGGACTAAGGACTAATTACTTACTCCCCTAATTCTGGTTCAAGGTCAAATTAAAAGAAACCTCCAAACTGATGGTGGGCTCCTTGCAGGATTACTTGCATAAAATATAACTAGCATCTAGGCCAGACCCTCCAGATCCACTGTTGATCTTTTCTGATCTGGAATCAAATCCCTCTAGCCATTCCCCAAGGCACTATTATCACATTTTATTGGTGAAGAATTCACTGGAAATGACATATCCTTCAGAGTTCCCAAGGGCCAGTTGAAAATGACTATAGTAGAGTAAGCAGGACCAGGAGATCAACTTTTCACTTGCAAAGGGGTATGTTCTTCTCTTGTATTGCTCCTGAGACAATGCTGCTCCTGGTGGCCAAATGTCTACACCTCATCAGAAAACAATAACAGAGGATCAAATGGAAGATCTCATTCAACTCCTATTTATCCAACCCTTGGGTTCCAAGATTGTCCTGTCAACATGCATTTTTTAGCTGGGAAAGGAAAAGAACTACACTGCTTATTCTGCCAAAGAGAAAATGGAACCAGCAACTTCTGAGTTTGCTTCTGGAAGGTTTAACTATCCATTAACCATGCTTTTGCATTCAGGCTAGAACATCACACATTTCAGAGTTCATACCAAATCATGGGCTTAGTCCCAGGGCAAATTAAGCAGGGAGTGTGTTGGAATCAACACTGTACAGTACTTTCTTGGCTCTGAGTCATTAAACAAACTGAAATTCTTCTCACTATTGAAAATCACTATCATGTGTTAATAACAATAGTAGTAATAATAATAGCTAATGCTTTGTGTCCTTATAATGAATACAATGCTGAATAGTTTACATATGTATTGTCTCATCTATTTCTGATGACAGCTACGTAACTTTATTGCTTATCCACACTTTAGGGATGATGTAACTGAGGCATGGAGAAGGTTAAGCATGTCCAAGGTCACATAGCAGTTAATTGGCAGGGCAAGGCCTTGGACCCCAGTCTCTCTGGCCACGAGTTCATGCTCTTAACCAGTACAAAGAGTTTGCTCATGGCAAAAGAAACTTGTTTTATTTGGATAGAATAATAGGAAGAGACAATTCTAGTGTATTCTCCTTTCAATAATTTAATACAAACTGTTCAAAGTGAGCAATTGAGATGCTTCTCAGCAACTGTGACTCACTCCTTCTGGATTCCAGTGTGCTGTTATGGAAATAAGTTGCAGTTTAGATCATACTTTTGTTGAAATATATGCAATGCACTGCAAGAAATTCAGTTCTGAGATATCCAGGATGGCTGAATACTCTCTTTTGCCCTTTGGAAAGAATAAAGTTTAAGTTTGTGTGAGTTAGAGGGTCACTGACTTTGAAGTGACAGTTTTGTCTCAGTCCCCATTGGCTTGGTTACCTGAATATTTAGTAAAAATAATTTTGGGTGATACTATTTATGCTTGATGTGGGGGGAGACACTCACCACATTCTATACAGCTGCCTTGCACCCCCACAATCTCATAAAAATTGCACCATATTATCCCAGAGAGAATGGGAACTGAAATCCCAATTTTTGGACTGAGAAGATAGCTCAGGGGTAGAATGCTTGCCTAGCATCTATCCCTGGGTTCAATTCCCAACAATGGAAAAAAAGAGAAAAAGAAATCTCGACATTGAGGTCCACCGAGTAGACAGGGTTGTGTGATGTTGTGATTTAGGAGGTCTTTGCCTAAAGCACTGTGGTAGGCATGATGAAAGAGAGACCAAGGATCGTATTTCCCAAGGAACCCAGAACACCATACCAGAGGTAGGCGCGTGACATCCGTCTGCTGAGCTTGTGACGCCAGGGAACTTCAACTGGAGTGTCATGAAAACTGGCCTGGCCCCTCCGATTTCAAAAGCATCGGTTCCTATCCACTTTGCTTTGATGGTGCACAAAATGGGTCTGAAATGTGATCTCTAAATTATTCCCTAGGTCACTGCTGCCAAAAGAAAAAGCCATAAGCCAGACCCTTTTCCATGTTCAATCTTCATCACTAGCTTTGAAATTAAGACTGTGCTGGTGGAAAGGGTTGAGAAGTAGAAAGAGGAGGCCTCTTTTTGTTCAGACTCTGCCAGAGTTATTTATGCCTAAAAGGTCAATTTAGATTCACAACTGGATACCAGCATTAGAAAGTGTGAGATATAAACAGAACCTACCGAAGATGGTGTGGGTATACCACAGGAATTGAGGTAGAAGCAGAAAAAAAATGATAGACTCTTCAAAACTTAATTTAAAATTATATTATTGATCATTCATCATATATATGTATATACATATTATAAATATGTATATATGCATAATATATACAGTTCATATACCTAAAAATTCATGAAGGGCCTATTATGTGTCAGGCAACATGCTAAGCTCTGGAAACAAGTAAGGGAAAGGTAAAAAGAAAAAAAAATAGATCTGATCTTTGAGCTTATGGAATAAGAGTCTAGTGAAGGTGATGAATATTAACTGAATAATTATACAAATACCTATCTAACCATTGCCCACTAGGAGATGCATCTAGAAGTACAGCATGACTTGGTTAGGAAGATTAGGCAAAATTGTTCTGAAAAATTTTAAAAGCTGGGCATATCACCAAACTACCTTAAACTCATTTTAACTTTAAGCAGGGGTCCTATAATACCAAGTGGCAGGCATAGAAAAGAACACTGACACTGGATTGTGGGGGCATGGGGACTGGGTGGCTCAAGAAATATTTCTCAAGTGACTAAAGTTAGAAATACCTGAGGGATGTTCAGGGACCAAGTAGGGTGTCCGGAGACTGATGGCAACTCATGATCTTGAACCACATAAATATCAGAGAACCTCATGCCCTTGTGAAGCTGGAGTGGCTTGTAGAGCTGCCAGATGGAAATTCACAATTTTAGGAGAATGAGGAGGAAGAATTAGTGGGAAACTCCTTGGATGTCCAAGGCTTTGGTTACCTGGGACTCACATATGTAAAGGGTCCTATTACAGGTAACTTATTCTGAAAGTTGATGCTCAGACTTTTGATATGAAAAAATATTTTTTAGGTACAACATGGATTTTTATCCTTAATGCCCGTCAGGGTCCTATTCCACTTTGCTCCATTCCCATTTGCTCTTTGGTAATTATCTACCTATTGTCTACTCTGCTCCAGGCACTGGGTGTGCCCACAGTCCAGTTAGTATATGGCACACTCATGATCAATTACCTGGGTGTGCCACAGAATGAGTTCAGAGCCAATCTAAGGGGGCTGGGAAGACTTGAAAACTTTTCTCAAAAGCTAACTGCAACTAGACCAATAACTCAAGGAATGTTTGGGAGACGAGGCAGACTCTATTTATCCAGGCCTTAAAGAGAGTTAAGTGGGTTGTAATCCTTGAAACCAGAGTTGAGGAGGGAGGTCACTAGACTTCCCTTCCCTTTAAGCTGAACAGAGATCATATTCATCTAGGATTTAAATCCACTCCGCCCCCTAATAACAGAATGGAGCTGTGAAAGCAGTTACCTATTCTAAGATATTTTAACCATTTTACATCATTTATGAGGCTAAGAAAAAGAATCCAGTGATAAGCCTCACCTTTTTATTTATAGTTCATAATTTTAAGTCTTGTTTAGGGAGTCCAGAGGGTAACATGGACACGCTTTTCATTTTGTCATGAGAAAGCAGGCAGATTTCTTATCCAGTGGCGGGTGCGGGGCTGGGGGAGTGTTTGCTAAAGTCAGGCAGATGAACTTGGCATTGCCTGCAAAAGTGATTGATAAGCTGGCTCTCTAGTGCACAGGAAGGAACTTGAATTCAGGGGCTCAGCACAGCTTCTTTGCCCACCAGTGGATACTCGGCTCCCTGCTGCTGGGACTAACCTCTCAGGAGCTTGCAAATAGAGTCTCTTCCTGTAGTTTTACTCTTTCCCACTTGGCAGGCTTTATGTCACTAATGGATCCGAAATTAATGGGTCCTTTCTCCCTTCCTCCCTTGGATCTCTGACAAAGTCAGCACATTCTGGGAAATGTGGCAAGCAGTTAGTTATCACCTGTGGCACATCTTGCAGGGCTGGGCCCGTGGCTAACTCCCCTCACACTCATGGCTCTCCCATTGAATGCCTGGAATTTCAGGGAAATGAATGCAAAGCAATTCACCATCTCCTAAGATGTTAGTCATAGAAATTTCTCCACTTAGAGATGGCACACATCAACCATTCCTGTGACAAAATCTTCTACGTGTGCATGAAATTCAATCAACCAACACAAATGGAATAACACATCACACACAGTGATAGGTCTGAGGGTGGCTATTGTTATGGTCACTTCTTTTTTGGCAAGAGGCTAGTAACTCAGATTGAGGCTGACGCCATTTGCTGTCATTATTAACATCTGGATTTATCTTGCTAGAGTTGTTGGCTTGGTAGAGGAGGGTAGCTGCAGCAGTGCCGAAGCTATTCATACCAGACTACTTGGGTTTGAGTACTGGTTCCGCCATTCATTATTTACGTGACCTTGGGCAAGAAACTTAACCTCTCTGTGCCTAAATCTCTTCGTCTGTAAAATAAGGGTCATAATGCTATCCACATATTGCATATAAAAAACTGAGGCACAGAGGGGTTTTGAGACTGGGTTATATAGCTATTACTGAGCACATCTTTGAGAGCATCTTGTACATAGAACATGTCAACCAATTACTATCATCGTCTCCGCTGATGATCCATGGTGATCCTTATGCAGACACTTGGGAAGTACAGGCTGTGCTACCTGAACAGGTTTTGCTTCACCACCTCCTCCAGACTGAAGCTAATTGACCCAAGCAGAATTGAACTCTTGACCTTTGCAGGCTTAGTTAGCACTGCACCTTCTCCACTGAGCTAACCAACCATCCAGGCAGCACAAGGTGATGTAGGGCTACTAACTACCAAGCTTCAAGCTCTCAGCTCTAAAGGACGCCATCCATCTTTACCCCCTCATCCAAAATTCCTTCAAGATTTAAGTACACCTTCTAAATTAATCTGTTTCAAACATTTGCCTAAGAAATCAAAGAAGTAAAAGCACCGCCTGCTTCACTCAAAATTGAAAATAGAGATATCAGTCTCTTCCCCCACTGGTTCTGCATTGTATCTCCCCCAAGTTCTTTGCAAGAAAAAAAAATTATGTTGGCCACAGTTGCAATCAGCTTTAATTCATTCTTTATTGCTGCTCTGGTTTTGTGTTATTTGAGCTGGTTTAACTGTTAAAAGCGTTTCAAATGTTCACATGGTCTGCATTAGGTTACCGAATTAAAACAGGAACAGCCCACCAAATGTAGCTCTCTGAAATGCAAACCACATGAGTTTGATTTCTTTGTGGTATAACTTTAATTGGGTTCAGAGGTCTCCGGGACTTACCTGTCTATCTGCTCCATGATGGCCTGATCTGATAAGATGAACTTAAAGGGACTGAGGGATCAGAATTGGTTCAACTCTAATTTCAGAGCCAACGCTGCATTATTGCTCCATCTCAGTTATGACTATCCAAATGCAACTCAATTGGAAATCGCAGCATAGGAGCTTTGTGCCCCTTCACTTGTGTGCTAGCAAGTGTCTGGTATGCCCAGAACACACTGGTCGCGTGCACACAGTGCTGGGAAACCGCTAAGATAGTATTAGCAATACCATGTTAGCATTGCATGTAGTTAGCTTTGCCTCTTACCTCCCCTCTACACCCCATAGTCTGATAAGTCAGTCTATTTTCTGACTCAATAGAAAAGAAAACTCTGGGGACTCAGACTGTCCCTTTATTGGTCTTCTGATGACACTAGCAACCAGTCTTCCCTGGACCCTGCCCACCTTCTGGAACAAGGTTCCATACCATCTAACTTTTATTAAACTGCCCCCTCCCCATTTCTGGAGGTGGGTGAAAATGGCAGGCAATGGTGGTTTTATCCTTGGCAAAAGTTAAACTTCCCCCATGTAGACTTCAAAGAAATAGTCTCATAACATAAGCACATGGACACTTGCTGGGTGTTACGAGCAGGTACAATGCAAGCCCCCCAAAATATGAGGCTGGGGTGGAAAAGAACATGTGCCTGATCTAATATGGAGGACAAGGGAGGAGAAAAGCTAAAGAAGACTACTGAGTTGTAAGCATAGCTACCTGAGGGTTGGTATACTGCTTGAGAGATAAATAAGCTATGCTGTGACTTTACGTGTCGAAGACAGACCTGGGAACTGGGTAGAGGAGACAGGATGTCCTTTGCCCACTCTTCTTTCCTTGCTAAGAGACAACTTGGGGGACACAAGACAGAGACATCACAAGGAAAATCCATGGCTATTCTATCTGAGTAACAGTAGGCATCTGGTTTGCAACTAAACAATGCTCATTTTCATTCAAACAGGGGGGAAAAAGACATTTTCCCTGTCTCCTCAAAAAGTTCATTGATTGCACAAAAGATTCCCTTGGGGGATCTGAAAAATGTTCAAGTCTTTTTAACCTGACTATCCACACAAGTCCACGAACCTCTAACCACCACAATGGAGCTGATATTTTGGTAGCAACAAGGATGACAGCTAATGACATCAAGTACTTACTATGTGCCAGGTAATTTTCATACAGTGTCTTTCTGAATTAGCATCACAACATTAGATGGACATATTGTCTTCACTTGAATAGATGAGGACAGGGGACACTGATTAGCTACAACCTTCCCAGTCAATGTAACTTGGATTTGAATTTAGGTCCAATGATGCCAAAGTTGGTGTCCTTTACCAGCAAGTATGCTGCCTTTCCTATTGTCTCAGCAACAAGAGATTTAAGACAAGATGAAAGAGAGGGATGTGGGCATGGTGGAAGAGCTGAAGCAGTTTGCAAAGTGAGGGCTTTAACATAAAAGCTGCAGGGAGCCCTTTCTCCTCCTGCTGCTTCCTGCCTATAACAAATATCATCAGGCAGGCAAAAGTTAGGTGAATCCCACCATCTCAACACATGAACTCTGAGTATCACGGAATCATTCCCATATTTATGATTAGTTATTGATAATGAGGAAGGTTGAAAAGAAAATGACATCCCACACTAAAAATGGCCATAAATAAGATTTGTGCATTTCATTTTTTGTAAACTTCAATAACAACAAAAAGAACTGTAAACAAATATGAAGCTCTACATTTACTGTAGTGGTTAGAGGTAGAGTTACTGCTATCTGCAATTTACTTTGAAATGCATCCAAAAAACTATGATGGATCAATGGATGGCTAGAGGGATAGATACACATATAGATGTATGACAAAACAAAAACAGTAAAATGATCATTGTAGATGCTCAGTGGCAAATACACAATGCTTTAAGCTTGTCTATATGTTTGAAGATTTGCATGTTGTAGAATTTCAAAGGAAAAATGACTATAATACAAATCTTACATTTCTTGGTTTCTAGTTTCCTGACTCAACACTTGTTTAGAAATCTGGGCAGGTGGGAAGAAACTACATGGCTGGGGAGAAAGCCAGCATCCACCTGTAATTATGTTTTCCTTTTTGGAAAAAAAAAAATAGCAGTTTGGGGAACAATTCCTTGAGCACTTGTGCCCCAGATACACAATCTCAAGAAAGATTCTCAAGCCAAGATATAATAAAAGGCAAAAGAATAAGTAAAAAAATGCAGTGGAGATGAGCAGAACATGCCAGAATTCAATATCATCACACACTGTCTTAGGAAAGGCTGTTACTGAATTGCACACAGTCCTTTTTGATTTTAGAAGCGAGACTTGGAAGACTGTAAGGCTTGTGTGTCCTTAGGAAAAAAAAACAGGTCCTTTGCAAATGTTTGCTGAATGTATAAATAAAAGATGAATATTTTGTTGATATGAATATATGGATGAAGATCAAGGTACTGAAGAATACCAAAAAAAGAAAAAAGAAGCTCATTATCTTAACTATTGATCTATTCTTATATTTTTAATTAGAAGAATGCACATGCATGATATCTTCTTCCAACACTTTTATACCCACCTGAGCATGCACACTTACACCTTTCTTATTAGGTCACATGGTGGCCAGAGACTCAGAAATGAATAAAGCACAACCTCTGTTTTAAGGACATACAGCTTTAGTAGAGGCAAAGGCCAAGCCACTGAGACACAAGGTCTGAAAGAGTAGGTATCATGAATAACAGAGATCTCCTCTGATTTTGTTAAAAGAGGATCCTGTTACAATATGGGTCACAGGAAACATTGACACCCTACATAGGAAATGACCCCATCTTAGAGACAAGGTGATCCAGGACATCAGAGGCCAAAGATAAGAGGCCCCAGATGATTCCTCTATTTCTACAGAGGGGCCAAGAGACCAGTTCAAAATAATCCTGGACTCTTGATCTGGAGTCATAAGCCCCCTCCTAGCATCCTTACATGTGCTCATGTGACTAGACATGTGCTGGTGCTGCTGAGGCTGGGTAGGAAAGGACAAAGTCTGTGCCTATGAAGACATTTTAAGCACTGAAAAGGAGGTAATGTTTTCCACTAAAGGGCATCCAGTTGGAGACTGGTCTGAGCTGGCTGTCGTTTTATAACCTCTCAACACATGTGTGCAGTCAAGGCTGAATTTAAAACCTATACCGTGAACCTTAGGAAAATAAACCACATTAAACAAGCACAAATTGAAAATATTACACAAGAGATTTCACAGGAAATTGGTCCAAATTTAGCCTTGCTCTTTATGTATTTAAGCCTCTTATTCGTTGCTTAGAACTTTATATCAGGATTTTAATATGAGTCTGCTCTCCCCCTTGGTCCCCACCCCAGTCCACCTCCACAATGGCTTGCTTAGTTTTACAAAACTTATTATTATTATTTTTAACTCCCAAAGAATCTTGCTACCTTTGGCCTGCTCATTCAATGCTCATTAACACAAGTTCCAAAACAGTACACTATGACTCATGGCATCAATGGTAAGGTGAGGTTTAGCTTATCCCCCCAAATCCACTGAAGGGCTAGACATGCCTCACTTCTCCCCTAAATGTGTGTGTGACCCCAGCACGAAGTGCTCTGCACTGGGCAGACTTCAACCCTCATTTTACTCAAAACACAACAGCAATTAGGACAAATGTCATCATCAGCAGCCCATCTGGGCATCTCACAGTCTCATTTATAGTTCTCTTGCTCTACTTTCCTTTCTTCCATAGATTTATTTTGTTCTACTCTTGTTGTACTATCTTTCTCTAAATCTCTTCAAGTCTCACAACCCCCTCACCGCCACCGCCACTTTTAGGAATGAAGTCAAGCAGAGATAAATAAATGAACTCTTTGGAATCCTACAAAGTAACAATCCAGCTTTTACAGTAACATCAGAGTTATTGCAGACAGAGGTGCGTTATCTTGGATGCCATGGCTGGCTGGCTAACTCTCTCCACCTAGCTCGGGTTTTCTGCCATCAGAATGCCCATGCGATGCTGCCAGGATGCTCCCGTCTGCAGCTCTTTGGAGCCAGGCAGTTGCCAGGTGGGAAAAGTGGTGCCAAACTAGAGGGTGTTTTCGTAGGACAGACACACATGCCTAGAGGCCATGCTGGGGTGTCCCATTCTTTCCCACTTGTTGCTGCCAGCCAGAAGGCGACTGTAGCTGGAGTTTGTGCTCATGTCATTTATACAAGATTTATTGAATTGAAGCTTGTTTTGTATTTAGATGTGGATTCTTTTTAAATGATTCTGACACCTGAGATCCAAATGCCTGCCCCCTGCTCTTTACTACTCCAATGGAAACAGATTGCTGGCGCAAGTGACTAAATTTATCCTGATCCCTTCTCTTCTTTCTTGTAACTTTCTACTTCTTGTGGAAGTTATAAGACTTCAGAAGAGTAGAGAAAGCCATACAAAGAGTCCAATGCTAGGACTTCCATAGGGACGAGGTAGGACTGTCCAGAGAGCTGGCAGGGACAGCTATACCCTTGTGCTTTGACTGGGACTGAGCTGCAGGGAATTTCGTTAGAGTTGTTATATTCTGCTAATTGTTGTTTTAGAAAAAATAAAAGAATATCTCAGATCCTTCTGTGCTCCTAGCTGATCTGGGGAACTCTCTGCCTCCTCCCCTTCTCCTCTGGTTGCAGCAATCACCACCTCACCCACATGGGGTCTTTCATCTGGACTCTGAGGGAATATGTGTTTGGAAAATACCCAGGCAGAGGTCTGACCACTGCAGGTGAGGACCACAGACCCATTCAGTGGTTTGGCTGGGAGAATTGCTTCAATTTTCTGGCTCATTAAAAATATTATTGGAATCAAGGTGACCTAGTAATTTGATAAGCACATCAAGAAAGGGAAAACCTAGGATCATTCAGGATTCTAAAACCACAAGGTTCTAAAGATATGAGAATTCAAAGTTACTATGGGGGATGCAAAGGAAAGAAAAGCCCTTTATATTCATTATACCGAGGAGTAAACAAACTCCCCTGATTGCAAATATTATTTTTCAAATATACAAACCAAGTTTTAACCTAACAAACCCCTACTCGATGACAGCCTCACCCTAGGTAATGTCAGCTTGCTCTCTATGCCCACCGCCTCAGGCTCTCTCTCTGGGTGGTCAGCTCACGGTGCCCTTCGCGACCAATACAATTCTGGTGGTGGTGCTTTATTGGATTTCTCGGAGCATTAGGTTTCTGAGAGCATATAAATGCAAGGATTTTTCCTTTAAATCACTCAAGAGTCTGAGAGGGAAGCAAAGGATGCTTCAAAAACAATTAGGAAAAGTTAACAGATCAAAAGAACAATACTGCCACATACACTTCTTCCTGTTTCAAAAGCATGGAAAAGAGCGCAGCCGCTCAAACCCTGAGCAGTCAAGGAAATCAGCACCAGCCTGCAAGCTGGGGGTGGTGGGGAATTAGGCTCCACTAAAAGAAAGCTCTTGATGACCAAGTTCAGGATCTAAACACACACACACACACACACACACACACACACACACACACACACACAAGGAATCCCCTGTGCTATTCATCTTAGATCCATTTCTGTGTTCTTCTGTTCTGTCTATACATTAAGGTTGTTCAAGGCTGCTAGAATGACATTAGTTGCTAGGAACTTCTAGAAGGCTGAGTTTTAAGCTCCATATCAACATGCAATGCTGACCTTCCACTCCTTGCAAATTATAGGGCAAACAGCTTAATCAACAAAAATCCTGTATTTCAGCATCCAGCAGGTACTACCGACCAGAGCATGGGTGACTGAAAAATGCCACAGTCTTCTTTGTTAACCTCAGAGTGTATTTTGTGTAAGTGTGCAGGCCCAGGAAGATGCATCTCGACTAACATCTTTCCTAAGATGTCCATGGTGCTTTTGTTTGATCTGGGTGGGCCCCTTGTTCCCTTTCTGTACAAATGGAGACTTAGGAGCATCTCAAACAAGTCGCAATTACAAGACAAATGCTCTCCTCTAGAAAATTGTTGTTTTTTTTTTTCTTTTCTTGCTCTTACTTTGCTTTTTATTCCTAATGTTGTTATCCTCACATCTGTTACAGTTCAATAAAAGGAGAATGGAGTGATAGATTTTTTTTCATGACAATTCTATTGGCAAAGCAGACTGGCCTACCATGACATGGAGACATGTGTATTAGTTTCCTAGGGACTGCAGTAACAAATTACCACAAACTGAGAGGTTTGAATGCCACAGAAATTTATTCTTTCACAGTTTGGGAAGTTAGAAGCCTGAGATCAGGACATCAGCAGAGCTGGTTCCTTTTGGATGCCCTGGGCAAGAAGCTATTTCTGCCTCTCTTCTAGCTTCTGGTGTTCTGGCAATCCTGAGCACTCCTTGGCTCCCAGCTGCATCACTTCCAGGTCTGCCTCCCTGGTCACGTGGCCTTCTCCTTGTCTCTGAGTTCCTGTGTCTTCTTATGGCCTGCTTGTTAGTACATCTGGCATTGGATTTAGGCTTACGCAGAAACCCAGAGAAATTGACGCCATCCAATCCATTATGATCCCATCTTTACTTGGATCCAATCTGCAAAGACTCTATTTCCAAATCAGGTCACATTCACGACTTATTGTTTGGGAGGACATAATTCAACCCATAACAACAACAATAGTCAGAGGTGGAAATAACTGAGTCTTGCCTATGTGATGAGGGCCTACAGTGACTAGGAAGGAGGAAGAATAATGGACTATCCTAGAGAAGTGGTTTTTCTATTCCACTCGCCTACAGTGCAGGCTGGACTATGGGAGAGGTGAAATTGTGGAGAAAGAGGGAAAAACAGTGAAATCCTCGAGGGCTAACTCAGAACAGAGAAAGAATGGAGGTCTGCAGATTCAAGGTGCAGGTGAGGACACCAATGATCTCAGTCCACAAAGGCTACTGCTCTGCCTCGCCTGGGTCTGGGCATCTCCTATGTCCCTCCTGTGGTCACAAGTGTCAGTGTATCCTGTCTAAAACAATGAACTAAAATGCTAGATTGTCCTTTGTTCTTGCATTTCTACCTTTTCCTGAGGTATGGAAATGTGAATTCCCATGAAATCTTCATGTTTTCCCACTGACAATTCTCCCCCCTTACCTCCAGTTGCTGAAAGTTCTTTCATGTTTGAACCTTGACTCCCAGCCCACCCCCACCCGCACTGCCAGTCACTTCGGAAGTCACAGCTTGCTTCTCTGACCTCACTGGCTCTTCTCGAGGACCAGGGCCTTGCTGCTTCTCTAGGAAACTTGGTCTTCACTATCTGAGAAGTGACTTTTCTTTGTTTGTAGTAGAAAGAAAGGAAAGAATTGCCTACATTTGTGATTTTCTATTTTCTTGCTACAGAACCCTGTGTTCAAAGAAAAACTTACATAGAAACCCAAAGAAACTAATGAATGTGGAACTTCTATGGTCCATGGGGTGACCTGAAAGATGGTGTGTCTTGCCCCACTGGCTGGTCTCTATATTCCTCCATCCTCTTTGGAGACTGGCTTGGTGCATTCTGGTGCTCATATTCTAATAACTTATATTTATGTTATAGCATGTAGATATCACATTAAAATGATTTGGGTTTCTTTTAACCAGTCATTTTTGTAAAGAAAAAAATTGTGCAACTGAGAAAATAAGAGTTTTCATAGAGTCATCATATGTCAGACTGTGTCCCACCTCTTCTCCCTCAGGGTCTGCCATCTAACCTGCCTTAAGTCTGACATTATCCAGTTCTGTCTGTCTGCTCCCCTAAAACGACACATCTAATTTCAGAACAATTAACAAAATTTGCAAGTTATTTTCATGCTTGACTGGAGAAGAAGACCTCCAATTAAGTCAATTAATGGATAGGCAATGTTTTATAGAAGAATCAGACCCATCACCATAAAATCCAATATAATAATTAGACTTTGGAAAAATTCCAGCTTTCCAGAGAACCCCATCATGAGAACATGAAGGGTCAAATGCTTTCTATAGAAACACCTAAAAAATAAGTACTTCCTACCTTAAGACTAAAAAACACTCAATACAACATATTTTTTAATTTAAAAAGTCAACATGGGCCAGATTCAGTAATTCTAGTGACTTTTGAGGTTGTGGCAGGAGGATTGCAAGTTCAAGGCCAGTCTCAGCAACTTACCGAGGTCCTGAACAATAAAGGAGACCCTATCTCAAAATCAAAAATAAAAAAGGCTGAGGACTTAGTTCAGTGGTAGAGTTTTCCTGAGTTCAAGCCCCAGTACTGAAAGGGGTGGGGGAGCCAAAATGAAATTGATTAAGGACAGATATAAACAATATACTCCATCTGACTTTGTAAAATGTGGCTTCCTGGGAAGAACAAATTAAGGTTCCATTATTATTAAACTCCATGCTAGTGGAAGCCATTTCCCTTGGCCATTCCCTATCCTTAAATTCCTAGAATAAATGAAAAATGAAAAAAAAAAATCGGCAACTCTACACTCCCATGAAATCTTACCTGAGGACAGGCTTTAATACTACGAGAAAGCACTGGATTTCTGTTTCTTTACAGCACTATTTGGACATCTTTTATGAAAACCCCAGATGGGAATGCTCCTTTGTAATACTTTACCACGAAACAGTTTTTCTGTATGTAATATCCAGGGCCACAAATCCCTGGAAATCACTACAGTGCAACTTTCATTTGCCTCTCGTTTGCACAGGGGCATTCAACCAAGGAAAGTGCTTAGTGAAGGGGAACAACAAAAGAAGCCAATCTGAACACCAAGATGAGGAC
This sequence comes from Callospermophilus lateralis, assembly GCF_048772815.1. Classification (NCBI taxonomy): domain Eukaryota; kingdom Metazoa; phylum Chordata; class Mammalia; order Rodentia; family Sciuridae; genus Callospermophilus; species Callospermophilus lateralis. Next base: position 85,061,772 of record NC_135305.1, on the reverse strand, counting down.
AGGACATTCTCCTGGCACATCTGTGATAAGGTGTGACACAGGTTGACCCCTTCTTGACTGACTGGCAGGTATTTATTACACAGGCATGGCACCTCTCTTGGTCCCAGGTCTCCTCTGACCCTGGCCAATAATCTCAGCAGCTTTGGACAGGACCAACTGAGCAGCAGAGGAGACAAAACTGGCATTGGCTCAGCTGTGCGGCGTCTGAGGTGCCAACTAGAGGCTGTTGGATTTTTAATTGTTTCTACTTCTGCTTCAGTGGTTTTAAGGAAGGGTCTGATTCAGCAGCTTGAGCTACACACAAGAGCTGGGGGAGGAAGAGGTTAAGTAGGAGAAAGGCTTCCGCGTCCACAGGCCTCTGCCTGCGACTGGCACAGCCTTGGCAAGGAACCAAGGAAGTCTCGGGAAAAATCACGTCTAGAAGAATCATCTTGTCATGCTCTTTTCTTTAGTGAGCCTCTTTGCCAAGGGCAGCTTCTGCTGCGAACACCCTGCTGGTTAAGAACACCTGCGTGCCCCTTCCCTGAGGCCCCTCAGGAGGGCTTGGGGGACAACCGGGGCCCAGTTATTCCAAAAGGATACACACAACAAAGGGAGGAGGAAATAGAAGCTGGACTCCTGAGAGTTTGTGTGCAAAGAGGGAAGAAATACAGCAAGGATGTGAGCCCCCCGCCTCCTCCCCAGGCTTGCTGTTTCTACCAGGGTGCCCCCATGCTCCCACACGTTCTCTGCAGACCACTTCTGGGCTCATCTCTCATGGAAGAACCACCTTATTATTGATTTTTCTATTTTTAATTCAAAAAGCACGGTGGCCCGAAAGGAACTAACTTTCATCTCCAGACTTGAGAAAAGCCAAGAACTCATGCACCAAAACAAAAGAGCCTTCCGTGTTCCAGGGGCCCATTTATTCATACAGGTTCCATATCTGATGAACTTTTAATTCAATTTGAAGCTCAACGGGTATGAAACCCAATGAAGTGAACCAAGAGAAGGACATCGTCCAAACATGTTGAAGCACTTGTGGGTGACGGCTTGGTCCTTTGTGTTCCACAGCTCCTGTGAGAAGCCTCTGTCTCAGGCAGGTTCCAAACTGCCAACTCAATGAAGCAAATAATAATTATTCCTAATGGCAATAATAATTATGGAATGCAGTGGACCCAAGGTCAGGTTGGTTGTCTGTGGCCCCAGGTGGGGCAGCCAAAGTTTCACACATTCTTTGTAAATCTCTGTCTTCTTCTCTTCTCTCATTCTTTCATACACACACACACACACACACACACACACACACTTGCCCAAAAAGATCTGGATAAACTCACTCTTCTGGTTTTCTACAAAGTCCTGTATTGCAGAGTTAAATAAATAGCAGCTATTCATACAAAGAAGGAGGCTTGGGGACATATCTAATAACTGACACCAAACACACACACATACGCGCGCGCGCACACACACACACACAAACTCATTTTCCTTTTAGTTAAAAGTTTTTAACTTTCTCTCAGACTTACAGTCAGAGACATAGTTCAATGGCAGATGTGAATAATTTGATGTATTTCTTTCTTTCTAGGAGAGATAGAAAGAAAGGAAGGAGGAGAGAAGTTCGGGGCTCTGGATGAGTGTTCCCCACCCCTATTCCACTTCAGATAAGTCATAATATTCTAGTAGATATTGAAGCCTCCTTGGCAAATCCCTGAGCCCTGGTTCGTGCTACAGCCAATTTCCTGTGAAATCTTCACCCTCCTCTTACAGGGAGGGGCTCCATCTAAAGAGATGCCCCACCCTTCAGTCTAGGATTTGACTGTCACCACCCTCTAGGATGTTAGCATCAGCACTTGAGTATCACCCCACATGCCAATGATGTCAAGGTATCAGAGAAATAAAAAGTAGCTCTTCCTGGGAACATAATCCATCAACCAATTGGTCATTTTCTAGATAATTAGGAATTGTTTCCATTTTCTAAAAATTAAGCAAAGGGGCCAACATGAATCCCCTGAGTTTTTTTTTTTCTTTTAATCTTATTACATTTCTCTGTTACTGTGATTATTCTTTAAAAGCATTTCTAAGGTCCTAGTGCATTTTATTGTCTTGTAAGGAAGAGATTATACAGGGACATTGGGGCATTCAGAAAAACCATGCTATGCAGAATACACAGAGTGCACCTGGAAAAATTCTCCAAGTGTTTGGAATAAGGTTATATGCATGCCAAAAGGCCTAAATTATGTTCCAGTAAAACAAAATATTATGAAATGTGTGTACATACACATACAATTTTCATTTGGGTGCACCTGGACTGTAAAATGCCTCAGTCACCTTTAACAGGATGCAGGTTAGTTTGGATTATTTAAATTCGTTCTTTCAATGTTTTAGAGAGGCTATGATTTGGAATATGCATTATAAAGTTGCTTTTTTTTTTTTTGTTTAGTTTTGTCACTAAAAATATACTCTGCTTCAATGCAGGATACAGAAAGACTAAAAGTAGACTTTGATTCCACTGCATTTATTCGTCCAAATGCCCCCACCCACCCACCCACCCAAACAACACTGGAGCAGAATTAGGCTGTATTCACTCACATTCTCTCTAACCTAGCATTTTACTGCTTATCTCTTCAGGTGCTCAATTTGAGCAAGACTTTGGGGGAAAATATGAAGAAGTGTCATGATAAGCAGAAATCTCTGAGAGTCTGCCAAATGCTTGGTCTCCTTCCCCTACAGATTCTGAGAAGAACATTCTGCATCTGACAAGTGTTCAATGGTTTGGTGAGTTGGAGATGGGTGTTTATTGTTGCTGTTATCATTATGATTATTCATGTACGAAATGTTTATGGGTTCCATGGACTGAAAACAATCCATTGGAAGTCAGCTACAAAGTATGATGCTTTGGGCTTGTGAATTGCCATATCTGAACCAAGATATGATAGCTATGTAATTATTGAGGAACTCATTTCTAGCATTTCGAAGGTGTCTGGAGCCATCTGTTCTTTGCAAAGGTCTGTGACCCAAGCACATTCCAGCATGTCTCTACCCCTTGCCCACAAGGGTCCTATCGTCTTGCAGGCTTTATTGGCTTAACCACCAGCCAAAATGCATTTTGCCGAAGGGGGAAAACTATAAAACTCCAAGTTCTTTTAAATGTGTCTGGTAGCATTAAGAATGTTTATTACTCTACAGGAAATTTAAGTTGATATTTACCAAAAGCACAACATACTTGGCAAATTGATTATTAGATTACCTGGTAAATGTGCATGCACCTGCCCTATGGAATTTCTTCTTCAATAGCCCATATCAACCAGTGTTGTTGTCATGTATGAGTCAGAACAAGAAGACATACTTCTGAGAGTTGTGTTAGAATTATTGAGGATTGGGGCTATAGGAGATCACTTATTAGAGAATCTAGTTTCATTCTTTCTTTTTATAAGATGGAAAAATAGGGCCCAGCAAGGTCAAGGGGCCTGTTCAAACTTGCAGAGCTTATGAGTATAGAGTCAGAGCCATCAGAGAGGGCTTCCAATCCCTCTAGCAATGGCTTTGCACCACTCTGTTGAAACAGAATTTTATCCAAATATAACTGGATCTTTTTTTTTTTTTTTTTTTGGTGGTGATGAGTATTGAACCCAGGGTCTTGTGAATGCTAGGCAAGTACTCTACCTACTAAGCTATATTCCTAGCCCATAACTGAATCTTAATACCAAGAATTAAGGATTCCATTTGCATCCAAATTGGATGTTTTTGTGTTATTCTCATTCAATCACACACACACACACACAAATCCATGAGGTCTGTATAATCTTTAACAAAATCTTCGTCAGAAAGGACATGAAAAATGATGGTAGAGAGAAATCCATTTGGTCTAACAAATTAAAAATACATGTGAAATCTCATCATTTTGTACAACTATAATGCATCATTGAAAAATGTAGAAAGAGAAAAAAATATAAATGAGAGAACTTATTGAATAAATTATCTTCTGGATTCCCAAATGCCCAATTATATGAAAATACTGTTTGTGCACAGGCAGGATACGCTGTGTGGAAATCCCTAGATCAGTGATTCTCTGTTAATTCAGAACCTATTTATTAACCAGTTCAGACAAAAGTTATTTACACCTTATGAGTCAGATAATATTACAAAATTAAAATTTCCAAATAATCTGGAATGTTCACTGAGACGTAGCCCTGTTAAAGGACATGTTTAATCTCAAAAAAAGAAAAATGTGTTTTTCCATTCCCAAAGGACCCACTCAATTATATCAGGCTTTATTCCTAACATGCAGAGCACTAGTCATTTCCATTGGGATTCTTCAGTCAATGGTTAGACTTAGTCATGAGACTAAATACATATGAGCCATTTGGAACTACTAGGTGTTCACCCATGCTTCAAGCCCTACACACAGGAAATGGAGAGCCAACCCTGATGGAGAAACTATGACAAATACAGAAAGTACAATTACCATTATATTTTACATTATGGCAGTGTGTATACCCTCAACCCCAAATATTTAATTATTGGTACCTTATCCAAGGTTTACCCATTAGTTAGGAATATCCTAACTAATGACAGAAGCTAAAGCCCCATATTTCTGGTCTGCCATAAGGTAACCCCAAAATAAAAATGCCAAAAAGAAAAAAGGAACAGGACAGTGGGTTGCATTTTCCAACTGATCTGTATGGCAAAATTATCATCCAGGTCTCTTACATCAGACTTGTTTTCTTTCTTTCCCTTTTAATGTGTCTTTCTAGTTCTATTGCCATACAATAAGCCACTTTGAGCAAAGTGAAGATGAAAGAACAACCGCTTGATGAGACTAGTTCGAGAGAGAAGACCACACACAGTCGTGGGCACATAGCACTGAGCCTCCACAGAACTTACCTTGCCAAGTCATTTTCAAAAATTAAATTTATTATGAAAATCATTAATATTTAGTGTTAAAAAGGACTCTGAAGACATTCTGGTGATACTTCCCCATTTCACAAGTAAGGAAATTTAAACCTGGAGAAGTCAAGTACATTTGGACCCATGGGACAGTGTGGTATAAGTGGTATGGGTTGTAGTTTGGGTTTGGAGGACCTGGGGCAAAAGTCCATTAATCTCTGAGCCTCAGTTTACTCCAATATGAAATGGATATATTAATTCCATGTGAGAAAACAATTACATGTGCTAAATTAGTAAGTGATAAAGGGAAATGTGCTTTGTAAATAAAGCACCTGGCAAAAAGAAGAGGTGGCTGTTGTTCTACCTGGGAGGGGAGCCTAGAAGTTGGGCCTCTCTGCCTCCTTAAGTCAGGAGCCTGCGGCCTGCTCTTCCAATCATCCACACACTCTATTCTATTCTCACTCCCTAGGTTATGTGGACATTTTCTGGAGCTCACATAATCTAGAGCTCCAACCAAACTCCCGAAGGAAAACAAACCAAAAGAGAAAATAAATTTGAGACAGAAAAGAAGCATTGAATGAGCATGTTGGAGCTGGGACAGACTTTGCTAATCAATTGAATCAATCCTTCCTAAGTAGATGAAGGAAAACAGGCCCAGGGTGGCTGGGACTTGGCCAAGGCTGCAGAACTTTTAGATGGCAAAGCCTAAACTGAAACCCTTGACCTCTGAACTCATGACCAATACTTTTCCATGACTCCCCTCTGACCTGATGTGGCTTGGCTCTGAGCAAGCTCCTATTTTCCAGTCATAATTTCTCAATAGGCTGCACGAAAGAACAAATGTCTAGACTTACTATCGGCACAGACTGGATGATCCTGGGCTATTTAATCTAGAAACAGGCTCTCATCTGTGTCTATCTGTTCCAAAATAGGGGCAAAAGCCTCACAGAGACACTTTTTCATAAGCTCTAGGAAATCTGCACGTAAGATCTAGAAATGAAACCTTCTCTCCAAGAGAAAGTCACAGGTAGTCACCTATCCTGCAGAAACTGGAATGAATCTGGAGGTGGTGGCCCTGAACCTCGGCAAGGGATGGGGTCTTCCTACCAGCCAAGAAGCCAAATGCAGAACAACTGAGCATTAGAGACAAGGACGGTCACTGCTCTATGTGACTTCAGTTTTCTTACCCATGAGGGGACCTGTTTAGAAGGTCTATGCTTCTATGGACTCAAGACATTCTCTGATCTCCAGGAGTACTGAGGAACTCCAGTATATTTCTCCTGAAATATCAAAGAGCTGCTGACAACTCAGTGTGTCCACCTCTCCTTGGCCACCCTGCAGGTGTGCAGATGTAAAGAAGCTCTTCACACTGCAGTCGGATGGACTGAGCATTAGCCAGTTCCCTATGCATGGATGGTTCTCTCCTTTCACTCACTCTCACTCGTCTTCCATGACATGAGGTTGTCATAGTCAGGAGCATGGAGAAAGCCTGTGCTTTGGAGTCCAACAGACCTACTTCCAGAATTCTGCTGAACTCATAGGTAGAAACTTCGGACAGGTTCCTTCTCTTCTTGGAGCATAAAAGTGGAGTGAATAATGCCTACCTCTCTGAGCCACTGGAGAATATAGAGAATCATGTGCAAAGACAGCTCAGGACCTAACACATAGTAGGCGTTGAATACATATTACTTTCCTTTCTTTTCTTCAGTATTAGTCTGCCAATCAAGGGATTTTCTAACAGACAGCACAAGACACATCTAGAAATGATCTTCAATTTTCTTTCCCAAGTGGCCCAGCCTTTCTGGGTTCCAGGCGAGGAGCCAAGGCACCAAGACACAATACTTGCCTGAGAAGTGAGAGGTAATAGCCTGATTTGGAGACAAGAGCGAGGGTGTTTTTTCTGCTTCTTGGGACACCCAGCCACATGCTCCTGTGTTCTGGCTCTGCCCCCTTAATCTGGCCACAATACCATGTGGTGTTACAACTTTCAAATGTTAAGAAACATTATATTTCCTCAAGTATCAGTACTTAATGTTTCGTTCCACACATAAAACCCTGTGAGTGGAAGGCTGCCGGGCCTCTTGTCAGAGGTAATTTCTCAAAGCTCTGCATGGGATTTAACGGGAGCCATATGGTTAAGTCTGTCGACCCTCCCAGAAAGCATCCCCCTGAAGGGCCCTCATAAATGTTCTTGGGGCTGTGAAAGATCCAGCAACTTTCTAACAATAAAGCTATGTTCATAGCCGTGATATTCAGCAAAACACAGAGCAGGAAATAATGGCTTCTGGTCTGAATTACTCAAAGGGGCCTACAAGTTGTCCTAGCTAAGGGCGGAGGAGCAGGACAGCCTGAGACCTGGCCCCCAGCACCCCTAGCAGGAAAGAAGCCAGCCTGCCTGTCCCCAGCATTATTAGCCTGGGGTGGACAGTGGTGGTCTTAGTTGTGCTCAGATTGGCTTGAGGCATTGAAGAAAATTCATAATAATGGATTCAGACCCATGCATCTTTACAGAGTTGCTCTGTTATTTAGACCTTTAAGCTGTGCCTTTTGGTGGACTCATCATTTACTGACCACTCTCCTTACATATGTATTTATTTTTTGGAGAAACAATGGCACAAACCATTTAAATATACTAACATTCCTTCTTGATAGCACTTGGGGTGACCTATCAATTCACACAGTGATGCCTTACGTCCTTCCTTGATTGAAGAAGTAGCACTGCTTTTGACATCAAGTCCTGACTTGTAATAAGCTTTCCTTTTAATTACTATTAATGGTTTTCTGTTTGTTTATTTGTTTTTCTTGGGCATGCCCACAGGGCCACATCTGCCTGGCACACTGTGTCAGGGTTGCAGAGAGAAAGGGGATAAAGAATCATAGTGTGAGAGGAGGTATCACTTCTAATGAGCAACAGAACCTTTTTATTTTTACACCAAACAAGATTTGTTTCCATAATACTTTACATAAAATTTTAAAGTATTAATTAAAGCATTATAATATACAGAAGTTTCTAGGTATTAGATCCATACTGCCTAAGTACAGCCCCATGCAAATGGGATTTATGACCAAATGTCTAAGAGCTAAATATCTCGCGGACACAACAGAATCAGAATTGGTGTAAAATCAAGGAGGCATTCATACATAAATGGCTTCCTATATGCATATTTCCAAGTTTCCTGATATAGCTGGCTAAGTCACTAGCTTCACTAGAATATTCCACGCTTGTATGTTGATGTTAGATGCATAACACCTTCACTGTAAACAATTACTGTTAAGTAATTCTCGCCAATAATCTAATGAACTAATGCATTTGCCTAATTCTCTACAGAGAATTAAAAAGCATGAAGAAAAGTTATAGACTATTTAGGCCTTACTCCCCATAACTGTCAGAGCTCTATACTGCTATCCATTCTTGTAGAACTCCACACTCCATATTACCTTCATTGTACTCCTAAAGAATTACTGAGCATGAATTAAAAGACTCTCTTAGGAAAGCTGGGATCTATTAAGATTGTTGCCACCTGCTCAACTAATCATTGGCTCCTAAAAAAAAAAAAAAAAAAAAAAAAAAAAAAGGTCTCATGTGATAAAAGATCCAGAGACAGGCAAAGAAAGAATTTCCACTACCCTTACCTGCTCATCCGCCATTTTTCCCAGGCTCTGCTGACTTGATCCTGAATTAATGAGCCTGTTACATGATATCTAATAAAAATGACTGGAGAGAGATACTGTTTGGAATCTGCCACATACTTGGTTCAAGGCTGAATTGATTTCATCTCTATTAACACATGCTTATTTTCTGTCTCTCTTGTCTCCACACAGCCCATGGCTCACTCCCCCCACCCATCCCACCCCCCGGTCTGGGAAACTTATCTTCTAAAATTCTACCATCAATCAGCCAATGACACTCTTCCCGACAGAGCGTCTGCCAGTTTGACTGAGCACAAGTAGTCACTAGTTTGGGGATGCCTCCCACACTCCCTAGAGCTGTGTGTTTTTCTAGCCTGCCTAACCACACAAGTGCAATTTGGGATATTTATACTTACCTCCAGTTTCTATTGAGATAATAGCACTACTTTTACAGAATGGAGCACAGGGCATAGTGAAGGTTGCTATGGGATGGGATAGAAGTGCATATTTTATTTTTCTATCTACTATTAACACTATTTCTTTGGTGTTTTGCATTTTCACTCATTTTAGTATGCATGCCCTGGTCTGCCCCCAAAGCCTAAAAATCAAAAGATTCCAAGGACATGTACACTTGGGCCCCAAAGCTTTCTCTGGTAACTTGCACCATGTTCATTTTTCAGTTCTTTATGTCAATATCACTCCCCATACATTCAAGCCTCTAAGCTTAAATTTTATAGCATGCAAAGAGGAAGAAAGAAAAGAGAAAAAGTAGGGTGGCCATAGAAGCCAAGCACCAGTGTAAGGGAAAGAAAGATGGGGGACCAGAAGCCAGGCAGTCTTCCTCCCACAAAGTTCCAGTCATGAACACACCCGCTGGCCACAGCACAAGAGCAGTGTGCGAGGGCACAGGTGGGTCCCAGCCACTCTGGCTGGATGCAGCTTATGCACTGAGCTGAATGAAGACTTTCATTGCTGTTTGCTGTTTTTGTTGGCCAGTAGCCATGGCAAACATTTGCAGGTGGCTTGGCCAGATTTTGACACTTAAATATTTGAGGTTGTGATAAAAATCAGAATATTACTACAATATGGTTCTGTGCAGCCACACACATGCGCGTGCGTGCACACATACACACACACACACACACATACACACACAGAGAGAAGAATAAAAAAAGCTATCTACAATTTCAAATGCTCATTTAAAGACAGAGTCTCCAGAGAGAACTCATGTTTTAAAATAAGTACTCATTTCCTCTTTGCTGAGAGAAATAAAAGAGTCAACCAATCCCAAATGTTACCACCTAGAGTTTCATACTGAACCCACTGGTGAGATGGGCTGGGCTGTTTCTCCATGAGCCCCCACGATCATCCGATCATCCGGGCAAGGTTTTGGATGGGTCACATGGAGGAAAATGGAAATGACAGGATGTGTGGGTTTGAATCAACATAGTAAGCACAACAGGGAAGAATCCGAAGAAAAGAAATAGCCTCCCTCCAGCCTTGGCAATGAGACAGAGTCCTAAAAGTGACAATTATCCCCTAGAACACACCAGGAGAGATATATGAAACCCCAAGATGGGGATTAAATGGGAAGAAGGAGTGCGTCAGGAGGTCACCCGTACCAGAGAGACACCCCCATCCATCCAGGCAGAGTGACACAGTCTATGAATGTCACCCAAATGTACAGTCCTGGGCCAGCTGGGTAAATTATTGACAGAGTCAACACCCATCTAAAAATTTAGTTCTAACCCTTAAAAAGACTGTTTCATAAAAACCCGTGCTGTACTAACAATGGCGGAACACTAAGGGCCTCCAAGAGGGTAGTTGGTGAGGGCAGAGCAGGCAGGCAGGAGAGCTCCAGGGGGGAAGGAATGCTGTAAAACTGCTAGTAAACTCCAGCACATTTTATGTTTTTTTTCCCCCTTGAAAGAAAAATAAAATAATTATAATTAACTGGCCTAACGATAAATTGTCTGCCCAGACCCAGACCCCCTAAAGTGCAGGTGTCCCTTGAGATTTGGATGCTGTTGTTAATGAATTGGCTCCACCCTCTTAGTACATGATGGATTCTTGCATTAGATAATGACAATATTTTTCTCCCGTAGTCATTGAAGAAAAAAAAAAACAAGAAATATTGAATAGATAACTTGCTCATTTAGCATTGACATCTTTAAACAAAGCCAAGGATCCAAAGGGCCAGATTGATTTTCCCTTTCTTCAATGGGAAACCAAACGTGCCCATGGCAAACTCACAGAAGGTATCAGAACGCATCCTGATATGCCCAGAAATGTGAGTGCCAAGGTACCCATTCTAGAGTATTCTGAGAGGGGTGGGCCAGTGCTATCCTCCATGCTCACATGATCTGGGATCTACGACAACATTTAAAAAGTGTCAGGGGCAGAGGTGTCACATTGACAAATTGAGGGGAAACTTCTAAATTTTTTCAAAAATCACCATATCCATTCGTCAACAGAAAATTCAAACAGAATACTGATGCATGTACCCACAGAGAAAGCTCCTCTTCCTGTTCTAAGTAGACACTTCTGGGAACATAGAGCAACCAGTTGTCAGCATCGAGCAATAGACATTTATCATAGCTCTTTGGCTTAAGTTATTACCTTTTTTTCCTAAGAACCCAATGTGCTCTTAAATCTTTTATTTCATCTTTACTCTTATGAAGTTGGAAAGAACAAACTCCATCCTCATTCTGGAGATAAGGAAGCTGGGCCAGAGATTCTGCATTTCTAAGAAGCTGCAGGGTAATGCCCAGGATGCTGATCATCAGACCACGTGGTGTAGCAAGCAAGAGTTGGAACTGGATGGTGATACTGAGAACTGAGAGCAGTTTCTGTCACATGGCAAGAGGTGTCTGGGATTCAATTTTTCCTCAATGGTTCAGTGTTGTCTTTTTACATAAATGAGAGGAAGAGGGCATGCCTTGGTTTGTCTATTCTGGAAATGAGCATGGGGCCAGTATAGAGGAAGAAGAGCTAATAAGATGGTACTAACAAGGAAGAGAGGTAGGGAAGAAGGATCAGGGGAAGGAGGACTGTGGGGATAGCCAAGCAGCACAAGTGTCCAGGAAGGGAGGGGTACACTCTGTTGGGAAGAGGCTGGACAGGGGACTTCCCTCCACCATCATCCGGCACTTCTCCTGAGCACTCTGCTCTGGTCTCCATACCACCAGCAAGTGTACCTGCAACCATTTTCAAGTTTACAAACGAGGACAGAGAACAACTTGCTTTCCTCCTCAACATCCAGGATCAAAACAGCCTCCGTCAAATAGGCTCCCTTTTCTCATCAAAAGCATCACTGTGAATTCTCAGCAATATCACATCAGCCAGGAAAAACAACCAATCTGAGCACCAGAATTAAAGAGAAAGTCCAGAACATTCCAGGACCAGAGACAGCCTAGGAGGTCTCCTTACCCGATCTGGCGGTTGGTAGAAGGTGCCTGTGTGATGACAGAGCTGGACTGGGGCGATGGCATGGCTTGCTGAATCACAACGCTGGTGTCATGGTTGGGCATCCGGGTACTGCCAAGCTGGTGAGCTCCAGGCCCCGTCATGGCCCCACCGACTGTATTATGCATCGGAATATTCTGCCCAGAGAAGACAGAGGAGAAAGGTCAGAGAGAGGCGATGTTTCTTTCTACTCCCAAGCTCTCAAAGGCCAAAATTGGGAATCTGGTCATGTCAACTAAATAGAGAGTTATGGCTTCTGGCAAGCCTTGGGCCCATTCATCTTGTAATAACTTACAGCTACGAGGAGATGAAAAATAACTACTCAGTCTGAGAGTAGAGCACAAAGGGAAATGCCCCGAAGTTGGCTTATCACTCTGCCGCCATCCTGATGCGAGGTTTACATCAGGGATATTTAGTGCTTACCCTCTCTGACTCGGTATGATAAACGCTGCACTTGAAAGCCGTTCTGCGGTAAGTGCATAATACATGATTTAGCGAATTTGGTTCTGCATCCTACTTTGAATGACAAGCACACTGCCTTATTTCTTGGCTTTCAGTCCTAGAAGAGTGGCCAACTCGATTTTTTTTTTTTTTCCCCTTTCCAGGAAACTATAACTTTTCCAAATCCTTATCGGAGTACTCAACAATCAGTAGAATGAAGATGGATGATTCGAATAGCCGACAGGGCATCAGGGATCCCTGACAAGAGTCACAGTCAGAGCATTCTTTACCTCCATCAACTCAACCTCCAACCATTGTATGGAACGCCAGAATGGAGAACAGTGACTGCTTGTGTCTTTACTTGTTCACTGTCCTTTCCTCTAGAATGTAGGATGTGCGTGTTCACAACTCCATCCCATGGTGTTGGAAGCATGGCAGGGGTTCAAGACACACATCATGTGGATAAAGTAGTGAAAGAACAAATGACACCCCTGAGTCCCTCGAGGGGGCCTAGCAGCATGCATTTATTTCTGATGACTGAAATGAAGGCTTTGGGGGTTAAAGTTCAAGATTCAACTAAAACATATAAAGTAAAAATGGGTTTAAAAGACAGGAGCTGGAAGGTGAGAAAGAAATTCAGAATCCACTGAAGAAAGGTGAAGTGCACAGCCAATCAAAATAACAGGGAAGGGCAATAAGAAGACCTCTGCGGCCAGCCTGGTATAGCCCTGCAGCCTAGAAGGAAAGAGAAAATCCAGAGGTCAGCTGGACAAAGGGTTGAGGATGGGAAGCGGGGAAAATGGAGGGTCACTAGCCATGTACTTGAGGAAAAATATATATCTGTCTACGCTTTGGTGTTAGCAAAGAAAAAAATAAATGTTACCCAAGAGAACTGGAAGGGGTTCTTTGAAGTTCTTCTGCAAAGAACAGGATTTCCTGCACTATGTGTTAAATGATGGTGATAACATATAAGGGACTGAGGTGGTTGTGTCCATCACACGGCGCCTTTCCCAGGTTCTGATTTCTAAATCCTGACCACACAGTCTGTCAAGAGTCCAGTTGGAACCTGGGCACCTGGTGCAGACTGTGAGCTGATTGTGTTGTTGCGGGATCCCAAAGGCTTATACATACACACGGTCCAAGGGCACCTCTTCCATACTGGAAAGCTTTTCTGACATGGGCAAACACTGTGGTTGGGTAAAGTAAGATGAAAGGAAGTGGTGATTTGTGCTGGGGTGGCTGTGCAGGCAGGAGTTATGCTCTATTTCTTTGTATAGGATCTAGAGATTTAGAAAATCAGATTTTAAATAATGATAATAAAGAAAATTGTGGGGTTTATATATATATATATTTTTTTTTTTTTAAGTTGAACCTTACCAAAATGCGTTTCCCCAGTCTCAATGAGATCTGGATGAGGTTAACAACAACGGGGATCATATTTCCCATTGTTTACATCCTTAAAAAAATTCAAATTTTTTCACCTGCATTGTCAATAACACCAACCTACACTTGACCTTTCCTGGGTAGACAGTAGGCGAACCGGCCTCCCTCACTCCTCTGGCCTCTCTTCCTTCTCCTTCATACACTACCGCTGCAGTGACCTGTCTGAAACTCAAAACCGATGACATCACACACAGCTCCCACAATGAGTCCCTCACCCTGAGCCCCTCAGTGGCTTTGGCAAGGTACAGACAGCACTCTTTGTGTGACCACCAGGACCTGTGTGGGACTCTTCCTCCCTCCCAGCTCATCAGACACCACCTTCTCTCTGGCTCCCTGGAATTCATCCGACCTTCCTGGATTTCTCCAGCCCTCTTTCTGATTTCATTGCATTTCAGCACAAGGTCTTGGAGTATGGCTGTTTTCTGACCCAGATGCTCTTTCTCTGACTCCGCCTTCTACTCTCAGACTGAGCCTCATGCAGGGAAGCCTTCCCTGACCTCCCAGTGATAGGCTCTACTTCCTCTTCCTTTGTAGGACTCAAGTTTACCAAGGGCTTTGATGATCTGATTAGTAACCATTTCTCTCTTCATCTTTAAGGACAGGGCACTGAATCTGATTTATCTCTCTTGTGTCTCTATTGCCTCAGTCAGTCCCTGGCTTATCATAGCAATGAATGAAGGAACCTTTCTGGAAAACTCAAGAGGACAATTTTGGGGAGTGCTAAATATCCTGTCTATTCACCTTGTAATCTGAAGTAAGCTAAATTTCAGAAATTAAGGCACTTATTCAATTGTGGTCAGGAGAAATGGAGAAGATCAGGATTAAGAAGAAAGCCACACAATCTGGGCTGGTAGTACATGCCTCTAATATCAATGACTCAGGAGGCTGAGGCAGGAGGATCACAAGTTTGAGGCCAAACTCACAATTTAGGAAGACCCCCCCCCCCAGTAACTTAGCAAAACCATGTCTCAAAATTAAAAAAAAAAAAGACTGGGTATATAGCTCAGTGGTATAGCAACTGTGGGTTTAATCCCCAATATAAAATAAAAAGGAAGAGGAGAAGGAGAAGAAGACAGCCACACAATGTGTATATTGGAAAGTTGGAAAGTAAAGTCTTTGAAAAAATATTAAATGAGACCTTGAAAGAAGATGCTGAGAAGTGAGTTTCCAGTCTTTGAACACTTTGACATAAATTACCAACAACAATGCTTTACATACACCACAAAAAGCCTTGCTTAAAATCTGGCTTTATACCACAACATAAAACATTAAAAAAAAAAAAAAAAAAAAACTTGGTTTGATTTCCTTGAAGTAAAGCATGCTAAATCAGATAAAAGAGTAACACCCTTCTCCCCAAAAAAGCTTAAGAATCTTTTCTGAGATTCACTGAAAAGAATAAGAATTACTGCTGAGTAATATATCTCACATTCACACCCACCATTTTTTAATAAAAAATATCTGAACACATACCAATTGTACATGTGGATAGTGTACACTGATCAAATTCAACCTCCCCACCAACGTTTCAGATAATCTCTTTGTCTCTGAGATCTCCACCAGAGATGGAAAAAGCTCCTAAAAGTCATGTTCTAACCCTTCAATAATCTCTCTTCCTCACACAGAAAACTTGCAAATTCTTCAGCCTTCTTTCCCCAGACCCAGAAAGCAATTCCAAAACATTTTGGAAAAATAATCTGGCAAAAGCATTATCATTCCATGTTTAGAGAAGGTGATTTTATTTTTCAAGCATTACATAGTAACTCAAACATGACATTATTTTCTGAGTTCACATTGTCCCAATTATCAATTCAAAACCTGTCTCATTGATAGAACAATAGCATTTTCACCTCCAGATAAATTGTGAAAAACACAAGCAATAAGTATGTCTTGTGGAGTCATTTTTGATAGTGCAGGTGGGTAGATCTGAAGCTGGTGAAATGATGTCACCGAGTAGATGACACTGGGCGGATGTCCACATGCAGAGGAGGATCCAAGGTGCTCCTCCAAGCTCAGCCTTTGGCCTTTTCTTGTTCGACACTTTTATCAACAGTTTGGATGAAGATGTGAAAAATCATGCTTGTCAAATCTGCAGTTGACACAAAGTTGGGAAGCATGGCTAATGTTCTGGAGAGCAGAATCAGGTTTTCCTCGAGCCAACTGTGTGATCTGGCCTCTAAAAATGCTAACATAAATCTAAGGTTGTTTTAGAAGAAACTGAAACGTCCAGATCAAGGGAAGTAATTATTCCACTGTAGAGTGCATTGGGCTGACCACATTTGGCCACCACATTTTAAGGGGGAAATTGACAAATGCAGGGGGGAGGGGGAGGTAACGAAAGCAAATAAGGCATCCAAAATGCATCCCAGGAAGAATGGTAGAAGGATCAGGGAATATTTAGTCTGAAGAGAAGATTCTGAGGGTCACGCTAAAAGCTTTCAAATATTTGTGGGATTAGACACAGTCTATGTTGCTCCAGAGGGCATAATTTCAAAAAGTGGAATCATGATGATAAAAGTCAATAATAACTGCAATTTGAGTACCCATTTTGAATCAGGCACTAGGATAGATGCTCTATAAACTGCACCTCTCATCTTCACAGTGGTGCTATGAGATAGGCATTATTGTCTTCATTTGAAGATGAATAAAAGAGTAAACTCCTCACCATCACCAATACCAGGCCACTCACCTCTGGCCACCTTCACTCCTTGTAGGACAATGTTTCAAAGACTTAAATTTGACCTTCTTCCAAAATATATTTATTAGCATGTAGAGATATCCAAAGACAAAATAAGATTTCTTCCTGGCACAGGAGTGAACCCAGGACTAGTGGCCATCTGTCAGGAATGTCACCAATGGGACACTGCAACAGAAGGAAGATGGCACCATGTGACCTCCAAGGTCTCTTCTGTGGCTACAAGTCTCTCATTCATGATGCATACTTCATACCATGGCTCAAGTGTTTCCAGATGATTGGTAATGTGAAACAATTTTGAAAATATACTAGCCTGGGAGTTAGGAGGTCTCTTCTGGTCCAGTCTCTCTTCCCCTCCTGGTAGGCATGGAACCTGGGTCAATCACTCAAGCTTCCCAAGCTCTGTAGGGAGCTTGGGAAGGAGGATGTGGACCTCGTGGTCTCCATGATCTTTTCCGGCTCAAATACGTAAGTCTCCTCTGTTACATTTTATGAGACATTAAACATCCAAACAGACTTTTTAGACTGTGATTCATGGGCCTACAAACTTTGATTTTTCTCTACAGCCGTAAGATTTTGTAGAAGGGAGCCTTCTGAAAATTATAGCTTTCGCCAGGCCCAAGGGCTTCCCATTCAATTCACAAAAAGGATCTATCCAAAAGTATAATCCACCAGCCATTAAAGATACTCCAAAGGAAATGATCTTCACCTGAACTTCTCCCTCTTTGGTTGAAATTCCTTAGCACATCCTTTGACTTCCTCCCTTAATATCCGGTGGAACTTTGCTCTCCCTTGGTCTGTTTTGAGACATAAAGGGTGTGAATGGGACGAGAACCAGGAGAATAATGAGTCTTGATTGCATGCTCAGTGAGCTTCAGGTGGAGTGTAATTGTATCTCTGCATGCATGGGCTTGGAATACAATATGCAAAAATACAACGTGGTATAAGTGAATGTACATCCGTGTTCTTAAAAATAACTATAATTTCAGGGTGTAGTAATGAAGGACCAGGGAAGCAGCCCACAATTGAAAGTGAGCATATAGGTAAAAGGAGGTTGATTCCCATAAGTTCCCAAAATGTTATCTTCAAATCTATATTCCATCCAACTGCCAGGGTGTGGAGACTTTATGGGTTTCTCCATAAAAAGCCAGGGTCATCCCGACACATGTTTACAAGTGGAGTTGTGCAATCTCAGAGTCGTCTGCATCTTAATGGTGCCCGGGGAAGGTAGGAAGACTTTTAGAACTTCTCGGATGTAAACACCCATGAACTGCATCCAAAAGACACAAAAGCCATTAGCAGAATAGCAAAGGTTCTAACCGGAAGTGCTGGGCTTTCAGGAGGTACAGAAAGCATGCTAAAGCGTCTTGACTCTCCCTTTTGGAGCTCTTAGGAGCAGTGAAGGTATTTGGGGTCTTACAAAGAGGGCAGGCTGCTCACAACCAGCAGTATAGTGAGGTGTCACAGGTGATGCAGGATACTTTGCTATTTCTACAGTGTCCCCCTCAGCAAGTCACATGGGACAAGATAAATGGCACATGGTACAAAGTCATCTCAGGCAACCTCTGAAGGACCAGGCAGAGAGCATAGGGTATGGAGAAAATTCCAGCATTGATTACATGCATATAAGTTTTGCTTTTTCAGAATTTGTGATTTATTCCTGGAGAATTCTAAGAGAGACCATGGCACAAGAGGAAAACATAGGCACCGGAATCTGCCAGATGGAGGTTCAATTTCATATCAGCTCTATATCATCTGGAGCATGTTATTGAAGTTCTCCGAGACATACCTTCCTCATCTCCCAGTCAGAGATAATTATCTAACAGACAGGACTGTGGTCAGGATCCTGTGAGATGACAGATGTTCCTGCCCAGGATTTGACAGCAAATATGCACACCTTTCCTTTTAGTAAAGTTCAGAATGTGAAGCTGTAAGAGGAAAGTACATTCTGGTGGCTATTTCCCAAGAAAAATGAGTAGAAAAAAAATTAGTAATGGCTAAGACTTAGGCAACCTTACTGCATATCAGAAAACCCATTTAAATCTTATTGTTGGTCTAAGACATAGGGATGGTGGTTATTCCCATTTTACAGATGAGTCACAGAGAGGTTAAGTGACTTTTCTCATAGTCACACCGCCAATAAGTAGAATAACTCAGATGCAGGCAATTTGGCTTCAGAGCTCTTAACCAGCTTCATAACCATGAAGCTGTAACTGCCTCAACAGTCTTGAGGCAAAAAAAAAAAAAAATTTCCTTACAGAAGGCAGCATGGCAAAAAAATAAAGTCTGCCTGAAAGTCATACAACAGACATTGAAGGAAGCAATCAATTAATGCTGGTGCATGATCCTGGGTCTTTCAGCAGATCTGCCACACCACTGATATCAATCAGAGTCATTGCTACCACCTTCGCACCTGGAAAAGCCTGAGTGTACACCATTCATTCATTTCAGAATGGCTGAGGGGTGTTCTGCAGGTTGTCTGCAAAGGTGATTCCTCCTAGGTAGAGGGAAGGTGCTGCAGTGGGTGAAGGGTAGCTTGCACACCACTGAAGTGACCCTCAGTGGCCTCACACACTGGCCCACTGCCGGAAGCAGACAGCCCTGGGGGGCGGGGGGGAAGAGTCAGCCTGAAGTCTGTCAGACACTCACCAGCAGATCCATCCATTGGCTTGTGTTCTCCTCCAATCCCGGAACCTGTGTCATCTTTTCTAATACCAGGGTGGAGGCTGCAGAGTCCTGAAAGCATCCTGTGAGCATTTTATAGCTATTCATTTAATACTGTTGTAAAATACTCAAGACAATAAATGTCTTTTCAGGTGCCACCCTCAACTGTGAGAAACAGTTTCCAGGTGGCTCTCAAAGACCCTGCCCCTTCCCTTTCAGATGCTCAATGCCTGGGACGGTCCATGTTTCTGTCCTCATCTTCCCCTTTATTGTCTGAGTCGTTTCTGCTGGATAGAACCACAGGGTGTTACAGTTGAGATATGGCTAGAGTGTGTCCCCCAGGAGTTCACAGGTGGAAATTCAACCCCCATTGTGAGATGTTAAAAAGGTGAAAACCTGATCCACTGTGGTGTTCAGAGGTGGGGCCTTTGAGAGGTGATTAGGATTTGATAAGATCTTCAGGGCTTGGAATACAATATGCAAAAATACAACGTGGTATAAGTGAATGTACCCATGATTGAATTCTGGTGCCTTAATAAGGAAGGATCTAGGTACACACACTCCCTGACTCTCAGCCCATAGTGCCCTGCACCACCTCTGGACTCTGTCAGCAAGAAGCTCTCACCACCAGCAGCCCTTTGACCTTGAACCTCTGGAAACATGGGCCCAAATAAACCTCTTTTTCATATAACTTACCAGTCTGTGGTGGTGTATTAGTCACATTAAAAAAAAAAGGGGACTGGGTGGGGGACAAGGACATATGGTTAAAAGGAAAGAAATGACTATACTGTATTCAGGTTACTAGAATTCAAGGTGAGTCAATGTATGGCTGGTGTCTCTACAGATATACCCTGGACCTTAGAGATTGGGCTCATCCACTGTAAATGGTTTTACTGCACTCACTCTCATTGGTAAGCTCCCTCATTTTCCAAGTCCTCCAGAAGGCTGTAGATTCCATCATGGCACCAGTCTCCTGAAACAGTTCTTCCCACCCACTATCTCCTACTAATGTCCCCAAGCCTTTCACAAGCCAGTCCCCACCAACCTCTGCAATATCATCTGGCAATCCCTGTCCCCTCCTCATACCAGTCACACACAGAGGTCTTGATGGCTCCCAAAAATTATGCCTCCATTTCACCTTTGCACACAATATTTCATATTCCCCGTCAATTCATTCTCAAGAACCAGCTCCAAGACCCTCTCTTCTGCGGAAACTTCTGGCACTCTTTCTGGCCTACTTCATCTTTCCCTGCTCCCACCCAACCTGTCTATACCTCTGTAGAGCCTGACTTATCCCCGTTAGCACTTCCTTCCAGAAAGAGTGTGCTGAGGTCACCTAATGCAGCCAGCGCCTGCCTCTGTGCCATGCCCTTGGAGGGTATGTGACGGGGTCAATCACTCAGCGACTGAGTGAGTGGTATGCAATCCTAAGCAAATGTATAGTTTCTCTCTGTTTCAGTTTTCTCAATTGTTTAACAGAGACAACTCTATCCTTCAAGGCCTGTGTAAAGATGAAATTAGGTATTACAACACTTAACACAATGTTGGAGACATTAAGTGTCCATTAAACGTTGGTAGCCATTATTACAGCCCTATTATTCTTATCATCATCACTCCCAGTGCTAATGCCAGCTCTCCACCGGGTGGAATCAATTCACCCCTCCTCTGTCCTCCACTGGATCCTGTCATCCTTCTTTCAAAGCTCTTAGACCACGCTGTATATATATATATATATATATACATATATATATATATATATTGAAGGCCAGTCTTGCTCCTCTCTGCTGTGAAAGCTTTGATGACAGGGATGGGGTATGACTTCATATCATTGTCTTCAGGGTTTAATACAAGGCCAGTGCCATACATGTTTGCTGAGTGAATATATAGAAAACAGCAAATAGTGTCATGGAAAGAAAAGACAGAAATCGTCAACACTCTTCTTACTGCAGTTACCCATAGTTTAAAGGGAGTACAGAAAGTCAGAGAAAGAAGGAGATGGAAAATGTGGGATAAACGTGATAAACACCTTCCCTCTCTCTCTCTCTCTCTCTCTCTCTCTCTCTCTCACACACACACACACACACACACACACACACACACACACACAAAACAAATGCTTCATCCAGAGCAGACTGCACAGTTTCTGAAGGGCAAAGGGATAGTGAACAGGTCTTCCTTTTCCTCTGAACTCCACCATCTAGCCCGTGATCTTGCTTAACTGCTCCAGTCTGTCAATTTTACCTTCAGGGGTTCCACATCTGTCATCTTTTCTTGGCTATCTCACTAGTTCCAGAGATTTTTTTTTTTTTTTTTTTTTTTTTTTTTTTTTTTTTTGCCTCCTACGGTGATCATGCAATTTCTTCCTACTGTTCTTCTGTCTTCCAATCCTTCTGGTCCCTCTGAGACCACTCCAGGCCCACCGTGCAATTAGTTGAAGCAACTCAGCACTTTCCTCCCACCCACCACTTTTCAACTCAAAAGCCTGCTATAGCTCCCTAGTCCTCATATTAAAAACCCACAATGGTTCATCTCCATGTAACATTGAACAATTATTAAAAATGTGTATCTCTGTTAAAGAAACCCACAGTTAGCCTTGACTTCAGGACCCTCTAGGTCCAGCCCCATCCCCTGTTACTCTACCCTCAGCAAACCCTGAACTGCAGCTTCCACTGGCTGGTTCACCATAGGACTCTCAAATGCAGATTCTCACCTCCACACCTTGGCCTGCACCTCCCCATCCCTGGAATTTCCTCTTTCCTTCTCCACCTATGCTAAATCCTATTCTCCACACCTCAATCTGTTGAGTGATCAACGTTTTCTTGAGTGCAAAATGAGGATAGTCAGCCCTTGCTTCCTTTGACTATAAAGTTAAGATGCCATCGGGTTTGAAAGAGTTTAGCTCTTTAGACTTTTACACACACATAGTATTTTACAATCCTGTTGTTCTTTCCTCTGTCATTCATTCTATGAATGACACCCTCTCATTCATAGAATCACTCCCTTCCTCTCTCCTTTTCAGGATCATCTTAAATGTCACTTTCTCAGTGTCACCTCCCTCACTGAAGCTACCCCTGTTATTTCCTACCTCAGCATGCCATCGCTTTCCTTTATAGCATGCTTCACAATGTGCACTTGTTAGCACTATTATTTCCAGGTTGCTGGGCTATAAATCCCAGGAGGGAAGGGACAGTACATGTCTTGTTTGCTCCTTCATCGCTGGCACCTAGCTCCATGCCTGGCACAGAACTAGATGATGTTTGGGTGAATGGGCAAATGAGCTGTGATTTCTAAGGTGATGATATGAGAATGTAGAGCAACCAGTACACAATTTCCTCTAGTTGACGTTGGGCACACAGTCATCTTAAGCCTGGGATCTGAACATAAAGAGATAATGTTTGCTGCTTGGGGTCCTCATAAGTCATATCAACACGCAGAGGCAGTAGCACACAGCTCCAGTCTCCTCAAATGGCCAGATGTCCACTCAGCTCAAACCAGAGCACTGAAATCAATCAGGATGAGCCTCCTAAGTAACTGGAGAACAGACAGGAAACTCAGAAGTGAAGTGATTACAAACAAACAAGGAATCTGGGACCTGAGGCAGGGGCAGGGAAAAGAGACCAGTGGCAATAATGACAGGCCAGGTTCTCACACCTGTGTGGCTTAGGGGAAGAAAGGGTATTTAAAATCAAGAGAGGGGCACTTAGCGTTCAGCGAATGGCTGAGAAGTCACAGACAACCTGGGCTGGTGGGCCGGAGGCCAAAGGCCCATTCTAGAATTACTAAACAAATTTCCCTCCCATCCTTACCAGAACTTTATCAAGTTACCAAAAACAAGAGCACCTATAAAACTACCACAGGGATGCTGACAGGTCTGTTGCTTCAGCGTTTCAAAAGAATACAAAACTTAATGACCAGAAACATAAACATGGCGCTCACGCGGAAGTGGCTAATGACACACTGCAGACCTGAGCAGGCTCCCCTTTGCCTCTTTCTGTCCCCAGCCCCACTTTCTCAGCTCCAGATCTCTCCTGGCCAAAAGAGCTGGAGGGGAGGGCCGGCCCACTGACATGGAATCGCTAATAAAACTCCCTTGTCTGGAGTCTTGATTGGGCATCTGTCTTCCTGAATATTTGGCAATGCCATGCTCCTACCATAAACTAGAAATGTTATCTTTGGTGGGAGGAAAAATGTGCTCCAAGATTGACTTCCTCCTCCAAAACAATAGAGAATGAGAGCTCACACTTCATTTTGCTTCTGGCAGAACCCAGCAGGTGTCTCTCCATGAAAGGCCTGGCTTTGTAGGTTGTTTCGTACCTCATCGATGTTAGGTTGCTGCTGCACTGTTCTGATGATCGCTATAAATTCAGGAGCTCTTTCTAGTCTGGGAAGTGATTGTTTTACTGGAGGACAAGGACCTTGGAATTGCCACAGCTTCCAATTAACTGAAGCAACGTTACTGGTATTGGTTCAATCTCAGTGTGAAACCGGAAGTACGCAATGGGACAGAGGAAGCCAGTGAGAAGTGTGGTCTGCATAGTTGATGGCATCCTAGTATAAAGAGAAACCACCTTTCTCTTGAGAGTAGCAAATATAATAGCACAGGAATATTGGTCACAATTGGACACAACAGTCCCAAAAGAAGCTTCTGGATATCCTGTATGAATAGAACAGATTAAAAATTTTTTCTGCTAGCAGCAACTTCTCTGGGTCCTCAGGGTTCCAGAAAAGTGCAATAAGAATCAATGAGATAGTCTTGTATTTATTTATTTATTTTGGGGGGTAAGGTACTACAAAAACCTGCCCTGTGTCACTGGTTACCACTCCCATCTCATTCCTTACTACTTTTATCTTTTTTACTTTTTTCCAGATTTGTGCTATGCTCCTTGATGCTCTGCTAACATCCAGGAGTCTGGGTACCCAGACCAAAAGGATTCTCCCCATATGCATACCCAGCTCCCCCCCGCCCCCCCCCCCTTTCCCCTATTCCAGACATCTGTTCCCATGCTACCTTCTAATGAGGCTCCTATGTGAGGCCTGGCCACTCTCCTGGAAATTACAACTCAGTCTCTTTCATTTCTTTTTCTCCTCCTTTAATCCATCCTTTCCCATTGATAACATCCTTCCTCACTTGTCCCAATCCAAGTGCACCAGACCATTTCTGATCCCTACTTCTCAAAATGGAATTCAAGATGAGAAAAAGATACCAGAAGACCAGATGGCTCTAGTCCCCCTCCCCCGACCCAAGGATCTCTTTTATAAATTTTCTCCCTTGGATCTCATATTTTAAAAATGCTTCTTTAAAAGGCATGAATTCATTTTCCTTTATAATTCCCTGTCTTGTGACACCATCACCATCTTTAATTTCTAAAATCTCAGTTCATTTCACCATCAGGTTCCACAGTGTTCTATGGGGTTGGCAAAATTCTACTCAAAGACAAAGAATGGGAGGCATTCGTTAGCCCAGGCAAACTTGCTGCAGGCAAACACAGACTTTCGATTGGAGAGTTTACCTGCTATATCACTTGGATACCAATAGAACCCAGGTGGCACACTCAAATTGGGTATTTCAAGGAGCATTTGATAAAGGGGCTGTTGCAGTTGTGTGAGCAGAATGCCCAGTGCCAAGCAGTCACAGAGTTCAGTGCCCTGGGGCTGGTTTCCACAGGTATCCTTAGGGTTAGGGAGGAAGAGGAAGGAGAGACTGCCAGGGCACAGGGGAGAGACAGCTGCTTAGAAAGGGCACTTGGCAAGAGCTGTGCTCTTTAAAGAAGGCAACCGACTGAAGGAGTCAGGAGAGTAGATATCCAGACCTTGTCTCGCCCCCATCTGTAGCAAGCTGTGGGGCCTCTATGGCCACTGACCCCAAATCAGTGCGAAAACAAGTTCAAGGAGCTTATCAATGTACTGTCAGCCTTTCAGGGCAGAGAGCAGAGTAGAAGTGCGTTTAGAGGGACAAACAAAATATCCAGTACAGTTGCATGTTCATAAACTTGCATTACTTTTATTTCACAAGCAATATATTTGTAATATATTTGTTCAAATAAAATTTGTACAAGGAAAGAAAATGAATGGGAAGGAGAAAAAAAAATCATCCGTCACACCTTAACATGTAGGAAAATAAACCATTTTACTCTCTCTCTCCAGATACTGCATATATATGTATTATAAAATATATTTTATCTATTATTTTACATATATGTGGTAAGTGTTTGTGTGTATGTAACCCAAAAGATCAGAAACCTCCGTCTGACTGACTGATACCTTTTTTAAAAAATATTTTTATTAGTTGTTGATGAATTTTTTAAAAAATTTATTTGTATGTGGTGCTGAGAATCAAACCTAGGGCATCACACATGCTAGGCAAGTGCTCTACCACTGAGCCTCAACAGTCCCACAGATACCTTTTTCACTTCATCTCATTGACTATGACTTTTTTTGGAAAAAAAGCAGGTTATTTAACTTTATTTCCTTTTTCTTGATTTTAAATCATCTAAGTTCAGACTGTCACTAAATAAACCTGCTCTGCATTTACCCATGCATTCAAAAATCATGATTGGACTGATAAAAACAATAGAAGGCAGAGCTAAGACATGCCTATCCCATGGCATGCCCAAGTAACCCAGCTCCACCCAGCAAAGATGAGCCCAGACAAGCACGGCTCCTCTGAACCCAGTTACACACCCTGAAGACGAGGTCTCACTTTAAGGCCAGAGCTTCCTATTTGTCTACATTCCTCCTGGTGAAACAATTGGGCTTGGAATAAGAAGGGCTTTATATGTGGGAGTCACAGAAGGAAGAATCTGGCACCTGGTGTTTATGGACCATAAAGTCATTACATTGCTAAGCTCAACTCTGCTCTCCACCAGTTACTGGGCAGGAGGAATTGGGTACATTTAGAAGCTGCATTTTTCTACCCTGGACAGCCAGGATTTATGGGTAGACTTGCTAAGCAGAAGCACTAACACCGTGAAATATTTTTGTCCAGGCGCCCTCCCCCAGCAGCCTCCCATTCTTGAGTTACCGCACCAAGTCCATAGGTCCCTGATCTTCAGCCACTGGAACATTCTTGAGTTCATTTTCATTATGTTGTGCTTTAGGGACAGCTTCAAGGTGCTGCAAAATTGCTGATTATTTGATAAACAAAGACAGAATATTTACAAACTTAAAGATGAGGTCTCTGGGGATGGAGGGACCCACACAAGAATCCTATTGGCATTGCCAGAATGTTTGCTGAGTCATGGAGGGAAAGCCTATCGCTCCCCCATTGCATGAATATTCATGTTCTCAAACTGACCACGGAGGTATGTGTGGGTATGTGTGTGTGTGAGTGTGTGTGTGTGTGTGCACTTATTGGCTTCACAGATCAATGTTTTTTAAAAAATATTTGAGCCTTGTCTATTTTTGAAAAACCCCAATGATAGGCCTATGCATACAGAAATATGTTTTTCAGACATCTCTTCCCATCTATCCAGTTTACTAGTCACTTTATGAAATAGTTTTCAGACCCTTATAGATGAACTTAGAAAGTTAAACCTACCCTAATAGGTCAAACAGAATCTCAGTTCTAAAATCCAAGAGCCTTCGTGAAAGTGTCTATCCATCAATAAAAGATGTGTTTGGGGCAAGAGATGAATCATAAAGTGTTTGCATTTCTTTTTATCTTCACCCTAGTGTAGCAGCTTGACCCCCAAGTCTGTTATGTAGTTAAACCCAGTCTTGTTTTCTCCAGGTAGCTGACTGACTCTCTCTCTCTCTCTCTCAACTCCATCCCCTTTTCATGGCACAAGGACAATACTTAGAGATAAAAATCTCATCTCCCATCTGCTGGCACAGGAAGAGAAACCAGTCCCCAGAGCCTTGGGGCCTCCTGAATGCCTTCTCTTGTATGTGGCTCCATTTACCCCGACATCCTTTCCATTTATGCCAACACTCTGAAGGTTTAGGGAAGCACATCTGCAAGAAACTTTCTGTACACATGCCCAAGCTATGATGCTGGATGCAGTTCCCAGACAACAGACAGGCTGCTAGTGCAGGAAGCCCTCCCAAACAAGACTTAGGGAAAACCAAGGAGTTGAGCAGAATGCTCAGCAGGGGGCGGGGAGAGACTATGGGCTTTTGTCTTAATTTTTGTGACATGATCCAATTAGATCTATTCAACAATGCCCTCTAATTACTAGCACCGATGAAATCCGCCTTGTGTTCCAGCTCTCCCCCTACGTCGGCCTCCCTCCTTGGCTATCCCATACACACATTCCACATTCACATACACAATATACCTGGAGCTTTTGACATGCTCAGCTAAATAAAGGATCACAGAAAGAAAAGAAAAAAATCTGGGAAAGCCCTCTGGGCCTTCCAGGAGAGGTTGTGGCAAACAGTTGACCATGTGAATAACAGGGTGAATGGAAAGGGATCTCAACCTGACTCCAGGCAGGGGTGTCTGAGACCAAAGGGGTGTTGGCCTGTAGAGTAACAACACCTTTCATATGCAGGATTTAATTGTTAGGCTTCTGCTACAAATTAGAAAAATGAAAAGGAACCAGAAAAAAAAAATAAAAAGATCCATGGACGTTCAAACAATTACTAACATGGAAGAAGCTGAGAAAAGAAAAAGAGGAGAGACTTGATTAGCAGGAACAGTGACAGGACTTGAAAAGATAAACCATAAAACAGGAGATGGAGCATGAGCACAGGCTGGGACCACAGGAGAGAAGGAATTCCAAGTGGGAAGTAAAGATTCTGTTAGGAAACCCCCATGCACCTGCTCTCAGAACATTACACTTGAACAATGCCATAAAGAGCCTCAAATTCAACTCCTTGACTTGACAGAGGGAAAAACTGAGCACAGATAAGTATCTAAGTCTCTGGACTCCTCATCCAGGGCTCTTTCTGCCAAAGTTGGGTGGTTTTAGAATTTTATTTCTGAGAAGTGGGGCGGGGTGGAAATCAACCTTATCTCCCGTTCATTTTTGGACCTTAATAAGTTGGACCAATAAGATAATTATTTCATCTTGTGGAAAAGAAAAACTAAGGGGACCTTGAAGTAGGCAGGAGTTAAGGTCAAGTTTAGCAGATGAGCCTCTACCTGGCATCACTACTTGGGGCTACAGGGGCAGGGAAAGGATTCTCTTGGATGGACACACTGACCTTCAGGTCCAGCTGATTTGAGTCTCTGAGAACACCAGGCCTGAGGACACTCAATTACACAAGAAGGACACTGAGCTTCCTCCCAACACAGCACAGTTATAATATGGACTCCTAGTCACGATATTTTCTCAAAAACAAAACAAAGCTAAAAAATAGCAAAGAGCTGCTTTCGCTCCGACAATTCTCCCTGACGCTTAAAGTGTTCAGCACAATTAGGGCCATTTACTTCATGCATGCTGGATAATGCTCTGATAAAAACTTTAAACTGCAGAGTGTGGCTGTGGGGACAGGAAAACACGATCGCCTCTATGGTTTCATATACAGATTGTGTCATACTTAATGCTGAAATCATAAACTATATATTTTTACCCCCTCCAAGCTGCCTATTGTGTGCTTATAAACAGGAACCTGGCAGCATGTCAGGGGTGCAAATTGATTTCCTTTCCCAAATAAAATTTTAAAAAGCAAATAAACAAGGTTAGGCTGGCTAATGAAACATTACATGCCAGGCTGGGGAGAATTCTTTTCAAATGTATTTTCTTGTGCAAAAGCAACACAAAGCATCCGTGAAAGGCTCTTTCATAAACAACATGTTTACACCAAAATGCATTACTTGAAAGAAAGAAAAAGCTATTGTGCATCTCATCTCCCATGTTATATTTGGATTGTGTTTTATGAAATAAATTAGGGGTGAGTGGGGAAGGGAAGTCCAGGGATGTTAGAGAATTTGAACATTAACTGATGCTGCTTAAAAGTAAGATGAAGTTATTCTCGTTTAGAAAGTGCTTTGATCTTAGTGTCTTTTAATTTATCATCGAGACCCAATAAACCTACCTTGAGTGTTATCTGACTTGCATGGAGAACACTGGGAGAGAAAACTAAATCAGGCTCACCATGCTCAAAAGATCTCCAGTCTGGCTGACTGGCTTTGGTGGAATGGTCTCCTGGAGAGTGGCCTCACTCGGATGCCTAGACCAGCTGCAAGCAGTTTTAGTGGTCGAATGTGTCAAAAATGTCTCTAGCAATTGCCTACTTCACACTTCACCACAGAGAATTAACTCCAACTCAGCTCTGGAACCAAAGTCCTCCCCAGTGGACCATGAGCCCCAGACCAAATCCTATATCACCCTCTCCCTCCTTCTCTCATCTTCAAAAACCTTTCTGTGGACAAAACCAGGTAGCATGAACCCTGATGTCATTCTGATGTGCAAAGTCACAAGCCACATGACGCGCAGACAGAAGGATGGGACAAGGTCAAGACTGCTCAGGGAAGAGCAGAGTTGCTGTCTGCTGCCGGTCACATAGGAACAGCGAAACTTTTGCTTCTTGCTTTGAACCCCAACGATGTGCCTTTGTCTCACACTTACTACCTGTCATCAGGGGCATAGGCATTGTGTACCAGCAACCAGGGACACCCGGAGGAAAGCTCCCATGATCTCAGGATGACTCTGAGGATAACAAAAGGAAAGGTATCTTTTATCCTACTCAGGAGCTTTTGTTCAGGCTTAAAATATAACTGAGCTAGCTAGTTAGAAATGCAGGAAAAACACTCAGAGATCACCAGAGATCCACAGACCCTCAGGTGTTCGGCATGGCAGGTGTGAAGTCGTGGGGTGGGGGCAGGGAGATGGAATAGCACCTTGGAAGCCAAGTTCCCTCCTTCTGCCACTCTTCACCAGGCAACCTCACTCAGGTCTCTGGCCCCCTCTGAGCTCGCTCTTCTCCTCCACTTTTAAATATATGGCAAATTCTGTCAGTCTGATGGCCCTGATGATGAATGAGGTAACATTTGTAAAATGCTAAAAGGTTTCCAGCTCAAATACAAATGCTTCAGACGAAATACTCTGGATAACAGTTAAAAAGCAAAAAGGGTTAGTCACAAGTTGGCTGAGAGTATGACCCTGGGAAGGAATTGCAGAGGGGTGTGTGTGTCCTGTGGAAGGATTTGACCAGAAGGTGGGTGGACATCAGGGGAAGGGAAAAGAAGGGAAAGGAAGCTGTGGGGGCTTGCAAAATCTAAAACATGGATTATTTTGCTTCCAAAAAAAAAAAGGCAACTGATTTTCAAAAGTTTTCCTCCTTTTTCATAATACCAGATAATTTAATTATATAAAATCTTTCTCTCTGCATATACTCCTACAAGGTATATATCAGCTTTTTCGTTTTTATGCCAGGGAAATAATACAACATGAGTCTGTTGGGGGGGTGGGGGGGCTATGTACCAAGGGAAACCAACAGCTTCACTTCCCTAGCTTTCTGTGGAATTGGAAGAATCAGATTAATCATTGGCAAATCGGATAACAGATGCGTTTCTCAGCAAATCCACATCAAGCCTTCAGAAAGTAATTACCCCCTAAAGCTCGTGGTGTTCCTATGTACATTTGGCTTCAACTAAAGCCTTCAGCCACTTTGTTTTTATCTGACTCGAAGCTGGAGCCTTGGGGTGATACTCCAACTGCTGCTTTAGATTATAAACTCTTAACAGCCCCTCGCTCTAGGGCACTGTGTTTATTGATGCTATGTAAGCAATTTACAGTCCCTTAATAGCGCCTTCACCACAATGTTACAGTGTTTAAGTTGTTAAATTATATTTAGAGCTTCAGGGAAAATTACCTCATTGGCTTCACTAACATGGGTTATTGATATCATGCAGGAGTTACGGCAGCATCCACCTGACCGGGGACAGCTGCAAGGATATTTTACAGGCGGGAGTCAAAGGTGGAGTGCAAAATTTGTGCAGAGGACTTGAGGAAGGTAGGGGCTGATTGAGGGAGATGGAGGAGGGGAGTCCGGGGGGTGAAGAATCAGAGAAGACATGGGCCTGAGGAGAGCAGGACAAGGGCTCATGGAGCTACTGATTAAACTGGAGAGCACAGGAAGTGCCAGGCTTGGCCATTTTGATTTCAATTTCTCTTGGCCAACCCCACAACCAGGTAGTCAGTTCCTGGTCTCCTTGCCCTTTAGAAAGATGTCCTGGATCCCAAGTATCTAGGGCATGGCATTGACCTCCAGCTACTCTAGTCACTCTTGAAATGGGCCTGGTGTGGAGCGTTTAGTTCTTCAGGGCTGAAATACTCCAAGAAAAACAATGGAAATGATAATGGGAAGAACAAGAAGGAGGAGCAGGAGGAGGATAAGCAGCAGTCACAACCAGATAAGCGGGGAAGAGGAGGAGGAAGAGCAAGAGGAAGAAAAGAAGGGGGGAGAGGGGATGCAAAGAGCAATAGCCGCAGCAACAGCCCAGTCTTTATCAGAATAAAGAGAGACATAAAACAAGGATAAAATATCTTTGAGCCTGAAGTTTAGTGATGTCATATGACTCCTTTAGAAAAGCAGCCAAAGGCCGAGGTATTAAAAATCCACCAAAGAGGCGAGGAAACAAGCCTGTGAAACCAACCGAGTGGTTCTGTGCTCTGGGGTCTTAGTTCATGTGACATCTGCTGGCTCCCAAACAGTTGAGGGTTGGAGGCAAATCCTCAGAAATGACCAGCGCCATGACCAGGAGAAAACAGCATCCCTCCTCCACCAACCAGGTTCTGGCCCAGATTTCTCACTCAGGCTACTTAATAGTCATTAATCATCAAAATAAAACAGGAAGTTTAAGAAAACAGGCACGCAATGAAATAAACCACATTGCTCACCAGGCTGTTTTGGCTAACATGATCTTAACCAGAGGTTAGGGAAGGAAACAGCAGATTGTACATGATTCAAAAGGTAGAGAATTGCAGGAGGAGAAAGGGGATCTGAACCGTAAGCACAGTTTCCTAGCAGCAGCATGAAGAGCAGCTAGGTACTGAATCTCAGAATGGGATCATGAACAAGAACTTCAATAGTGATGAAAACTCAGTAATTCCTCTTTGATTTCTCAGATATTAACATCAGGCCTAGCAATTCTGATTTAATGTCCAGGGTTACAGTTCCCAAACTGTGTGCCAATGTGCACCAGGGGCAATGCATGAACTCACAGGGACACCACAGAACATTTAAACATCTGAAGGACATGCAACAGTTTTTGACATCTGTTAGACAATGTGCAAACTTAGTTTTGTCAGTGTTTCAAAATTACATCATTCTTCATGCCTTTAGATGAGATCTCATCTTCGGGAGGCTGGATTTGTGGTGGTTGCTGTGATAAAAAGTGAATACCACTCAAAAATCAATGGGGGGACAGAAAATAAAGGTGGTGGCATCCAACCCAAATCTACGATTTGAGGTGTTGCCCACAGTCCAACGGGGACACACATCCCATTAGGAAGTAATCGTGGTTAAGAATGAAATAAAAGCATCATTCTTATTCTCTTAATATCTGTGCATTATTTATTTCAAATTGCTACTAAGATGCGTGCATAGCTATTAAGTTGTTTGGACTTAACTACTTAATAAGCAGAGTGGTACAGAATTTCTTTTGGCCTAGGCATGCCAGAAAAAAAAGTATTGAAATACTGAAGGTGTCGGGAACTGAGAAAATTTGATAACCTCTGGCCTAGAGAAAACTGATAGAGAAAATGACTTGTGGCACTATTTAACAAAAGGAGTAATTAGGAAGCCAGGTACAGTGACACACACCTATAATGCCAGTTACTGAGGAAGCTGAGGTAGGGATTACAAGTTTGAGGCCAGCCTGGACAATTTGGCAAGATCCTGACTAAAAAAGGCTAGAGATATAGCTCAGTGATAGAGTGCTGGCCTAGCAAGCCCAAGGTCCTGGGTTCAATCCCCAGTACTGAAAAAATAAAAGTAATTAGGAAAATACATAATGTGGGTTAATTAGCCCCTAGGACAGTTGGGCATGTGGATACAAGAATAACCTGCTATGTTTTCCAAAGGCCAGTGGAGGTTCAGATGGTCTGGAAATTTACTGAGCTAACATCATGGGAATTTCTATGCTCTGAATTTTGGAAAGTTCCCAGTGCATGTAAGACCAAGAGCCAGATATTTCTGCATATTTAACTTTCTTCACATTTATCTGGCCCCCGCAATACCCTAGTGCTTAATTATCTTACTGCAATACAGTCTTTTCTTTGAGGGTGGTTCCATGAATATCATCTGTCACTATTATTTGTCATGGACCATTTATTGGGTAGGCTTGAGACAGTTTAGAACATCTTAAGGGACATTTCATTGATGGTTAAGAAAACCACAGGGCCAAAGTCTAGTAGAGCTTACTGAACTTGGGGCCCAACACCTCAGAGTTTAATGAAGGCGCCCCACATTTAATTACAAAGTGTATGAATTAGGAAGCTAAAAAGTTGGAGCTGCATGTATCAACAGGAACCTTCAAAATGTCCCATCGATGGCTAAATGTTTCCGACATGAAAAAGACCAAAAGAGCAGCATCAAACTCATGTGCCAGTATCTCAGAGTTCAAGCTCACGTCCAAGCCAGAGATGGGACTTGAAAAGTTTGTCTGGACAAAAAATTGATACAACTAAAATTCCCACCAAGAATTTCCTATAGAAATTGTTGAGGTGCTGGGGATTGAAACCAAGCACCCTGGACATGCCAGGAAAACCCAACAGAAAATGAATGAGAACTATGAATAGAAATCCAAAAAAAGAGAAAGCCTACGTGTCCAAAGGTTCATGAAGAGATGTTCCAACTTACTAGTAATCAGAGAAATGCAACCTAAAATAAGAACAGTAAAGTGAATAATCAACTAGAAATGTTGGTGGTGATACAGGAATCTGGGAACTATATCTCATCATAATGTAAATTTATATGATCATCCCTTGGGAATAACTTGGATGGACTTAGGAAAAATAAATATGTATATTTTCATACAGGTCCATACAAGAATGATGATCATGACAAAGTCCCCTCCAATTTATGGGACCTAAGGCACAAAGACAAATGGATGCTCACATGGCCCATGACTAAATTGTTTAAAGTGACCAATTGAGTAACAAATATATTCTACCACCTACTTTGGCAAATATTTATAATGGCCTAGAAGGCCAGGTTTGAATTATTAATTCTCAGTTCCAGTCTCTAGGGATTAAAAAAAATGTGGTACATCCATACAATGGAATATTACTGAGCCATTAAAAGAAATAAAATTCTACACACACTAGGACATGAATTAAAAACATTATGCTCAATGGAAGTCACAGCGGGTCATATATGGTATGATTTCATCTATAGGAGATGTTCAGAATAGGCAAATCCATAGAGACAGAAAAATTCTGGGTGCCTAGGACTGAAGAGATGGGGGATAAAAAGTGACACCTGATGGGTATGAGGTTTCTTTCTGGAATGATGAAAATGTTTTAAAATTGATTGTGGTAATGGATAAATAAAATAAGTCCATTCCTACCACGGAATGCTAGCTCTATAGCAGCTAGAAACAATAAAGAAGTGTACAAGAAGGAGAGAGCTTTAAAAGTGTTGCAAGAAAAAAAAAGTCATAACTTTTTTTCCATAGGATTTATGTCGGAGATGATTTGCCACATATTTCTCTCACATAGATGTAAGACTATCTTTTTTTAAGTTAATGCTAACAACATTTACAGAAACCATTGTTTTCTCCTGGCTCCATAACAATTTAAAAGTTATTAGCTTTTGAAGAAAGTTGTTGATTTCTCCACAACTTATAGCACATCACCATTCAACTTACACGCCAAGTAACTATATAATTTACAGGGTTGCATGCAGATCTCAGAACATAAAATAAATGTATTAGAATGCGTACCTATGGGAAGAGAAGGAAATGAGTGGACAACTAAAGATGGGGGGGGGCAAGAAATAGAGTAAGAATGTGAATTTTCTCTGATCAATGATGACAAAGTACTCGAATCCGAGAAGTTAGTGTATAGCATTGATTAATCCAATGCTGTGCACTTGAGATTTAAAAGAAAAATGAACAAAGATAAGTATAGCAAACTTTTTAAAAAATATAAATGTATTTATTGTTTCTTAAGGAAACAGCACAGTGACTGATCTACATTTGTTTTAATGGTTTGAGCAATAAAACACGTAACCCACATAAGAGCGAGAAAGCAGGTACATCTGCTTCTGTACAGGCTAATGTAATGGTCAGGTCAAAACCAAAGACATATATCTCAGCTTCCCTTGGAAAGGATAAGGTGCTGCTTGAACAATAAGTGGGCAACTAGTGGAGAACTTCATATAAATTAATCACCCTGAGACCTACCAGGAAAACATAACACACCATCCAGAGTGCCAGGAAGAGCTTCCAGATGGGGTAGAGAGGGTAGGTAGGCAGATGTATATGATTGTATTTGGTTTGGTTTTTGTTTGCCTTTTGTGTGGGCAGTGGGATTGAAGTAGCCTCCTTAGATTTTGTTTTTAAGGAAGAATTTTTTAAAAATAAGAAACTTTGCTAACATCAAGAGGGCTGTCTCCAGGACTGTAATGTTGATCTATGCAGTGCTGAAATGCACACTCCTTCACAGTGACAGGCCAAATGCTGGCCTCCAGTTCTTTATCTGCCTCTTGCTACTGCCCCACTGGCTAATGCTCCTGGAGAGGGGCTGACCCCGCCAGC
The DNA here is from genome assembly GCF_048772815.1 of Callospermophilus lateralis. Taxonomy (NCBI): domain Eukaryota; kingdom Metazoa; phylum Chordata; class Mammalia; order Rodentia; family Sciuridae; genus Callospermophilus; species Callospermophilus lateralis. Next base: position 85,025,920 of record NC_135305.1, on the reverse strand, counting down.
CAGTTACATTATGCTGATTGTTCTGTTACTCCTCACTCCTGCAGGGGCAGTCAGCACAGAGCAGCTCTAGCTTCATATGGTCTCCGGCCTCCTCTGCACACCAACTGGCTTCATAGATCATTCTCCCCACTCCCTTTGCCCTCCCCTCTAGGCTCCTGCTCCATAGATGCAAATCATCTTCCAGAGTCAACAGCGTACTTCCTACTTTCTAACAGACCGTTCTGCCTGCTCAGATCTACTCAAAGGTGAGCCTGGGCATTATCCTATATTCTCCTCAAATGCTCTATTAATCGAAGGAGCCCTGTCCTCTGGGGAAACTTTGTTTTCCTAAGAAAATATATTGCCCCCATCCCTTAACATACTGCAAAGCACAGAGCAAGTATGTCAGCCTGCTGAAGCGCCTGTGTTTTATGGCGCTCACATCACCCCAAAGGAGGTCTTTATCACAAAAGTTAAATTAAAACATCATGCATACTAGGAGACCTAGGCTAAGCTGTTCTAATTAAAAAGAGATAGTGCTAGAGCTTTGGAAAGCACACTGGAACACACTGTTGAGAGTACAAGCCTTTCTTCGAAACTTGATAATTCATTGACAGCCACGTCCCAACACAATATCCAAAGTTCTTGTAACTCTGCATCAGCCAGAATTTACAAAGAACCACCCATGTGCCCGGCTCTGAGAGAGAAAATAATAAACAAACGTAAAACTAGAAAGCAATGATACCAGCACCTACATGTCACATCTCAAAGTTAGCTTCATTACATTAGAAGTATGCGATCTAGGGGACAACAATAAATGCTATTACAGAAAGAACTGCCATCAAAAATCTGTCCTGGGTGTGGTAGCACATGCCTATAATCCCAACGGCTCAGGAAGCTGAGACAGGAGAATCGTGAGTTCAAAGCCAGCATCAGCAAAAGCAAGGTGCTAAGCAATTCAGTGAGCCCCTATCTCTAAATACAATACAAAATCGGGCTGGGGATGCAGCTCAGTGGTCAATTGGCCTTGAGTTCAATCCCTGGTACCCACTCCCCAAAATCTGTTCTTCATCAGCTATAGACTGCAAAGGACCTCAGAATATTCATAAAACCCACCACTTACCAAGCCAAGAAAAATCATGGCATTTAATGACCACAGTGCTCATTTAATATATGATTAACTTCACTTTACAGGTGGGAAAACCAAGCTCAGGTGTGTTAAATAGCATGGTGAATTGATGTTATGTGACTGTCTCCAGGCACCTGGTCCAAGGCACCCACCTCAACCCTATATCCACTCCACCTGGGCTCCAGCCAGTCTCAGGAAAATGACATTTCAGTGACATTTTCAGAATGCCTTATTTTTATATTAAACACAGGATATGGAAACTCATATTCTAAACAAAATTTAACTTCCTCTTTTTCTCCCACAGACGTAGACTGAGATCTGTTGTGATGAGATCTAACCAATACAAGCCCATCTCTTCAACTCAAGGTATCCTTAAATCACAGTTCTATAACCTAAAATAATATTTGGAGAAGAAGCTTTTAAATGATAGGCATTGTTAAGCAGTGGCTGTAAAGAATAACAGAAAACTACTTGTAATAACACAGAAAGATGCCTAGGATATATAATGAAGCAATTTTTAAAGACATGGGGTAGATAATATCATTTGGATAAGTGGGAAAGAAGAGGTGGAGAGATAAATGGAAAGTCAGGCAAACACAAATGTATAGCCTTTCTTCTGGAATGCTGTAAATTATGGTATATGAATACAAATTTTTGGAATGACATAAAAGAAACCTTTAATGGGGTTCCCAAGTGGGGAGAGGCACTTTGGGAGGCAGAAGGAGAGGAAGCGGTCTTCTTTGTTTTACGCCTTCCTGCACTGAGAGCTCTCAGGTGTACACGTTGCTTTGATTCTTAAGAAACAGGCAACAGACATTTGTTCCATATAACACTAGTAACCAAATTTCAGATGTTCCAGAGGATAGGAAAAAAGAGCAAGCACTGAAATCCTTAGGAGGCTAACAGGATCGTGCAAGAGAAAACACTCTGGAGACCAAAAAATAAAGTTGTGTGGACATTAGGCTTGTGAAGATGGTGGTCAGCGTAATTAGGATGATGAAGGAAATAATAATCAGAGGCAACAGAGTGGAGTACAAAGATCCAAAATGCTGCAGAGGTTCAGAGGCCACCTCGAGATGGAAACAGCCAGATGGCACGGGCTGATTTGTTTTTAACAGGATTTAACATTAAGTAATGTACCCCCCAAAATGTACACCCAGTAAATTAAGGCTGTAATTCCATCTTGGTGTTATGGTGACATGAAAATCCACTCAAGCTTCTCTGTCAGGGTTTATGAAGTTATCAAAGCCCCTTGATGGAATTACAACACTATTATGCACAGCTGGAGGGACATTACTCCTTATCTTAACAGCAGTTAAAAGCACAGTGGCACAAAAGGGCACTAAAATACCAGCTCCCTATTAGTGAGCAGCAGGGAATGGGGACACACATACACACACGTGCGCACACACACGCAGACATGCAGCACGTTCATGACCCCGCGCATTATTCATTATTGGTTCGAGGTGCAAAGTGCTACATTCTTTTTGTTGTCTCCTTCGCAAGATTTAGCAGAACTGTTCACAGATAATTCAGTGTCTGAAACCACCAGTTGTTTTTGCCACCTTCTGGACAGAAAGGGACACTGGCAGGTAATTAATTGGTTTCCCTTCCTCTAATAAAAAAAAAAGCCATAAACATAATAAGCAGGAAAAATGAATGAAGGTATTTAAAAATAAATAGCACACTGGTTCGGAGCCCAGGGTCTGGATTCCATCCGGGTTGGAATCCGTCTCCACCATCGACTAACTATTACTTTGGTCGGCTGGCTTTCCCTTTCAATGCCCCAGTTGCCTGTAAAATAGAGATCATAATGGAAGTTACTCCCCTGGGAGTTATGGGGATTAAGTGAGATAATATCAGTTCAATGCTCAGCTCAGAGTCCAGATAAAAAGTAAGCCTTTATCAAAGGTTAGCTGCTATTAGAGCATCAATAGCATTATTATTTTCTTTATTTAGTAGTATGTATATTTGATAACATAGGGTAAAGCTATAAATAGTTGTGAAGTAAGACATGAATAAATTTAGAATTATGGATCCATAATAGGATTCTTAGTTAAAGGAATAATCAAGAGAGTTCTAACCTTTGAGTTCCACACAAAAGAGAACAACTGTGACTATTTTAACTACAAGTAGAATCCAGAATCCACTAAGATGAAGTAATTAATTTATGAATTAAAAAGATGGATAAAAGTGAAGGACCATAAAAACAATAGGTATATACTTTCCATAAGTTTATTACCTAAAATATGTAAACACAAGCAATTGCCAACCTTCTGAAATATGGCTCACACCTTTTCTCTAAGGGTCTGCTGATTGAGGTCCACATGTTCTCTCTTGCATAAGCTACTCCAATATACAGTTGATGACTTCTAGCTTTAGATTTTTGACAGGAGAGCAAGGGCTTGATGACTGTTGAGAAGCAACTTGAATGCAAAACCTGGATGTGTTTTCATAAATACTTTGGCAAACTTGTATTAATTCGTATAGTTAATTTGATAGCATTTCCAAGAGAGCCTCATTTTAAATCTTTGCAAGCATTCAAATGAGGTCTTTCTGTTCATGCTCATATTTTATTCACTTACACAGTATTTCATCAAGCTATAGAATTGTAAGAATAAGTACAACTTGCATTGACCATTTGGAAATATAACTGATGTTTGGTAATAACCCCAAAGGACAGATAGTAGCAAGAACTTGAGGTGTTAGGGCATTGGCAGCGATACATAGATGTGTGTTTGTGTGTGTGTGTGTGTGTGTGTGTGTGTATACATCTACATATATATACACATATATATATGTGTGTGTGTGTATATTTGGTACTGGTGATTGAACCCAGGGGTGCTTAGCCATTGAGTCACTTCCACCAGCCCCACTTTTATTATTAATTTTTTTAAAAAAAAATTTAAGACATAGTCTCACTAAATTGCTTAGGGTCTCAAAAAGTTGTCAAGGCTGGACTTGAACTTGTGATCCTCCTGCCTCAGCCTCCTGAGCTGCTGGGATTATAGGTTTGCACCACTGTGCTCAGCTCAGCAGTCATATTTTAAAGAGAGAATGAAGAGCACCAGTTGCTCCAGCAGGTGGGCTCAGCAGGAGTCTACAAAACGAAAGCTCCCCATGTGCCCAAGGGTACCATGGCAGAGGGAGGTAACTGGGCTGAAGGAGACCTGCTGTCTTTTACTTTAAGAGCTCCTGATGTTCTTAAAATCCCACCTGACTTTCCTGTTCTTAACTCTCCCTTGCCATTAACACCAAAATTCAAAAGACCCCAAAACTAAGATCAGAAAGGAATAACAACGTGTACAGTTGAAGAAGCAGAAAAATAAAAGCGATTTTTAATATAAGCACAGACTTTGGTGACATGGCAGTGATAGTGTTGCTGCTAGAACCTAAAAACAATTATCTAATTAATAGTGTAGGAGAATCTTTGGGCTGTGCTGTAAGAAGATGTGGGCAGAGACAGCCCCAGGCAAAACAGGAAGCCTCCGCCAGCAATGTCACGCAGCCTCAGACGGGTCTCTTTCACTCAGCACTTGCAAACACAGATGAAGGTCACAACTATATTCCCTGCCTTCTTGTTGCCCCTCCTCAATCAGAACCAAAACATGTTCTTAGGGGCCCATCTAATAAATTCGTTCACCTCAGTGTGACAATAAGACTTAATGATATTTCCCCCAAGGGATTATATATTAAAACCAATAAATAAAATATTAAAGTGACAAACTAAATTGTGGGATTATGGGGCATCCAAGGAGGTTTAGGATGCTCAGAGAAATCGTACTAACCTCTCTAAGATCGTATTAAGCTGCAGACTGGGCGCTCCATACTATAAAGTAGATTGAGAAGCCGGCATCAGTGTTAGTTTTGGGAATGCCCTTTATAAAATATGCTGAAGTCTTCAATGTTCCTGGAAAATATAAACTGGTCTCTCAAGACTCTAGGCTCTATGTCAGATCTCCCCGAAAGACCCCCGCTTTACACGTGCACCACGCATCCTTGGAAACAGCCATAACAGTTTATGCTTAATGAATGGGAAAGAATGTCGATTTCACTTGCTTTACGACTTGGGTGATGGCGGGCTGGAAACCAAAAATGTCTGTGCTTATTTTCAGAACTGACACCATGACGATCCATCAACCCCCATTTATTAAGTTCCCACAAAATGATGATGGTGGATTTTGTCCTTAAAGGATGTGAAAGGCTGGGAACATTGGCTTCTTTTCAGCTTCAAGGGACCCTGCCTTTACTTAGAGACTGAAATGGAATGGCTAAGATCAGCTACCCTCCCAATGAGGGAACAAACCTTCTCCTGGCCTGAATAACATAAAAGTCCACAGGGAACACCTGAGGAAGATATCACTTAATGGTAGAATTATTGCTTCTTTTATTTGTATGGGGAAAAAAAGTCAGGAATATAATGTGAATTAGAGCATGGGCTATTGATAATATCTTAATAAACAGAGTTTTTCCTTCAAGTTTCTTACCTACTTCGTGCCGTAACTCCCACACTGAATAGTCCCTATTTCTTGGGAATGCTGTGGGGCTTAAGTGAGGCTTAAGACACATGCTTACAATGTAGCAGCAAATGAGAGCAGATATGCAAGTTGGGCTAGCAACAACCAGAGGATGTTTCTACTATCTAGCAGCATAACCAAAGTTAGCTGTTAACCAAATTAACAGTGTTAGTTAACTCATCAATTCATAAAACTCACATTTACTCAGTACTTACTATGTACTAGGTACCATTCTCAAACCTTTTGATGTGTTACCAAATTGAATGCTCATAAGACCTCCTTGTGGAAAACACTATTGTTATCTCCATCTTATACAGAAAGAAACAGAGGCACCAAGTTCAAGCAACTTGCTGGTGATATATACAATAACTTTTCCGGTAGATGAACTGAAAAATGGCGGAGTAAAACTATTTTTAAAAAAATACAAGAGCAGGTTATTCGTTTCAAGCCATAAATTATTTACCTTATATATACTTTATACTCTGCAGATTTCAAAAAATTAAAATCATGCCACACTCTCTGATCACAATGGAATTAAGCTAGAATCAATAAGAGGAAGATACCTAGAAGATTCCTGAATGTTAAGAATTGAAACAAAATGCTTCTAAATAAACCATGAGTTAAAGATGAAGTCACAGTAAAAATTGGGAAATAATTTTAATTGAATGATAATAAAAAATATATTTGTGAGCTGTGGGCGTGGCCACAGTGGTGCATGCCTGTAATTCCAGCTAATCCAGAGTTTGAGGGTAGCCTGGGAAACTGAGCAAGACCCTGTCTCAAGATAAAATAAAAAGCACTGGGGAATGTAGCTCGGTAGTAGAGCACTCGCCTCATATATATGAGGGCCTGGGTTTAATCCCCAGCACTGAACATGCAGATTATGGGATGCTGTTGAAGTTATGCTTGGAAGAGAGTAGACAGCTTTACATGCACAGTTTGAAAAGGAAGAGAGCTGGAAAGCAATGATCTCAATATTCATCTTAAGAAGTTACAAAAAGAAGGGCAAATTGCATCCAGAGAAAGAAGAAATTATGACAATAAAGCAGAAATCAATGAAGAAACAAATATACAGCTGGGTGTGATACTGCACATCTGTAATCCCAGTGGCTTGAGAGGTTGTGGCAGGAAGATCTCGAAGTCAAAGCCAGCCTCAGCAATTTAGTGAGGACTTAAGCAACTCAGTGAGACCCTGTCTCAAATAAAATGTAAAAAAGAGCTGAGTACACTGTAGTTAGAGTACTGGAGGAAATAGACAAGGTTAAGCAGTAGCCATGAGTAGGTAGTAGAACAGGTTTTAGAGAAAAACATACCAGGGTTAGTTCAACTCCAGGCTTTTCCGCTTGCTGGTAAAGTGACCTTAGACAAGTTCCTTAACTACCATGGGCTCCATCTCTTCATCTGTAAAATGGTCATTAAAGGGCTACATTTTGAGGACTAAGTAAAACGAAATAAGACTGTACATCTAGATAATATTGACAGGCAACATGTAACGCAAGCAATTTGTAACGCAAGCTGGAATGCAGGAGGAAGACTTTATTCATTGAGTCCCATAGCCATGGGCTGATGAAGCCCTCCCAGTACTGCCTCAGGAGGCTACCAAGTCCCGAGGCAAAGAACTTGAGATCTGAGCTGGGTCAGGCCAGGAAAGAGCAGGAATAGAGTTCCCACCACTAGAAGAATCAGAGCCTGAAGAGAATTAGGCAGTAGGCAGTCAGGGGGCAAAGAACATCCCAGGGGAACACACTTCTCATGATGGAATAGAAGAAAAGAAGCAAATAGACTAAGCAGATCCTCGAGAGGGATCAAAACATAGAGGCAGTACGGAGCTGCAGAGGGGAAGGCGTGCATTTTATTAGATTTTTTTTTTCTTTTGCAAGAGAGAGATTTTTTGTTTTACTTTCTTATTTTGGATTGTGGTAACTTTTAACTTGAGATCAACCCTCCGAAATTTTTAAAACTTGTGAATGAAAAGTATAATTAGAAAGGGTCTCAACTTTTCTAGGTGGGAAGAGGAAGGACCTAGTCCTTAGAGAATTGTTAGGGAATTTCTTTTTTTTTTTAATTAAAAAAATTTTTTTAATTTATTCTAGTTAGTTATACAAGACAGTAGAGTGCATTTTGACATATCATACATACATGGAGCGTAACTTTTCATTCTTCTGGTTGTACATGATGTAGAATTACATCGATCATGTAATCACATATGCACATAGGATAGTGATGCCTGATTCACTCTACTATCTTTCCTCTCCCCATTCCCCCTCCCTTCCCTTCATTCCCCTTTGTCTAATCCAAAGTATTTCTATTTTTCCCTAACACCTAACTCCCCCACCCCACCCCCACTCCCTCACCTCCTGCCTTATTGTGAGTCAGCATCCGCATATCAGAGAGAACTTCTGCCTTTGGTTTTTGGGGATTGCCTTATTTCACTTAGCATGATAGTCTCCAGCTCCATCCACTGACCGTCAAATTAAGGCATGCATTTTACAATCAATTTTTGTCACTGAAATAGAAAAGAGGTCATGACAGAGTCCCTGTCCTGTGCTTCCCAGGATTCAAGGTGCTTGGTTTCTCACTGTGCGCTCTGCAGGTAGGGGGCAGGTCTTCCCTGCTCTGCTTGGGAAGGGCATCAAGACACCCTGTGAGGAGTGAGGAGATTGCAAGAAAGCCCTGAGGTCATCCATTCACAGCTCTGTGATGGGATCTGATGCCTTTCAGTTAGATCACAACATACTTTTTTCTCATTTCCTCTTTTTAGATAAGAAACCTGAACAGAACCCAGCTTCAAAATGTAGAATCTCATTGGGACAGAAGTTGGCATGAGCCAGCCAAAGACAGAAGGGCAGAAGGAACCGCTTCCCTAGGAAACTCATGCCAATGAGATTCCACTCCTTCTTTCCTCCTATTTTTCCCTTTTCATGATTTCCTCTCCTTTTTCTTCTTTCCTCCTTCCTTTCCTCTTCTTTTCCTTCCTCTCTCTCTCTCCCTGTCTTCCTTTTTTTCTTTCCTTTCTTCCTTCCTCTCTCTCTCCCCCTTCTTTCCTCTTGCCTCTTTGCCTAAGGAAAATGGCTTAATCATGTTGAATTTAAGATATCTGCCATCTTAAACAGGGGAAAACCTTCCTCCTTCAGTCCACAAGAGTGAGGGTTCCGGCAGACAGACCTGAATTGGTTATCAAATTCGTCCCAACCCCGAACAGCCAGCAGGACTGCCCTTGCATGACCCTGCTGCGTCTTAGTTAAGGAGAACATCTGGGGGGATCATGTGCCGGCAAAGCACCCCACCTTATCTCACTGAGTAATTCACCCAGGACTGGGAGGAACCTGCAAGGGGAACAGCATTACATCAGCCCTGTGCTAAAAAACAAATTCCTAGAAAAAAAAGCACAGAGTTTTAAAAATGTATAAGTATCAAGGCGGAAGTGATGTGGAACCGCAGAGGTTCGGGAATGCAGACTCTGGGTCAGATGAGCGGGGCCAAATCTGGGCTTTGCCCCTTAGGAGACGTGTGACCTGAGAAACTTACTTCATCTCTCTGTGCCTCTGTTTTCTGGTCTCCAAACCGGGGGGAAAATAATGGTGCCCCTTTCAGAGGCTTGTGGTGAGCATTAAATGAATCAATATACATAAGTAGTACATAAATATTTTTATGGTGATGAGAAGGCATCTTATTCCACAAATGTAAATGAAATTGTCTTATTCCACAAATGTAAATGAGAGCAAGTGAGATCAATGAAAAAGTAAGTAGAGAGGAAGAGAAGGGAAAAGCTGAGATTTCTACTCCAGTTTGAAAATTCTACTGTTTGGAGAAAGGAAGGGGAAAGAGGGCACCTGGGATGCCTGTGAGAGTGTCATCTTGCAGCCCTAAGGTGCTGCCCTCTGTGACGTCCAATCAGGTAGGGCCTACCTGAGTTGCTACACAGTTTGCAACCCTGTTTTCCCTACAACCTAAGTGAAGGGGCCCTGCAGCCCTTCCTCTTCCCCTGGGAGAGGGAGGAGCCAAGCCCCACAGGGCTCTGGGCAAGGACACTAGGCCAGGCTTAGACACTGAGGCCCGGGCTTCCATCTGTCCTTCCTAGAAGGCAGGACCTCCCCCATCTGCTTCAGAAAGGCTCCCTTGTCTTTCTGCATGCACACTAATCTCTGACAGGCAGCCCCAGGAGCCAAGAGGCAGTGGGAACTCTCTAGCAAATTGGGCAAGGAAACAGCAATCAGAAGCCAATGGGATCAAAGTGCCCCCTACTTTTTCTTCAAGAAATTCCTATCCCTGAGGCCCCCAGGCACTGTTGGTCTGAGAGTTGTCTGGCCCAGTGTCATATTCTCCTAAAGCAGATACAGAGTCACTCTGCTGGGGTTGGGGTGGCAGTTTGGGGTAGCCCCAGAAAGAAACTGAAAAATGAACTCCTGTGTCAAAAGTCAATGTTGGAGCTCCATACTGACCTGCCATTTTGACTCAGGAATGTTTCTACTTGGGTTTTATTTTAAAATATCAAAACAAAGCCAGGTGAGGTGGTGCATGCCTATAATCCCAGTGGCTCGGGAGGCTGAGGCAGGAGGATGGCAAGTTCAAAGCCAGCCTCAGCAACAGCGAGGCACTAAGCAACTCAGTGAGACCCTGTCTCTAAATAAAATACAAAATAGGGCTGGGGATGTGGCTCAGTGTTCTAGTGCCCCTAAGTTCAATCCCTGGTACCTACCACCCCCCCGAAAAATAGTGATGTGGACCCATCCTTTAGGAGAAGCAGGATGATACGGAGGAGGAAGATAAGAACAGGGAGCAACCTCTCAGGGCATCGGCTCAGGATGGGAACCCCTCGATATGTTGAGATTTGGTTTTAGTGCCAAGAAGTGAATAAAGGCACAGGAAATTCATAATCCTTTAGAATAGAAGAGGAGGCAGGCTCTGCCTAACAGTAAGGCCACTGAAAGCCTTAGAGAGTGTCATGTAGAATAGAGAATTCAAAAATGTATGAAAATACCCCTTAGCCCTTTAGGAATTCTGAATGCAGTCCTTTTCAAGGACATTCTTTAAACATTATGTTTTTTGGGGAAGTCCGACAGTACTCTCTCATGAGACTCAGTGATGGTGACACTTAATTCATCATCTCCATGTAAAGTACAGGAAAAAATGAAACCAAGAATGTAGGCAGCCCTGAGGGAGCTGATGGGGTGGCCACAGTGTCCACACATTTGATGGCCCTGAACAAGTCACTTGGTCTCAGTGTCCCTTCTGTAACTTGGAATGATCACTCTTCCTCCATAAAGTTACTACATTCATGTTTTTGCAAAGGTTGAGGAAGCTAGGTTTGAAAGCATTAAACCTTCACCATGCAAGCTGTAAAGGTTGACTCTTTCAATATGCACTGTGATTCCTCCACGGATATTTTAAGTTCAAAGTGAATCGTCAGATGGTGGTTGTTTGTTTTTGTTCTCAGAAAAGGAAATTAATCAACTATGTGCCACACATAGTTCTAAAGTATTAATTACATTAACTCCTCTCTTTGAGGTTGATAAATGTCATGTATCCCATTTTACAGATGAAAAAGCTAAGGTTGAGAAGAACAGAAATTCCCCAAGATTGTGCACAAGTAAAACCTGGGATGTAAACAGACAGCTTGGCTCAGAATTCTGTGTTTTTTCACTTATGCTATTCTACTGTTCAAGGGACCAAGTTGTTACTTTAATGTTTTCGTAATCAATAAAATATACCTATTTCCAAACACTTTGCACATTTATTTTTCTCCATTCTCTTAAAAATTAACAAAAAATGGAAAAGCTTCCGATCAGTGAGGTCCCAGGCACTACTGGTCTGAGACTCTGTGATGTCATTAAGATAATACTGTTCACAAAGTAGATGTTGATTTGCTTTTCCAGGGTTGGAATGACCAGAGCTGTATTAGATCTCTACTGCTGCATAATAAATCATTGCAAAACTTAGTGTCTTAAAACAACAGATGTATTCTCTCAGTTTCTCCTGGCCAGGAATCAATCATGGCTTAGTTGGGGTGGTTCTGCCTCAGGGTCTCTCTTGAGGGATTGTAGTCAAGATGCCCTCTGGGAATTAATCTGAAAGTTGAGGGTTGGTGGTATAGTTCAGTGGTAGAGCACCTGCCTAGCATGCCTGAGGCCCTGGGTTCCATCCCTAACGCTGCCAAAACCAAACAAAATGACCATCTGGAGGTTTCACTGGGCTGGAAGACCTGCTTCCAAGATGGTACACTCCTCTAGCTATTTTGGTGGAAGGTTTCAGTTCCTGGCCACATGGACCTTTCCACAGGCTGCTTAAGTGTTCTCATGACATGATTCTGGCTTCCCCCAATCCCCAGAATCCCAGTACACAAGCACATGTAGAATCCTCAAATTGAAATAATAATTTTCCACTGGTTCAGTTTTAACCTAAGTTTTTAGTTAGGGTCTCCACTGGCCTCTTTGCTAGACTATTTTCAGAGTTTCTGTGTAAAGGAAGACCTGGATATATCTGTGAGATGGCGCTGTGGGTTGAATCGAGTTCTAACCACCAGCTAGTGACCTTATTTGGAAATAAGGTCATCATAGATTTTTGTAACTAGTTATGGGGAGGTCATACTGAAGGAGGGAAGGCCCCCAATCCAATGAGAGTAGTCTCCTTATAAAAAGGGGAAATTTGGACAGAGACATACAGGAAGAATGCCATCCTCACACGAAGGCAGAAATCAGGGCAATGGATGCTTCTACGAACCAAGAAACACTGAAGATTGCCAGCAAGACACCAGAAACCAGGAGAGAGGCACAGAACAGATTCTCCCTCACAGCTCTCAGAAGAAATCAATCTCACCAACTTGATCTTGGACTTCAGCTTCCAGAACTGAAAGGTAAAACCTTTTTGTTGTTCTAGGTCACCTCGTCTATAGCGCTTTACTACAGGAGCCTAACACAGATAGAAAGCTACAGACCGGCAGACTCCAAGGACAAGGAGCCATGGCTGTCTTGGCTCCAGGGACTGACTGTGGAGCTTTCCTCAAAAGATTATACTCCTGACCTCTTTTCCTGCAATCCATTAAAACGCACAAGCAAACAAAAAGCATCTGACCTCCAAAAAGCACATTCCCAAGCAAAACTGGCAAAACCACAGAATGGACACTCAAGGTTTCCTGATCTCACCAAAGAAAAGAGGAAATTTCATTTCTTTTCATGACCACAAGGTATTTCCTAAGCTCATGAAGCACATTTTTTTTTTCCTGCAGAAGGTCTTGTCTTAAAGGCCACCACCATCCCTGTCCACTGGCCTCCACCATCCGACAGGATAAAAGATGGGAATGTGGGTGGAGATGAGAGGGGACACCAGAGAGCTTGGGCTCCGCTTGTTTATTTTGAGATACACTTGCGCTTCGACTTGGACCATTGCAACTGTGGTCAAAGGACACAGAATCTGAAGAACACAAACAAAGCGAACTATGGCAAAGGGCCAGAATAAAGTTTTCTTCAGCAGCTTACAAGGGGAGCCATTTTGCATGGCCTTTTATATGCTAATCACAGCCCCTTCCGATGTATTGAACTTTGCAGCAAGAAGGAAAAATAAATAAATAAGGCTGACTAATGGCTTGTTTCCCCAGAGGCGGCTTTTTATGGGATCATATGTTTTTTCAGCTTCTTGGTCGCAGTTTCCTGCTTGGAGGCTAGGAGCCCTTGACATTGGCTATGACTTCGAGCACTCTGGACAGCAGCCGAGCCGCCCCTGAGCGGCTGGACTGGGGTCCAGCTGGACCATAGCACCTTCCCAGGTCACAGCCAGGGCAAACCCTGTCCCCTTCAATGAGCAGCGCGCAGTGGCAAGTCTTTCATCACCTTCCAGGTCAAGCGTGACCCTTCTTATCTGATGTGGTGGAGAAAGCCGGAGGTCGGGTGATTGGGAGCCTGTTCCAGTTCGTGGGAATTCAAAAGCAAGCGCAGCAACTCGAAATTGTGGTCGGTCCTCTCATATTTGCCACTGTTCCTTCTAACATCAGAGTGGACGATGGGAATTAGACAGTATTGAGTGAAAAATCCCCTCTCTGCCACTGAGTGACGAAGAGCAAGGAGCTTCATTTCTTAGCAGTAAAATGGTAGGTGATGAAACCTGCCTCGTGGAGCTATTTTGAGGACCCCATGGCAAGTAGTAGGTGCTCAATAAATGATAGCTAATGTTATTATCAGGTCTTCCAAAGGCCCACACCATAAAGAATCTCTCCCGGCAGACGGACATATGGAAAGATCAAGCAAAGTGTGTTGGAACGGACCACATCTTGCAGTTGGGCTGAATAACAAACAAACAAGCAAAAAAAAACAAATCATTGACAGTCTCCCTGTCCTCTCTGTGTAACTTGGGCTACTTCTGAGTGGGAGAAAATCATTCTGGAATGCCTTTTGCTCAGTTCCCCTCCCCCACCCCCCCACCCACACCTTCAGAGGGCCATGAAGCAAGGGAATGGAGCAGAAAGAAGAGAGAGAGAAAGAGAATTTTTGTTCTTTTATTTTCCCACCTTGGACTATGATTGGGGGTGGGGGGAGGCAAATTGGCTGATTAAAATGCACTGCCCTTGTACTCTTGGGTAATTGCACTTTAATTATACTTAGACCAGTGGTTTTATCATGTTAAATTTGGGGAGAAGTCACAAGATGAGTCATGGAAAAAAGTTTTGATAAAATTGTGGAGACTCAGGACATCTGTAATTTTTTTTTCCCCTTGCCTCACTCCTTCCCTCCTTTCCTGACCCACCCTTCTCTGCCTGCCAGCAGGGCCCTCTGCGGGAGCCCTGTAGAAAGTTCCCTTCCACCCTCAGCATCTCCTCCTCAGCCCGGGGCACTACCTGAGCAGGCCACCAACTAAGCTGCACAGTCAGTGACCTCTTCCCTGCATCCTCTGGTGGAAAAGCTGGAGCCCGGCTCCTGTGGACTTAGCCCAGGAAGCCACAGAAACACACGACAGAGGAAACCAGTGCTGTGCTCCAGACCATGGAACTTCCGGCTCCTGTAGAAGAACCTGGAATCTGCTGCTTTTCTTCATAAAATCAGGCTCTGGCTTCCAAGTCTGTTGCCTCAGAAGGACTGGGGTGTTCCCTTGGTTATGGGGTCTTATTGCAAAGTCACCAATGTTCTGCCCTCTCATTGCCTCTCAGAGATTGAACCTTTAAAGAGTGAAGATCAGAACATCCCTAAAGTTGTGGAGGCCACTAAAGAGATTCTGACATCATGTTCAGAGGATGGCCAAGAGGGAAGCCAGAATCATAGTCTTTGAAAACAGCAAGAAGCACACTTATTCTGCAATGGCAAGATTATCTTTAAAAAAAATTAACAACATGTTAAAGCTTTAAAGTGCTTTCACATAACTTAGAATTGAAATGCTGAGCATTCCTACTGTCACAGGATTCCCAAAAACTATCCTACTGGTTGTTTTTCTTCTTCATGAACTATTACCCTTGATTATAGAGGCATCAATGTGGACTTGAAAACCTGCTCACTTATAGACAGGGAGAAGCTACAGGCCCCAAGTTTCAAGAAATCTGTGAACATGTTCAAAGTGTCTTTGGAGCACATGTTAACATAGGTCTGATTTAACTGCAAGGTTGATAAAAATAGAGGCCTAAAACACTGATTTGGTCAGGACACATGGCCAGTGGATCTGGATATTTCAAACTCTTTCCAGTACAGTAGAGCCTCGTACGTTCTGTGGGATCCTTGTTCTGTGGAATGCTCAGGGTGGCTTGAACAAGTTTATCTCATGTAGCATTTCTTGGACTCTCTGAAATGCCAATGCACATGGCAACCATCCACAAGAAGGATGATATTAAACAAATAGTGAACGTATTTGACAAGAGAATGATTAGCACAGTGTTTTTTTTTTTTTTTAAACAATAGTGGTTTTTCAAAGTGTGGTCCCCAGACCAAAAGCATCCGCCTCACCTGGGAACTGGCCACACATCAGACTTGTGGAGTCAGTGGAGAGAGGGGCCCAAAACATGAATCTTTAATGAGGACCACGTGATGCTGGTGTTTCCGAGGCAGCCTATTTCTACAGAGAAGCCACTTTGGTAAACACTGAAATAGAAGTGGCTGCATGGCACTGATCTTAGGGTATTTGGTTCCAGAAACAAAAGGAAAATCAGGAGGATAGGCTCTTCCTGAGGCAGCTGGTTTTCCACTTAGGAAAGGGTGATGTTAATTGTGGTTGTGATGGATCCAAACTACTTCTCAGAAGTTGGAGAAACCCATTCATGCCTGCCTCACTGCAACTAATCAAATTTTCCCAAAAAGGCCAAGGTGGAATACCTCAGCTCTGATTCTCTGATGTATAGCCCTTCCTCTGGCACCTGGTGGAAAAGTCAAGATCCTACCAACCATTGGTGATTTACTATTTCACAGATTTCCCTTTCTTTCTTTCTTTCTTTCTTTCTTTCTTTCTTTTTTTTTTTTTGGTAAGGGGTACAGAGAAGGTGATCAGATGTTAGGCATCTATTGTCACAGAAATAATGAGATATGGATGAATTAAATGCCACAAGAACAGAATAGAGGACCTGACTAGGTCTGTAACAGTTGTGAGAGGAAAGAAAGAAAGACAACAGGGGGAAGGGAGGGAGGAAGGGAAAGGAAAAGAAAAGGAAGGAAGGAAGGAAGGGAGAAGGGGAGCAGGAGGGAGGGAAGAATGGATAAACTTTATGGTTCAGAAGCTGCATGGTTCCACTGGTTGATCCTGTGCATGGACCAGATTGTCCCCTGATGACTTTCTCAGAGGGACCATGACTCACGGGCAACTAAGCAGCCCTATTTTGTGCACAACTGGTCTCAGCAGTCCACACAGCCAATGTGACCAGTGAACATGGCCAAATTCGCCCAAACCATGAGCTCTGCTTTGATGGTAAATCTGTCCAAAGCAAGGTTTATATTTCTTTCCCAACAATACTTTGTGTTAACCAAAATTCTGGTAATCCAGTATGAGGCATGTCTTTTCCCAGAAGTTGCTCAAATGCCAAAGAAGGCAAAGAGAATTAGAAATAGGATAAATAGTTCCACAGGTAAGTAACTGAGGAATAGGTGAATGTTCTAAAGATGTTAAGATTTTGTTTTGATTGGTCCTGAGGACACTTTCATGATAATATTCTGAACAAATCATCCTTGAATACTTTTTCTGACCTGGAAGCCAGCCTAGATAACATCTGTCGAAGCTTCCTAAAAATAAATATCACGTATATTCCATTACCTGAGTTGTGAAGGGAAACTTTGGGGAAGCCCTCAGACTTTTGATTTATGCAATAATCACCTGTAACAACAGAAAGATTATCTCCTACTCAGTACAGATCATAGTCCCAAAATCCACCTCGGCATTTTGACTAAATCCTTTGAAGGTTTTAGTCTGGGCACACTGTAGCCATGATAGGGACTGCTACCTGAAGTCCAGGAAAAATTATAAACATACAGAATTGGCTCAATTTCCCATCCCAGATTTGGCACTGAAATCCCAGCAGCCTCTGTTTCTTGGGCATATTTGTAGTGAATGAGAAAAAGAATGAGAACCACTGCATTCAAGCTCTATGAACACTTTACATATGCATTTTCATGCCGTCAGTGACATCTTCTGACATAAGTGATTACCATTGCATTTTACAGATGAGAAGTCTGAGGCTCATAATGTTAGGTGACTTCACCAAGAACACCACTGATACTCCCAGTCTCCTGCCACACACACAATACACACACCAACATATCCGCTTGTGTTAGGGTGAAAAACACTTACCATACTTTATTATAAGAACCTGTGTTTTCTGAGTGATGGCTTTTGTATCCCAGTGACGCTTATGGCTAGTGACCAAAACCTATGTGTTGGGTATTATTTATCTTCAGTCATCCTGCCTCCTTCATGAATTTGAAAGCTTCTGAAGAAGAAAAAGGCCACTGAAACTCTCTGAAGACACTTCTCACCTCAGAGGTAGAGGCACTTGGGTTCTCCTTGCCTCCGCTAAACCAAGAAATGCCATCTTGCTGGGTAAGGACATTACGTCACTTATTCCAATAGTTCTTTATGGAGCTTCTTCTGTGCATAAGGCAGTGGGGTTTAAAATGAATGGTGGGGCTGGCAGAGCCCTGTGATATAACATGGTTCATCATCCCAAGGACAGATGCAGTAAATATCCAAACATGAGACAGGAAGTTGAAAGTGCCAGGAGAAGGACTGAAAAGCATCACAGAATTCTGGGGCGGGGGGTGCTAAGATTGCATCAGTGAAGGGCACCAGAGAAGGCTTCGAGGAGCTGGTGTTGGACATGGGCTTTCACGAATGGCTTAAATAGATTCCGTCAAGGCTGAGGGAAGCCGGAACACTTTGCAAGAGGAGATGGCTGTCTGAGCTGGCACAGTGAGGAGGTGAAGCTATGAATGGGTTTAGGGCAGGGGGGCATATTCTATTTTCCTGGAGCAGGAAAGTCATGAAGGACGAGAGAAAACTGGAAAATTAAGCTGGGGTCAGATCATGAGGAATACGCAGCTAACGTTGAGTAGCCACCCCCGTTGCTATTTCTACTGTGTACTTGATCCCAAAAGAGCTTAGGACCCATCAAGGAAGCCTAACTTTCCCCATATGACCAGCAGCTCCCTCACTAGAACGCAGCCTTGGCACCTGGCCCACCCAGCACAGCACCTGGGACACATTAAGCCTGACATAAACATTTGTTGGATTGAATTGGGAGGACATCATGGAAACATTCCCAGTGGTGGAAGCTGGGGGTAGAAGGAGGGTTTATGGCAAAGCTTTCCTTAAAGATCCAACATTTAAACAAATAATAGTCACGACAGCCTATAGAGCAGTGACCAAACTGTCCTTCCGCCAAAACTCCTGTGACACCCAGAAATAGCGGTGCAGCATTGTCTTGAATCCCAAGGTTAGTCCACAGCACTGGCCTCACCAGTGGGCCCTCTTCAAGGCAGCTGTCAAACAGGTATTCCTGTACTGGAGTCTAATATAAGCTCCAAATACATTCTCACTCCATAAATGTTCATTTTACTCCAGGAAGGCTGCAGTCACCACATCTAGGCATGGGAGGAAATGTCTCCCAGCAGGAGGATGTCACTCACAGAATTCTAGAGATGGAAGATTGTCCCATGCCTGGTTTGGAACTGCAAGCATGCAATGGGTGAGCAGGACAGACATGGTGGATCACCTGTCTTTGGTGGCATTATAAAATATATATTGACATCCAGCTGCCTTTCGTTCTGAGGTTCCGGGGCAAGCCAAACTAACTGCAGCCATGTCTGTAGAACACAGAATAATCCGGAGCTGAGATTGGAGAGTCTATGGAAGTCTGAAGGAGGACTATTAAAAGCCCAGGACAGAGTGGGTACAGTGGAGATATTTTCAGGTTATTTGTGGAGGTCAACTATGGTTTGATGGGGTTTTTTGCAAAGTTCCATAAGATACAATTTTTAAGTAAATTACATTAAAACACACATGGACCATACAAAAATAAAAGAAGGAGAAGTCTGAATTAGTGGGAAACACAGGAATTTTCTAGTAGAAAGCCCCATATACAAATACTGGCTCTGCAACTTCCTTGCTTTGTGCCTTTCAACTGAGTATTTAAACTCTTCAGTTTTAACTGCTCATTATGTAAAATGAAAACAAAAAAACACCTATCTCACAGGGCTGCTGTGAGGATCAGGGAATAATGTAAACAAAACTTGGAGAACACTGCCTGACAAAGAGTAGAAGCCCAGTGAATGAAAGTGAATTTCATTCTCCCCAGTTTCTAATTTCAATGTCTTCTAATTTAGTGTCCTATTTCCCCATCCTGTCTAAATGTGTGTAAAACAGGCTTTTCACTTATCTCCATCTTGGAAACTGTGAGTTGGAAAGAAACTTCAGAGTCATATAGCCCAACCTGGATGTAATCTGAAAGGATAAATTAATATCCTTTCCTAGAATGTTCTCTTGGCACAAAGAACTCTCTCTGCACACTAAAAACAGCCCTGTGTATATAGTCAGAGACAGAACCTTCTGGAGAAGGAGGACCATGGAGGGGGTTCTGAAGAAAGCCAAGAGAGATTCCCAAATACATGACTTCTCTGTGGAAGGTAAAAAAAAAAAAAAAAAAAATCCAGTCCTTTGGTCAAAGCTATTACCATTTTAAAATCTACTAAATACAGGGATTGAAGCAGTAGAAGGGTTATAAATAAACAATAAATCATGCAATTATTACTGTTTGAATTTTGGCAAGATAATAAAAAGAGCAAGGGTATAATCAGGAAATAATAGAAAAGATCTGCAAGGCACCCCTGCAATTAGTGATAAACAGAACTTGGCTCAGAGTTGGAGGCCCAATATGGCTCTCATTAAAGAGCCTTGGGACCTGTTCCTGGGGCCAACGTCCGCTAGCTTGGGGAGAAGTGAGGTAACCAAATGTCATTGCACAGCCCTCCCCTCTCCACAAACTTCAGATAATCTTTTACTACAGTATTATAACCACCTGGGCTGAAATGACTACCTTATGCCAAGTGAAGACCAATCCACGGCCTTCCGAAACTCTAATTGAGATGTTTCCTGTTCTCAGCTTTTAGACTCTTTCCTTTGTAATACCATAAACACACACACACACACATGCACATACACACACACATGCACACTCAGGTACGTGCAGACACTGTGTAGTAGGCGCCTTCACTATTTTTCCTTCCCCCTTTCCTTTCACCTTCTTTTATTAATGGTACCTCTTAAAGAGATAAATGCTCCCACACAAGTGATATCACTTAAACAGATAAATAGTCCACACTGGAAAGACACAGAGCGTATGAGGAAAAACCCTGTCTTATTAGACTGGAAACAGACACACTGTATTAATGCAAAAAAATCAGCATATGGTTCTAATAGGCTTTCTTAAAATGATTTATCAGCTGTGATTAAGCCCTCAACCAGCATGTCTATCTTCATAAATAAAGCAAAAGTGCACCTTGCTCTAAAACATATCTGCAGGATCTTATTACCCAGCCCAGCACACTGTGCTCCATTTACAATGTGGCTCTGGGGAGACAAGAATTTGTGTGCAATCACAAAGTGTGTGCTCTAGAGACACTGCCAAGATTTAGGACTCTTATCTCAGAGATAGTCTTACTTAAAGTCCATTACAATGAAGGCTTATCCCCTTTCCCTCTGCCATGGAGCTCAGGACTGCTGAAATATGAACAGGTAATTAAAAGGATATGCTTGATTTTACAGTCCACCCAGTGACACAGAATCACCAAACAGCTGTTAAGAAAGGGATCTGGCACTGGGAGCAGTTTACCCCTGCCAGGGGGTTGTAGGAAGTGGGGATCATTTAAAAAAAAAATCAGACTTGGTCTCTTTCCTCTTTTCTATAAAAAGGAAAAGGGAATGCAAATCTTAGTAATCCTCCTCCTCCTTTGGACCTCCTTCTCTGGCTGGCCAAAGTCACAGTGATCAATATGAAAGGAAGGAGCCTTGCAAAAGACTAAGGCTTGAGGATGAGGAAGGAAGTGCTATGACTCGGAAATAAACGGGGGTGGGGGTGGTGGGGGAGCCAGTAAACAAGTGTGAGTTCACTAAGTGCTTAAAAACTGCCTGCATCAACTAGTTCATACGGAGGGATGTGGCTCTGTTGAAATCATTCTTACCCTTTGATTTTAAAAAGTCAATAAGTCCAGAGGGATGAGCTGCCTAAATCCCAGGAAACAACCACACCGCATTTTCCACAGGTAAGCCATTCCTAGCACACACCGAGAACCATTGCTCCTCTCCCCTCATCGCCAACCCATTCGCAAAGGTCAGAGACATGCGTAGCCACCTTCCACCATCCCGCGTGAGCTTCTTGAACATCTTTCCTTACGAATATCTTCAGTTTGATTTAAGCAGAAACACAAGCTCTCAGTACTTTTTTACTACAAACCACTGTTACATGATTTAGACGTCTGCTGTGGCATGGTGAGATTTTATCAAAAGGCAATCAGATTTAAGAAGGGAAAGATGTAAAATCTCAGAAGAGAAAATAACACTTGAGTATTCCATAGATGTTATTTTTTTTTCCCCTGCAGAATATACCAGCACAGTTTATTAGGGGTGCAGCGTGGAGTACTTGTGGTCTGTGACTATTGCATTCAATTAGGAGAACTATCATAATGAGGTCAAAGAGGCTTCTGTCTCCAGTGGTCACAGACTACACCCCTGGCCCTGGCCAGCTGTCTTGCAATATGTGCCTCTGCTCACAAGGGGGTCTGTGGGAAGGCATGTGTGTTTGGATCTGTACAAACTACAACCACTAATGGTAGAGCAAGTCCAAGTTCTCACTTTGCTGATGAACCAATCTGTCATGCCATCTTCACAGATCTGTATTTGGATAGCAAATGTCTGTAAGTGCTGGTACTAAACTGGACACTGAAGGCAATTCTAGGTCATGATCAGAATGCCTACTAGAACTTCCAAGAAATGGTCAAGAAGTTACTTATAAAGCCCAGATTTCCTACTTTGACTAAAACATACGCATGAATGTGTACATTCTTATAACACACACACACACACACACACACA
Organism: Callospermophilus lateralis; assembly: GCF_048772815.1. Classification (NCBI taxonomy): domain Eukaryota; kingdom Metazoa; phylum Chordata; class Mammalia; order Rodentia; family Sciuridae; genus Callospermophilus; species Callospermophilus lateralis. The sequence goes on along the minus strand of NC_135305.1, from coordinate 85,003,753 downwards.
CACACACACACCAAAAAAAAAAAAAAAAAAAAAAACTCTAGCAGAGATCAGGGACAAGGAGGTGTTTCCCTATGCTGATGTATGGGGAAGACACTGCTTTCAAGCATGACATCATGTTGTGTTATTGTCTCTGAGAATGTGGTGTTTGGATTTCTGTTCCCAGGATCCCTTTGGGACACTTCTTGTGGTCCATATCCACAAAATGTCTGAAAAGACATTTTAGGTGAGATGTTGCAGGGGTGTATGAAACTAACACTCCCTACCTGGGGATTAGCTCTAACTTCCTTCAGATCTCAGTATATTTATCCAAAATACTTGTATTTATAATTTCTAGATTGTTGAAAGGCCATTTTGCAGGTAAGAACGAAAACACGTGTGACTTAGAGAACGACGGAACAGAATCCAGATTCCTTGTCCTCATGCAGAACTCAGACCCCCTCCGCATCACTGCTGTTCGTTCCACACCTGGGCTGGTGGGAACAGTGCAGGAAACATTCCAGGCTGTCACTGGGTGGACCAGCAGCATGGAAAAGAGCCTTCCACACATCGTACTGCAAAAGAGGCCCCCGGAATTCTGAACCATCTTGAGCATTCTCTTTGAGCACTGGGGGACCAACTGGTGGGGCTCCAAGGTAGGGCTGTCAAGCACTTTACATTCTGGAGCACTGAAACTTCCTCTCCCCAAGCTCTGGTTAGAGAGCAATGAACAGGAATGCCTGGCTCAACGTGCCCACAAATCCAGCCATAGCCTTGCATTCATAAATCCCCTGGGAAAGTTCCCAAACCTTTGTGCATAAACAATCATAGCGGCAAAGCCAGGAAGAAGGTGACTTTTCTGCTAGTGGTTGTGATTCAGTGGGACTGGTACTGCATCATCTGCAGTGAATCAACCTGAGAGTCACACCAAACACAACTACTTTTCTTCTTTGGGGAGATGGCTGCTTGTAACATAAAGCAAGCCACAGAAAAAGACTGCTCCCGGCACCAGCGCAGGCCAGAATCGGTCAGTACTGAAGTCAACTTTCAAAGTTTTCATATAACAGATGGTGTATTCTGCACACAACTCAGATCTCAGGGACGCCTGTGGCTGCAGCCACACCAAATCCAAAAGGTGAAGTTCTCACTTCAGAGAGAAGATGGGAGTACCCTCAGTGCCAACAAATGAAGCCCAAGCCAGCCCGTGGGACATTCCCCCTTCTCGCTCTAGAACAAATACAATGACGCACTTGTGCCTTCTAGTTGAAGACCAAAATGTCATCTTACACTCTGGTTGCATCTTGCCAGTCATGAATTTATTCAGAAAAGACATGCTTAGAGGAGATGCTGAGAGTAAAATCCTTTTGAAATTTCACTTCACTCAAGAGCCGGAAAAGACATCAGGACCCATCAGATAGATTAGAGTCGCAGGCACTAACAGACTGAGTGATAGCCCTTAAGACTCCAGGAAGCAAAGAAGAAAAGGAAAACCAGTGAGGTGAAGCCTGCATCAGGTGACCCACTGAGCAGGAAGAAGGTGTCACAATGCTTGCCTACCCAAGGGACTCACTCTGACCTGAGCTTTAACCCTGCCAACCTGTAAGCCCCTCTGGTTGGCCAGAATAGCCCGTCCTAAAAAGTGAGGACTGCGGACACAGGTAATTCAGGGGAGGAAATCCACCCTTTTGCTATCAATTTTCCTAGGTTTTTGGACTTTGGTGGGAGATGGGTGAAGAACCAGGAAAGTGTCCTACGCGGCTCTGATAGGAAAGTCAGCGATTGCACCACAGGTTGGAGTTGAAGGTCAACGTGCTAGAAATATGGACAGGAGGAATGCCCGGAATTCCAGTTCCTGGCCTCAGACTTATCAGTATGGAAATAACTTAACAACGCACAAATGTTAAGCAAGGTTCCCAGAGTAAATCATTCCCATTCCTGCCCCTACCCACATTTAACGTTCACCTGGATTTATGAGATGATGGCGGCACAGACGATTTCTTGCAACTATTATACCATTTTCCTTTCCTCTTTTTACAATGTCAGTTTCTTCTCGCGTCTCTGTGAGGGGCCCAGGTAAGTAACCTTGTGACAGATGCTCCCAGAGCCCAATTTTTGGTCTGATTTTTCAAATGTGAGTGCTGTTTTTCTGCCTGGAACGGAAGCTTCATCTCTTAGTCATTTTATTTGAATCTGGCCCAGAAAGCAGATCTGTTTTCCTGCTTGCCTTGGGGAGCACTGATGCAAGGCCCGTGGAGAACAGCAGGAGCTTCCTCTGCCTATGCAGAGGCCTCCTGTGCCCAGGTATGCAGCTTCCTCTGTGGGCCTGTCTGGTGTGTTGGAAATCCTGAATTACTCACAGCTGGGGAAATTGGTTCCTTCAGAGGAGAGTGTCCATTTGATGGTGTGATTCCATTTGGGTTAATACCTTGAAATCCTTTTCTGGCTTGCCTGCCTCCAGATAGGTAAGAAGGGATTTAAACAAGCTGAGGACCCAACCCAGCCTGGAATAGAAAGATCACCTTGATGAGAACATCTCCTGCTGGGAAAAGCGGCCTTTTTCATAGCCCCTAAAGCCAAGCTTCATAATTGCTTTAGTGAGGATCATTCCAGCCAAATAATTCAATTGCACTAATTTTCAGCTACAGTCAGGCCGCCTGATGGGAAGGCAGGGTAGAGCCAGTGAGCAGGCATTGCAGGCTGCTCTGAGCTGACCATGTTGCCTGTGGAGCTCCTGGGTTCTGCTGAGTTTTGGGCTACTTTTTTTTTCCCCCTGGTCACTTTTTTTTAGCCAACCCCTGACCTTTGATCTTTAAAGATATGTTTCATGAATAGAATGTTCTAGAAACAGGACCTGGGTGACCACATGATGATGTAGTATGTAGTAAAATACAGCAGATGCTATGTTGATCAAGCTTCCAGTGCACGTCCCGCACCGACCCCTCTACCTTTTAACAATGGGCTTTCCACTGAACCACAAGAGAGAAAGGAAAAGCAGCTTCAAGGAAAAAAGTTGTATTTTGTTGTTTTTGTTACTTTTCAACATTTTAGTGGGTTTCTTTCTTTTTGATTAAAATGCATCCTATTTGACAATAATGCTAGGTCTTGAAAGTTACCCTAAAGACCAAGTATCTTGGCCGGGCGTGGTGGCACAGGCCTGTAATCCCAGCGGCCCAGGAGGCTGAGGCAGGAGGATCAGGAGTTCAAAGCCAGCCTCAGCAAAAGCAAAAGGCACTGAGCAACTCAGTGAGACCCTGTCTCTAAATAAAATACGAAATAGGGCTGGGGATGTGGCTCAGTGGTTGAGTGTCCCTGAGTTCAATTCACAGTATCTTACCACCACCAAAAATAAGACCAAGTATTTTTCTTGAACCCTTCAGCAATAACCCCAGCAGGAAGTGGTGATGACTGAGCATGAGGTAACAAAAATGGAAAATAAAGGGAAGATCTGTGGCCTCTTTCCTGAGCACATGAAGGCAAGAAAAGGGGGGTGGCAGAGCAAAGTTGAGTCCTGAGAATGTAAAATCTGCCTCTGACAATACCAATGGGACTCAGACATGGTGGGGTCTGTGGGCATAGCCCTCCAAGCAGCTTTGTCAGGAACAGCAGTGTGTATTCAAGGAGGAACACCAGTCCAGTGCTACTGGAGGTTGAGGTTAATATCTGGGTCCAAGGCGGGGGCTAAGTGTAAAAAGGAATTGTCTGGGTGGAGTTCAGTGTTAAGCTGCCAGAATTGCCGGTTTTCTATAGAGAAAGTGTAAATAGAAACCACCTGAGACTGAATACGTCCAAAAAACAAGGAGGCAGAGATGGGACCTTCACAGAGGTAGGAGAAAAGCCAGAGCGGGTCATGCATACCACCCACCCACTCTCCTCTCTCTCCTGTGTTTCTTTGTTTTTCAAATGGGGGAAAGATTACTAGTATAACTGTAATATTCTCAGTTAATTAAGGGGACCAAAATCAAATTATCATTAATAACATGTTTAAAATGTCCTATGTGGACCTGAATATGCTTCATGAATATGTAAATGCTTTGGCATTCCCATACCCAGTCATAAGTGAGCAGGAAACACTGATGCAAGCCAAGGAGAGATTCCCAAATGAATGACCACATTTCTCTAGCAATTATTATGGTATCTATTAGACTGGATCCAAACCCTCTCCCCATCTCTTCTACTCTGTAGCATCAAGTAGAGACGGGAGTCAATTGAGGGGCACCTCAGGGGAGAACCCCCATCACTGGGCACAGGAATGCACAAACTTTTCAATTCTGACCAAAGCCTCTGGAAACTTTGGATCAGTTCTCAAAAGGACATCCAGTAGAGACCTCCCTCTATCTCACCACAGTATCTTCCATATGATAGAAAATATAAATAAAGCATGGGATAAATAATTTAAACAATTCATACTAAACTCAGAGAACAAGCAAACCTGCCACAGGTGAGGAGATATTCATCTACGGTTACTGCTACCATGACCTTCCCCTTTTGATTTGCCTTATAAAGCTGGCTTGAAGGCAGAGCTTCAAACTTCCAAACTTAGGCCTAGAAGGGAAGTCCTCAGTCTCAGGAGGTAAGATAATTCTTTACTGTGAAAGTCAGTTGGTAATGATTCATCTGTTAAGGTCCAAATTATCCAAATATACAACTCTCAGAGGGAGATGATAAACCAATACCTGGTATCCACTTCATCAGTCTTCCTTCAAGCTGTGGGCACAAACTCATTTAATATCAAGGGGTCACTCTTTGAAAGATGATACAGTATGCATTTTGCAGCTTTAGGAAACCCTGATCTTCCACCCCAAACAAACAAATAAAAAGTCCTGTGAGGTTTTTTTTATTGTCCACTCTATTTTAAAGTCAAGGTAGAACTTAAGATCACACCCTAGTTCACCCACATATGTGGCAGTGGATAACTGTCTTTAATAATCCCTGGTAGGATTGTACTCATTATTTCTAAATCCCAGTGACCTAAAACATATGAAATAGCTTCCCGTTTATCCACTGGTTTAGTCATTCCCCTGAGTAGGATGCAAAGATCAAGCCAGATTCTCTTTCAACATCAAATTCCACCTAAGATGAGGGCATAATTCTAACCAATGAGGAGGAAGTTGAATGCTATTCACATGTACAGTGTGCTGAAATGGGAGGATAAGAAGAATCCTTCAAACACAAGACGTGGGTATTCCAGCCAGTGGGGTGGGAAAGAAATAGGTTGTCATCTCCAATATCATCGACAAGGGGTGTTTCCTTTCAGTCATGCTGATAAAAAAATGGAAAAGATCAAAAACAGTCTCATCTACTAGGATTAAGCAAACACAGTGACTTCTCAAAACCTGGATAAAACCAAGTTTAAGTTTCAGAATATTCTTTTTCTCTAGAGTTCTGGGGGAGGAAGGGATTGTTTTACACAAGTATCTTAGAAGCAACATGCTAACACAACCGGAAACATGCAGCTGTTGCAAGTTTGCTCAACTTGGCATCTTATTTCCCATCCAGTACCACTCATCCCTGCCCCACAGCATGGCCAGGCTGGCTGGTGGCTCACAGGAGAAAGGCTGGTGAGAAGGCAAAGGGGCTCCCTCTCTGCACCCTCTCTCTCCAAGGAACTGGTGACATCAGGTAACAGGATTTCAAGGTTCAGAATGGAATCAGATTGAACAGCTTACTTTCTGAACCAAGGCTGACCTGGCCAGGCTCTCTTCTGTGACTCCTATGGAGCTGGGATTCAAGATCTTAAGATTGGAGCATGTCCCTTGCTCCCATGTGCTAAACAGCCGACACCCTCTGGGGAAAAGATTGCACTTTTCATCATTTGGGCAGGAATTCTAGAGCATGGAAATGTCCTAATTTGCTATTTCTGCATCAGCATAATGAGTCATATTCAGGTCCTATGGGAGAAGAGCAACACTTAGCACTTATACAGCGTGCTTTTCATCTCAGGTCTTTAACCATGTTAGGCTGTAATGTTATATTTCTCTCAGCAAGACAAAGGAGTTCATTTGTTGTCCCTTCAATTGCCCTTCCTTCCTCACAAACACACAACATCTCTTATATGTTGAAGTTATCTCCTGCTTCCTAGATGTATATTATTCAATCTTTTTTTTTTAAAAAAAAGGTAATTAAATAAAAAAGGCTGATTCACCCTTCTTTTTCTTTTTCTCTTATTAAAATCCTCTGTTTTTCTCTCCTCTAACATGGAACAGAATCAGAACAGATTGTCCACTACGCATTTCCGTAAGAGCCAGGGTTCTCTTCTTGACTTGATTCTTCAAGCTTCACAGTCTTCTGCATCATCTCTGAACACTGAAGAGCACCGAAGTCTCGGTCTTGGAGGATTCTGGAAGATTCTGTCCATCTCTATCTCTATGTTTAGAACTCTCTACTCCCTTTATTTCTGGCCCAGAAAAGTCTTTCCCATTCTTGTGGAATTACTACACCAGCCAGTCTCTCTTCCCCCTGAATTCCAGACTTGTACATCCATCTGCTGATCCACTATCTCCACTTTAGTTTAAAAACAAAACTCCCAATTCTGCCCCGTGCCCAACCTGCTCCTCCCATAGACCACTCCATCCTTCTAGTTGTACAAGCCAAAATTCTGGTTTCATTATTGATTCTACTCTTCCAATTACTCCCCAGTCTAATCCATCCCCAGCAAATCCTGCTGCCTTTATCTTCATAATGCATCCAGAATCTAACAACCCCTCCATCTCTACTGTGGGATAATCTGCTCTCATCTTCAATCTAGATTCTTTTAATATCTCCTTAACTGTTGTCTCTGCCACTGCTCTCCAACAACTTACTTTCAATTCAACAGCCAACGTGATCTTTCTAAAACATTAAGGCAGATCCCATCACTCCTCTGCTTAGAATCGTGCTGTGGCTCCCCATCTCACTTGGAGTAAAAGCCAAAGCCCTTTAAACGACCTGCAAGGCCCTCCTGGATCAAATCTTGGCCTTATCTGCATCTCCCCGCCCCCCCCCCCCAAATAAGCCCCTTTGCAATGCCTACAATATGCAGCACGTCATCCAACCTCAGGATTTTGCACTTATGTTCTCTCAACTCCTAACACTCTTCTCCCCAGCAGGCACCTGGCTCAGCCTTCTCCTCTGCATCTCTGCTTACATGTCCATCAGTGAGAAATGCCCTCTCGGGCTCTCAGCCTCCCAGGGCCCCACCCTGCTGCATATAGCACTTATCACCATCTGAAATGTTAGACAGATTCTTCATTTCTTTACTCTTTGTATTGTTTATCATCTTTATTCAGGGGTATGCTCATCAAATGCCTTGGACAGTGACTGGCATATGGTGGACATCTGAAAATATTTCTTGAAAGAAAAATTAGTGAACAAAGGTATCCTGTGTGTTTCAGGACATGGACTATCCTGAGTTCTTAGCCACAGGCAGGCTGAGATTTGTGATGTCTGCTAGTGAGTTACAACATGCTTTTTTGGGGGGGCGGGGGAGGGGCGGATCTTATTAAAGAGTTATGAGGCTATGAGTTTACATTCACATAAAACTTTGAGGCAATTATGGAATATGTTATCTGCTCTGTGCAACACTGATACAGATATTGGGACTTTTTGACCTGCTGATAGCCTGTCCTTAACATATTGGGATGTTTGGGGCAAAGGGTTTCAGGATAATCTATAGAATGTGTAGAACAGAATTTTCTCCAATCAGCAGTTAGATGGCTTAAACAAGGAAAAATTCTCTATTTTCTCTTTAACAGGATTTTCTTCTAATCCTCCCCATATTTGTGTATAAAGTACTTAGAGATTTCAAACAAGAACGCTTTTAAACAAACTCTCCAGATAAATTAATCCATCTTCCACTTTACAAAAAAAGTGCTCATGAACCAATGCAAGTCTTTTGTTAAAGGGCTCAGAGGCAAAAAAAGAGAAACCAGAAGAACTGGAGATGTCAGATTAAAAGGAAATAACCATCTGAGAGCAGAGAAGAAGGAAAAGAGCAGATAACACTCCAGGGTAGCTAATAAGCTATGTGTTGAATAAGGACTTTGTGTCTCTATTTTTTCAAGAGGCAAAAGAATAAATGAAGTAGTATGTGGAGATGGCAGTGTGCCAGAGATGTCCACACCTGGAGAAATGGTCCAGAGAATAGGTAAAAGGGTATTGTCAGATTGGGGAGTATCCCTCCTACTCTTCATTTCTACACACTCTCCAGTTTCCAAAGAAACGCTATGTAGAATCCACCAACAGTTCATTTGCTGCTGGATGAGTTTTGTGCTTTAGGCCTCCAGAGGATACCCTCTAGTGTAGTGATGGCCACCTGAGCAAACGAGACAAAGGAAGAGGAAGCCTCAACAGCCCAAATGCAGACCAGCTTCTAGTGCATGCAAGTGAGGCTGGGGCATGAAACTGTGGCGTCCTAAGAGGCAAACCACAGGGCATGCTGGCTACAGGATCGCCACCCACAGACCCATCATGAATCATCCCCACAGACTATGAGAAGCATTTAAAAGAAAGAAAACACATAGTTCTACAGTTGCAATAGTCCTTTCTCAATGTTGCTTACCTAATTATTTTAATTTTTTAATGATTTGTACTCCTTCCCAACCCACAAGGCATTTATAGCAACTCACCAAACATGGTTAGCATGAAAATTTTTTTAATTAAAAATCAGGACCAGAGAAAATATGAACTAGAACTGAAAGTCTAGTACACAGAGGAAGTAAAATATGGCTCATCATAGTGTTCTAAAAAGTTCTCCAAGTTAAGCAATAAATTTGGCTTTTTGTTCACCTAGCAGTCAAAGCGAAAAGAGAAACAACCAGTTACACGATTCTCATGTCCAGGAGGAGAAAATATTTCAGTTCTTTGCGGGGAAGCAAATCATTTCCTGGAATTCAGTTCTGCAAGAATTCCTCACACTGGCTTCGTATAGGAAATCATGTATAATGCAATGGAGAATATTGAAAACCACACCCCTACCATGAGCTTCACAAAACCATTCTTGGTGAAATGTCTTTAGGAAAAGCAAGAGCATTAAAACCATTCTACCAGACATGAAGACAACATGGGCCAAGCGGACATCTTTCAATGGCTCAGTTTATCTAAAAAGCCAACTTTGATTATCTCAAGAAATGACCAAACTTAATTCCTCTAACAGTCTTCTACATCAGCGAACCTACCAAATGAACTAAATTGATTATTCAACCAGAGGAAATTTACTAGATGAGACTTTCTATTTGTCCTTTGCTATTTTCATGGCTTTTCAAAATATATTTCCATTGCAATGAGACATAGAATTATACCTTGTATTTTTATCAAGTTAATTTTTTAAAGTGCTCATAACTTTATTATTTGCCAAATAAATAGTACTTATTATATAAGTATTTGCTTTCAAGCAAGAAAAAGGCACTCTATGTCATTTAGCTGGGTAGTGGACGAGAGTGTCAAATATAAATAACAAAGTAAATATAAATAAATAAAATGAATTGAGATTTTGTACCCCTCTTATATTTATATCAATTCTTTTTCTGATTTTTTTCCCCCCTAAAGCTGTATAAACTGAATACAAGCCCTGGCCTATCATGATGTAAGAATGTGACATGAAAAATCTGGTGGAGGGGGATTACTATAATTTCACAGAGAGGAAGATTCAAAGACTTTGAAACACTCAGAGAAATGTCAGTCTTTTAAAATTTCCTCTCCAGTTGGAACAGCTGGAACTTTGGAATTCATGAGTACCTAGCTGGCCCTTCCTTTCAATCATCTTTCACATTTTAACTTTCTGTTCATGGACTGTGTCTAATTTGTTTTTCAGTACGCTGTGGACATTAGTAATGCTCTATGACAGTGACAAGAAAAATACTAAAAAGTATCCTTGTCACCTTTATCTGTGACCCCATCTTCTTTATTTCATCGTGTAAAGTGATTTTATAGTTCTCACACAATGTTATGATAAAAATAGAATATATTCCAAAGGATTTCATAAAGTGAATTTCTTACATTTGTATTTATTTATTTATTCATTTATTTATTTATTTTGAGTTGTAGTTGGACACAATACCTTCATTTATTTATTTATTTTTATGTGGTGCTGAGGATCGAACCCAGGGCCTTGCATGTGCTGCTAAGTGAGTGCTCTACCGCTGAACCATAGCCCCAGCCTGATTTTCTTACATTTTTAAAAGATATGCTTTTTTAAAAAAAAAAAACTGTTTTTTAGCTGTAGATGATCATAATACCTTATTTATTTATTTTTATGTGGTGCTGAGGATTGAGCCCGGGGCCTCACAAGTTTGGCAAGTGCTCTACGGTTGAACCACAACCCTAGCCCAATTTATTACATTAAAAAAAAAAAAAAGTATTTATTTCACCAACAAGAGGTGTTCAATAATCTGACCAGGTAACATAAACAGGAAGTAATTATGAATCTGTGGAAGATTATGAAACACACACAGTTATCAGCTGGGCCCACACCAGATAAACGCCCCTCTCCTGCAGCTGTGATTCAGCTGTTCTCTTACCCTTTGATTCTTGTCTTCTGTGCTCACCACCCACGTAAGGCTGATGCTAAATATTTAGCAAAATAAAACTACTGGTTGAAAATCAAAATAGCGAGTTTATCCACACAGCTTCAAGAATCAGGTAACTTTTTTTTTTTTTGCTTTAATTTAATATTTGATACATTTATTTTCTCATGATTTATCCATGCTTTGGATTCTACCACAATCAGGGACAAACACTTGCAAAGACATGAAGTATTATTTCAAGCAATTCCAATGGACTCTGTGGCGTCGCCTGCTTTCCGTGTGGAGGTTCCTAGCCAGTGTTAGGGAGGCACCTCTCCAGGTATCCTCCTGAGCAAACCTACCCGCTTGCTGCTCTCCTCCTCCTGAGCCTTCCGGAACTCGTGCTCAAAGGAGCAGTCCAGCTCGCTGAAGAGGCCCACCTCCTCGCAGTTCTTCAGGAATCTCGTTGGGGTCGGAGTCTGATCTGAAAACAGAGGCCCAGCGATCATAAATGGGGCTCTTTCTCAAAAGCCAGTGGAAGCCCGAACTAAACCCATGAACACCCTCCCCTCGGCTTACTAAGATGCCTGCCATTCATCCACAACCTCCCAGCCCTTTAAATGAAATGATAGCGGACAAGCAAAGAAAACCATCAGCTCCAAAGTAGGAATACAATGGATGGAAGACTGTGGTATTTGGGGACCCCCTCCATATCTTCCTCTGGACAACTTTACAAGACTTTGCTGCCCTCCGCTTGACTGGAGTTCTTATCACTTGATTATGCATTACAATTGTGTAACTTTGTTCTTTTTTTTATTCTTCTTCTTCTAACTGAAAGAAAATGATTTAGCTAAAATCAGTTCAAAAATCTTCTGTGTTAAGCCTGACTTCAGGGGGGGCAGAAAGAAAAAAAAAAATGAAAGACTTTCTAAAGTTTTACAGCAAATAAAAAGAAACAAATAATCATGTTAGTTCCTTTTTCTTAATGGGAAAAAAAACTTCAGGCAATTCTATCTCATTCTGAGAATCATAGAAGGATGATAAAAGGCTCCAAGTCAAACACATTCAGTTTCCATCATTTAAAAATATCATTATTAATTTTATTTTCCTTTGCTGTAGCCAAAAGAATGTTCTGAGAATGTTCTTTAAAAGGAAAAGAATTTCTTTCATATTCTTGACTTTCTAGAGAGCTTACTACTTAGAAAACTGGGAAGTTGAAATCATGATTTGTGGCATATTTTTGTAGCATTTGCTGTTCATAACGTATTTTCATGTGCATTTTCTGGAATCTAATCTCATAAGATCCTAGGTGGTAGGTAAGGTGGAATTGCACCTTTATAATCACTAAGGACAGTCATCTGCCTACTGAAGTGTACTTGAGTTGACAAGAATAACAATGTGTGAACAGCCTTTGTAAGAAGACATAAAGTTCATGGAGGGAAGGATAGCCACATAATTTTTTTTTCCAAAATGAGGAAAATTGAGACCCAGAGTGATTGAGGGTCTTGCTTCAGTTCTCCTGAATTGAAAATGATGTAAACTGTAAATGATGGCGACACCAGGATTACAACCAAAGCCTCAGTGTTATTTCCATTGTTACATGTGTTTTCTCTACCTAAGCCTATGATGGACACTGCCAGATTGATGGTGGCATTTGTCCACCAGACCTACATGTAGCCTCAGCATCTCCTTCTACATAGTTCTTAAGCCATCACCACCAGGCAACTGATGAGTACCACTAATTTGAAACAAATCTGCCATTCCTACACTCTGTAAATGTCTATATTACAATAAATTAGAACTACATTTACTTCTCTAAATTATGTGAAGTAGTTAATCCCAGTAAATCGGTAAATATCCACAGAGCTTCAAAGACTACTTTAATATCCGTGAAGCAGAAAATGGTTGGATACCTCCACTGAATCAGCTCTTCCTTCCCTATGAGAAAGGGACATTAAAATTCCAAAAGGTTGACTTGGATTCCAGAACAGCAAAATCCCATCTGTATTCTTCCCCATTCTTAACCTGATCTCCAAGATATGAAGCTGTCTTGTTAGTCTGCAGAAAGCCAACCACAGATGATCATAAATTGGGCATTTATGAGATATGGAAAAGATCGGCTTTTGTTGAGAATTATTTTATTAGCACATTAATTAACTTATTAAGATGTATACATATAAATCTATGCATTATATATTTACATATAAAACTATTGCATGCTTATGGAAGTCAAATTAATATTTGTGCAGGACTTTGTAGTTTACGAACATTTTCACCCACATTCTGTAGAATCCTTGAACTTCTATAAAGTAAATAGGGTGAATAATATTTTTAAAATTGAAAAATAAACTTCCTCACAGAAGGTCTCACAACTTGTAGCCATCTCACCACTAAGTTATCACTTACTGTCAGACACAATTCCTTTTCAATCTAAATTCTGTGCTCTTTGCCCTCCGGGGTCCAAAAGGTTCTAATGTATGTGTGTAAAAGACAATTTTGACAATCCAGATACCTATATTTGAAAACAGCATGATTCTGGAAAAGTTACTCATATTTCCTGTCCTTCGTATTTCTTATCTTTCAAAGAAAGTTCTAAAGTTTTCAGATTCTATAAATTCTAAAGTCACCCCTCTAATGGGTTAGCTTCAAAAGTCACTGTCCATAGGCCAAGAAATACTTGACTATTAAAAGGACATCAAATGGGAACATCAGTAATGGTGGGAACTAGTGATAAAGTCAGAAGTAAAGCTTAGATATGCAGTTTTCTGACTAGAAGATGTAAGGCAAATACAGAATAGAAATAAAAGGTGTGTGTGTGTGAGACAGAGAGAGAGACATAATTTTATCATGAATCGGTTAACCTAATATCTCATGGTTTTTCTGAAATAGAACCATTCTTGGAACCATTTATATCCTCCATACAATGGAGCTGCATGATAAGCCTCCCAATTCTCTAGTATCTCACAAGAATATTTCTGAGAAGACACCTCAAAACAGAACTGAAATATGAGGCCACTTGTCATCAATAGAAATTTAGCATACAGGTTTTTGTTCCTCTATGCATCTTTGGTAGAGACTGAGCACTTACAGGCCATGATTCAAGGCAGAGAGAAAATCACCCCAGCAGCCTCCATGAGACTCCTGAACTCTGAGAGGAGTCAGGACATGGTCCATGAAATTAAACGCAGGACAGCAGGTGAGGGGCCAAGCTGAATGCAGCTGAGGGGAGTGTCTCATCTGCTCCAAAGCAAAATTATTCCCAGATACCAGCACACACCTACATACACAAACAAAGGAGTTGGATGGTGGTCCAGGGATTTGGAGGACATTGCCCATCATCTTGGGCCTCTTCAGTAACAGGAAACAAAAGCCGTGGAGTGAGGGTGGGTCATGGGTTGCAAAGACAGCTGCTTCCACCTCCAGAGCAGAAAGCCCAGAAGGCGGTCCTAGGATTGTCACCAAATGTGATTTTCTTTGCTGCGGCATATTAAAAAAAAAAAAAAAAAAGTCCATATCTATATTCACATTTGGTTCTTCCTAATTTTTAATTCATCTTCTTCTTGTGAATGAGCTCTCCTTTCTAGTTACGACAGGAACCAGAAAAGAGAGCTTAGCTTTTAACATATATTAGAATTCAATACAGGATCTGTAGTTGTCTTTGATCTCACCTGGTACCAGTTCCAAGCAAGCCAGGAAATGTGCAAAGGTTCAAAGAGGGGGACAGCTCAATCTATCCACCGCTTAAATAAGGTGGTGGAATTTCTCAGTCCCATGAATACCTATGTGAAATAACTGTTCCTACTGGAACTAGACCTGAAGTTAGTGGTTAAGATCCCATGTTTACAAACCAAAATGTTTGCAAAAGTTATCTTATTGGATCCAAGAGCACACACCAGTGACATCTGGCATCAGTAATTTCTATATGCTGAATAATAATAGCTTATGCTTTTGTAGTGAGTAGTATCTAAGGAGCCTTCATTCAGTAGAGGTAGACAATGCTCCCAGGTCTTACAGAAACTGGTTTCAATAGGAATTCCAAGCTGAGATGATTGCTTAAGGTTTTATGCTCACCTTTTTTTGTTTGTTTGTTTGTTTTAGTTCTTCCATTTCAGCAAGGAATATCTGAATAAGAGAAAGGGATAACTCCGAATCTCAAACTAACCTCAAAGTTAATAACTTTTGAATTTGAACTTCACTTGACTCGAAAGGTTTCATACACCTGTATTGATGCTGCCTAAACACCTGCACATTCTCCCGCTCTCCCAGAGAGTTCGCAAATAGTACACTGGGTTCCCAGGAGACCTGAGCACCTGGTGTAAGAGCCAGCAGAAAACCTTACCCACTTCTCTTCCTATACCTGATGGTCCTGCAGGAGTCCCTTACGAATTGGACAAGAATAATTGGTACCAAATAAAAGAGGATAAAATCCTGGCATTTGCTGCAACATGGATGGAGCTGGAGAACATTATGCAAAGTGAAATAAGTCAGGAATGGAAAATCAAACTCTGCCTGTTCTCTTTTATACGGAGAAGCTGAAAAGTTCAACTCATAGAAGTAGCAAGAAAACATGGGAAGGTCAGGTGGTAAAAAGAATAGTTAACAGGATGGGGGTACAGTTGGATGGAGGGAGTAACTCCTAATGTTCTATAGCACAATAGGATAACTATAGGTGACAACAATTTGTTGTGTATCTCCAAAGAGCTAGTAGAGAGGACTTTGAATGATTCCAACACAAATAAGTGAGACATGTCTGATATGATGGACATGTCAGTTACCCTAATCTGATCATCACATGTACTACAAGAATTGAAATATCACACTATAATCCATAAATATGTAAGATTATTATGTGTCAATTAAAAACAAAAAGTTAATTTTCAAAAAGATAAGCATTACAAGGGATTTTAAGATGGGCATGGTGGCACATGCCTATAATCCCAGTAGCTCTGGAAGCTGAGACAGAAGGATCGCGAGTTCAAAACCAGCCTCAGCAACAGTGAGGCACTAAGCAAATCAGTGAGACCCTATCTCTAAATAAAATACAAAATAGGGCTGAGGGTGTGGCTTATAGTTGAGTGCCCCTCAGTTCAATCCCCAGTACATTCCCCACCCCCTGCAAAAAAAAAAAACAGAATTTAAAAAATGTCTTTGTAAAGTTTGTCATATTCCAGTATTTGGTTTCCTTGCTGGGTCTATTTCTTGAAACACAAATAGAAATGTCTTTTCTTAGAAGCTCTGGTACTGGAATAGCTAAGGAAAGAACACTTGCCATGTTGACAGCCTACTTGTGTATCTATCCAGAAGGGGGCCACAAACCTGGCTTTATGATTTAGAAATTCACCCACCAGGTACAGGGTAGGAAATTCTGCACCTTCATCTTGTGTGTGTGTGTGTGTGTGTGTGTGTGTGTGTGTGTTTCCATTTCAGCAAGGAATATCTCAGTAAGAGAAAGGGATAACTCCAAATCTCAAACTATGCCTGAAAGTTAATAACTTTTGACACATTATCAGTGGGACAGACAACACATATATGGCTAAAATTACTTTAAAAAAGAAAGAAAGCAGCTCTCAAAGATTCCCATCAGCTCATAGTAGCTCTGGAAGCTCCAAAGTAAAATTATGGGAAAAGGACATTAAAATTTTTACTACTTAGAAAACTGGAGAATTTGAAGTCATGATTTGTGTCATATTTTTGTAGCATTTGCTTTAAGAGAAAGGGATAATTCCGAATCTCAAACTATGCCTGGAAGTTAATAACTTTCAGTTATCAACTGCTTCCGCCTAGCAAGTATAATTATTATAATATAGTATAGTATGAGGCTAAATTCTGAAACCTGATTTTTTAAAAAAGTTTGATCTACTCTACATTTAATAAAAATCACTACTTATTTGGTTTCAGAACTACATTTGAGTTATATTTTCTGTTTCCTTTTCTTCATAATAATAAAGGCAAGATAGCAAGTCATCAATTTAGTGGGGGGAAACACAGTAGAAGGAACCCCATCATATACTAGAGAAGAATGTTAACTTTCTAAGCAAAATTTTCTTTCTTATTGGTCTGATGGTCTCAACTATGGTATTACTGAAGAACTATGCCAAGTAATTTTATGTCTTTTGATATTTAATTAATAGCGGCTAGATATAGTACAAAATTCTCACTAATTCAGACCAATTATAATAAAGGCCAGTTTGCGTTCATGACCATTCTAATTACAGGATAGTTTCAAGGCATTTTTATTATTTACATGACGCAGCTTTGATCAACAAAATATGGTTAAATGGAACTCCTCAAGAGAGTGGCTCAAATCAATAGTGAAAAGAATTGGAACAACTTTAGTAAATTTATTAAGAGTTATTGTTCTCAGAAAAGACTGATGTTAAATTTAAAAAAAATCTTAGGTACTTTTATATTGTTTTTAAAGTTATATTTATCTCTGTAAATTTTTAGCAAATATCTTTTAAAGAGTATTTTAAATATTTAGTTCCTATCTGAATTTTAATCAATTCCTAAGCAAGATAGTTGATATTAGATGAATTTTTAAACACATAATCCTTTGTAAGTGCTCTTAATCAGTAAAAATTTAGAGAATTCCACAGAAATTTAGAAAGGCTTCTTCTTTGAGATAAATCTGCCTTTTACTGAAAGTGAATGTACAAAGGAAGCAATGGGATTCTGTCAATAAAACTGATATCACCACTACCCTGCATCTATCCCATGAGCCAATGCTACCATGAGGCAAACCAAAGTGATATGCTTTTAAACAATAGCTGTGTGGTACTTAAAAACCACCCTGGCTAGGGTGATCCAGTGGAGAGATTCTCACACACACACACACACACACACACACACACACACAGATTCTTGAATTGTAAACTGGAATCATTTATTGTGAACAATAAATGCCCTTACAAGTACTTTCGAGTCAGAAAATACATGGAGGGCTGGGGCTATAGCTTAGTTCAAGAGCACTTACCCAGCATGTGTGAGGCACTGGGTTCAATCCTCAGCACCACATAAAAATAAATAAATAAAATAAAGGTATTGTGTCCATCTAAAACTAAAAATGTTGAAGGAAGGAAGGAAGGAAGGAAGGAAAGAAGGGAAAAAAATAAAAGAAAATGCACAGAGAAGGGCATTTCCTGTGGCACATGCCCACATGTAATCCAGGCCTACTGTCAGCCATGAGCTACCTGGTAAGTTCCAATAGCAGTGAAGCCAGGATTTCAATTTACTTTAGAGAGGCTGAGCTGGTAAGGATTATTAACCCAAGATATCATGCTCACCAAGTGAACCAAGGGACCCAATGCAAGATCTGCCCTGAACAGTGGAAGCTAAAGCTAAAGTTTTCCTCTTAGTTCCTAATTGCCTGAGTTCTCCTACAGTCTTTGTCAAGAGGGACTAGTTTCCAAGAGCAACTGTAGGCCAATTTTTCATATATAAAAAAAATGTTGCAAAGCAAGGCCTCCAATGTAGTCAGGTGAATTATTCAAAATTCTATGTTGCTTGACCAGTTAGAAACATGAATAAAAACGGACAACTCCCATAAAGGCCAACAGTCAACTGCATTCTATTAGCCACAATAGATGAGGCAATCTGGTTGGAAAATAACTCTTTCTTTATTGCAATGCTAATGTGTCAGAATCTCCTCCTAAAGACTTTTGACTCTTTGCTCCATTTGAAGACTATTGAATAATATAAAAAAAAAGCTGTTCACAACTCAACAAGGACCTAAGTAACTTAAATTAAAAGGACTGGAGAAATAGCTAAGTAGTAACATGACCCAGGCTTAATCTCCAGTACAATTTTAAAAAAGTATATAAAAATATATTCATATATTTATATCCAAACAAATCAAAAACCAAAATATGTTCTTAGTACGTCTCAACAAATCTAAGTACATAGTAAGAAAATCATAGACACATATGGTCTTTGGACAAACTACTTATTCTCTCCATCTTACTTCCTCATATGGAAAAAAAATGTGCTGAGGATTAAATAATGGGTGTATGTAAAGTGCAGGGCACAATTACAGGCATAAGGTACAACTATAAATGGCAGTCATTATAGTTATCATACTGCCCTTGGTACAAGCCACCTCCATCACCCTCTGTTCCATAAAGGTGCAAATGATTTAAACATTGAGAAGTAACTATATACCTTTACTGTCAGTGGAATTGTCAAGAAGAGGAGGTAAGTATGGGTTCATGGGCTCATGGTGTGTGTGTGTGTGTGTGTGTGTGTGTGTGTGTGTGTGTGAGAGAGAGAGAGAGAGAGAGAGAGAGAGTAATATTTGAGTAATATTTATTATTTATTCCCTCAATCCCTTTTAAAAAAAAATCCCAGTTCATTCTAAAAAGAATTTGGAGTTACATATGGCACCTTCCCTCTGGTTCCCCCCTTAAAATGCCCATGAATTATTAATAGGGTTTATAGCAAAGGGCCATGACCAATGGATTTGGGCTGTTGGGGTGATCATGACTAGTCTCTTGGAGACAAATGCTCCACTTCATTAAATCATATTCTCACTTTCTCCATGGTGAGAATTAGCTTTAGAGCCTGGAACTAGAGATGGGCCCTAATTCTAGACCTAGCCTGGGGACAGAGTTGGGCTCTGAAGGATGCTATCATCACTTACGCCAGATGGTAAGTGCTAAGAAATTGGGAAGGAAAATGGCAGGAAGAAAGAGTCTTTGGACTCTCCTGTGTGTGCCAGCTTAAGAGACAGCCAGCTGTACCACATCTGGTCCTGCAGGGCTGCTACATCCAATCTCACTATATGCAGAAGTCAGGGAGAAAGGAACCCTGATTTCAGTGCTGCACATCAGATCTTTGCACAAATGCAGAGAGATTTTCTTGATCACCAGATTGAGGTGGCTTGCTGGCCACTTGCTGTCACATTGTCAAGCTTTGTCTTCATGGCACGTGTCACTAGTAACATCTCCTTATTCATTTATCTGGGTTGTCTTGTGGTCGTTTATTGTCTCTCTTCTTCCACATTCTACTACTGTGTGTTCCATGATAAGAGGGATCTTAGGTATCTTGTCCAGTGCAGTACGCTCATGGTGACCTCTGTGGGCTCTCAATAAATATTTGTTGAATAGTACATAGACGTGATAGAGGTGCAACTTCAGCTCCTCTCTCCGCTCCTGGGCTGGTGCCTGCCCCAACTTCCCTCCAAGGACAGATCCATTTCCTGCAACATTAACAGGCCATGACCTCTGGGAGTGGGATTATTAGGCATTTAAAGGTCTTGTCCCATGTGTCTCTTTCTCAGGCCTCCCACCTGAGATGTTGATTGGGTTTTACCTTTTGGGAAAAGTTCTCAGCACTTTTGAACTTTTTTCCCCTTGCAGTGAAATCAATTACCTTCTAAATCACACACACACACACACATGCACACACATATATCTCTACCCTGAGGGTTGCCCATCTCACTCTCTCCACAGGAAAGATGGAACTCACTGGTCCCAAAACATATGGCAAGAAAGAAGAAAGAGGGGCTGTGTGCTTCAGTCTTTTTTTTTTTTTTACAATTTGCGTTTTCATTTGGAATATAATTTGCTTGTTTAGGTACAAATAAAGTTGCACTTAAGATACTTTGATTCTCATTCTGTTTTTGTTTTCCTGTATAAACCTGATAACCCTGTTTAAAAAAAAAAAAAAAGGTGGAAGTGGGTCAAAATTTGGGAATTCCTGGGTACCTAATTATAGTACCATTAAAATGAACTCAAACATCATCATCTTAATTTCTATACTGAAATTTGACCATGGTTTTCAAATTGATGGATCTGTCACGTAACAGCTCGTAATTTTGCAACTTATGTGAGGAAATACATTGTCCTCTTCAGAGTCCTATTTCAAATCTGGCACTTAAAACCCTCAAGAGCACAACTTCCCTCACCATGACATTTCCTCTCATCAGAAGTTTTTAAACTACAGTTGAAGGGAAGGATACAGAACCATCATATCAGGATGCTGGCACTATATCATGCAGACCAATTCAAAAGGATAGGACCAAGGTAGGAAGGGTTGTCCAAGCCTTTGCCTCCTGAACTCAACACCACCATCCCCATTTGTGTCCTTACTCTGTCCCTTTAGAATAAGAAGTTTGTTTATTGTCTAGCCAGAAGAACAGACTCATTTCGATAAAATATCATGGCTTCTGCTTTTTCTATCCTACCCTGTGATAATTATTACTGATAAATATTACTGGTAAAGATCAGTGACAGTCATTTTTGAGTAGCAAACTCTACTTGGAATAAATAAAATGGTAAAATGGGTCTTCCAATAAATCTATGAAAGTATTTCAGATCTTTGGAAACTTCTCTTTGCTTTCTTCTTCTTTCTTTTGAGTGGGGGCAATGCTAGGAATTAATTCAGAGCCTCATGCATGCTAGGCAAATGCTCTACCATTGAGCTACACATCCAGCCTTGGAAACTTATTCTTGAATGCTATATCTATGACATTTTAACACCCTCACTAACTGCGACACTTGTAACTAATGAAAGTTAAAGTGATGTTCAAGATGAAGGTCAACAAAATGGCAAATGTAGTAGCCATAAATATGCCTACTACATTTTACCAATTCATCTGAAATGCAATTTTATGTAATTGAGTATTGCTTGGGAAAAATAGGGTCCAAGAGGGTCTTTAAAGTTTTGCTGTGCTATTCATTTGAGGTTTGATTTTTATTCTTGATTTTACATTTTAAGCTATATAAAACCATTCGTTTTCACTCATCTATTCATAAGACAGGGCTTGAAGTAAATACATTTTAATGAATGTGTTTTTAATAAAAGTAGATTCAAAAGTTTTTGATAAATTGAAATTCAAAATAGATACAGACAAATAAACCCGACGGTCAAATTTGCAATGACAATCTAGTATGTTAAAACTATCATTATGAAAAATGAAGTTTGAGATAAGTAAACACTGAAGTATTTCCTAGGGAAAAAATAGCAAAGTAAAACTCCCAAGTAGACAGTCTATTTTAACTCAGTGTGGACACCACCAGTATATTACACAGAGTAGACATCAGTTCTCCAAGTGCAAAGAATTGGAGCTGAACTGAATATTTTTGCAATCCCTTCTAGTAAGAAAATCCCTATGAGATGACGAACATGCAAAGTGAGCAGCAAGTTTTCAAATTTAGTACTCGATTTCATTTGGAGTATGAAATGGTCTCATACCACTCCAACAGCAAACTTGAGAAAGCAAAAGAAAATAAACCACTACATTATTCTTACTGGTTTTTTCCTCATGTTTATTTCTTCCTTCATTTTCTCATTTTAAATTTGACATCGTGAAAATTAAGGTTACTTTTCTTCCCATGATTTTTCCATCTGACACCTGAAATTTGCCCCATGATTGGCGGCAACAGCGCCCAAACTAATAAGGATATGGTAAAAAATATTGAAAAGCTGCAAGACATTAATCAAAACCCTATTTCCTATTTCAGGCAATATATAGAAGAATGCTTCATGCCATTGTTCACATATCTTAGGCAGCTTTTTCTTGGATCATCAGGTAGCATTCCTTGTAGGACCAGTTAGCAGCCTGCCTGAAAGACACTACACTGGTACCTACCACTAAAGCAGAGATCTCCCTACACACCTGCCACTCCCTGATATTCACCTCCAAATCCTCTACCATCAGGCAGTCTATTTCAGGGATTCAATATGGGGAAAATACAGGAAGAACTTAACATTTTAAAAATTGGGAAATGCACAGTCTACGGCCTTGCTACTTGCATATGTACATGAGTATACTCTGTGTGACTTCATGGAACATCTTATATGGTGAAAGCTAAAGGCCAGGCCATGTTCCCTAACCCTTTCTAGGCTTTTATAACTCTTACAAATTGGAGTTTCTGCCCCTTTGTAGGGAAAGTTGAAGCTATCTCCCAAGAACCAACTCACTCAAAACAAAACATAGAGGGGCTGAGAGAGCGGGAGGAGAGGGAGGAGAGAGGCAGGGAAGCTCTATAGTTTTCCAAATCACAGCACATCTGTACTATCACCGACAGGTCTGGAAGCTGTGTGGACAGCTCTGACACTGGGAGTATCTGAATTTGTGTCTAAACTGGCACCATCACAGAGTTCACATCAGGGATCAAGGACCCTCAACCCTGCCCTGTTCAGTGAGCCCAGAAAAGCTGCTCCACTCCTTGAGTGCTTCCTGGTAATAACCTGTCTGACGACTCTCCGAAGATTTACAAATAACTGAGATGATAAAATACTTGGAAAATGAAAGTGCCATAGAAACACTAAATATATGAGTCAGGTCGGCCAGAGCAGTTGGTTTCTCTGCTGATATCAATTAAAACATGTTCATAGATGTGTTATATCTTTCATGATGCCAGCGAGTCCAGGGTTCAGATGACATATTTCTATCCTGAGAAGGGTCACAGGAGATTATGTGATTCCCTTGCCAGGGTTTATGAAACATTCTCTCTGGAATTTTTTGTTTGGATCTTCACAGTAAGCCTGGGCAGATGCAATTGTTCCCATTTTATGGGGAAAGAAACCAAGGCCCAGAAAAGTTCAACTACTTGCTCAAGATCATATAGCCAAATGAGACAGAATCCAGGCTAAAGTTCAGGTTCCTCACTCCTATTCCTGAGTGGCCCTGCCACCCAAAATGGGAAGGAACGGCATAAAGTAATTATTTGCATTATTTATTTCTGCTCACATTTGCTGAGCACTTGCTGTGTTTCCATGCATTATCTCATTTACCTTCCACTTCAAAGCAGGTCCTGTTTCCTATGGAAAGCTTCACTGACCACCTCAGCCTAAAAAGAGCTCCTTCCACTAAAGCTGCACAATGTTTTTCTCTTACAATACTCGTCTGATATATTGTGTATGATCCTTCATTTTAGCTAAGTTTTCACATGCATGCTCTATCGTGATGTCCTTGAGGATAGGAAATATATCAATCTGTGCGTCTCCCAAGGCACTCTGAACAGTACTGTGTGCACTACCAAAGCCTAATTAATACTGGTTGCTTGATTAGAGGTATGTGATTTAAAAAAAGAAAAAGAAAAAGAAAAACTTACATGGAACTAAGTTTCACAGCAATAAGTACTTCACATTCCAGAAAATGAGAGGCCTCGGCTCTTCAATTATTTGAGTGGACACTACATTAGCTGATTGCATTTCTGCTCTACCTTAGACATGTATATTTTCAAAGTACAGAATGGGCCAGGGGTAATCAGCCCACCCAAAGGAGAATAAAATTCTTGAATGGAACTGATCTGACCATCCAAATCTTCTTTGCTGATGGCCCCTTACCTGATAACATATTGTCTGTTTTTATTGAGGGAAACTTCAAAGTCATCTCATGCTTGTGCCTATGAATCATCAGATGGTCCTCTGTTGGGAAGCGCTGCGGCACAAATAGAAAAAAGGGATGGAAAGGGGAGATAGTCAGTTTTGTAGCACATATTTGTCATCAGAGAGAAAAAGATTTATTTAACATTGTGAATGTGACTTGCAAAAGCAAAACAATCAGTTCTGAAAAAAGTATGAAAGATGAGTAAAGTTACAAACTATTCTATGCAAGCAAATGTGCTGAGATATTCTTTCATTTATACTCAAATATATGCATCATGATTTCCATTAGTTTACCAAAGGGTTAACTATATTGCAGAATCTGGCTGAGTGCTGATAATGAATAAGAGATTTTTGCTATCAATCATTCTCTGAGTCCCCACACCTTCCCTGGGAACCTTTTAAAAGGCCTCTACTTCTATTCCCTGGATCTAACCAACTGCACTGACTAATTAGTACATTATATTTTTCTTTAGGAACTAGAAGGTTTCATCTAAGGGTAGGCTTTAAAATTTTGTGTTTTACTAAAGGATAAAACAGAAAGAGGTAAATTAAAATTATATATATGTATAATTATATATATATCATTACACGATTATATATACATATATTTCAAAAATGTGCCATGCCCTAATATCTGCCTGATGCTGGCACCTTTATTTTTAAAAAGAAATAGAATTTAAATTAATGTTTATTATGTTCACAAAAATTAACTACTAATGGCAGCATGACAAAATTTAAAATTTCCCATTTCTTCTTATAAACATAAGAAGACCATATCCAAAATAAGAAACTGGATTTATATCTTTGAGGAACTGGAATTTTGCAAAACCATATGGAACTTTTCTGTAGTGGTTACTGTTTTACATAATAGTGTAAAATTAAGTCTAAGGCATGACAAGTATGCTAGACATTTATCTATAGATTAACCCAAAGTAGGAGAAATGCATGACATAGAAAAGAATTTTGATTCATGTCAGACTTTGGGAAAGAATTATATGCCATGCTTGACATATATACTACAAATGTACACCATGACATCTGTATAGTATGTTTCTGTGTATGAAGCCCTGATCCATCCATTATCTGTTTTTTATAAGTAGACAATCTATTTTATAGTAACATGACAGCTTATTTTTAGTATCCTATTCTCTGCATAGTAAATGCTTATTTATTTTTAATTTTCAGGGAATGATATTATCATTATCAAAAATGCTGCTCCCAACAGTGAATAACCACATCATGTACATACACAAGACTGGGATCCTAATTAGGATAAGATATACTCCATGTTTATATAACTATGTCAAAATATACTCTACTATCATCTATAACTAAAAAGAACCCCAAAACTGTGATTTAACCCTCTCAAAAAATGCTGCTTCCAAGTATTTTTGGCTATCTGATTTCTGGTCTTGAGGTGGGACTAGATTTTCTGGCCCTATTCTGTTGGATGGAGTCCTGTGACTAGCTCTGCACATTTAGTCATGAATGAAAGTGACCTGTCACTCAGAGGCAAGCATGGAATTACTGGTGTAAGATCCTCTGTTATTCCCCTCATCTTTTTAATGGTGTATCATGGTGACTTGCAATAGTGGAAATAGTAGTCACTCAAAAATCCTAAATCTCTGAAGGATTATGAAAAACATTTCTGAATTCTAAAGAATTTTGAAGCGCTTCCTGCCAATCTATAATAGAAATGAGTTTTTTATGTTTTAAGCCATAGAAGCTTTGGGGTGATTTTGTTATTGTAACAGATCCTAGCCTATCCTGACTTAGATTGATATGTTGTAATAATTAAACTTAACAGAGTATCTGCTTTATCAAAGTCAAATAAAAATACAAGAAAAGACAATTCTGCTGAACATTTCCATTTTTTGACAATTTTTTAAAAAATCCATTCAGAACTTCCTAGTTCCTCAAGATTGACAATATGCATTTCAATTTCAAAGACTATAGATTTGTATTCATGAGAACAAGGGAATTCCCTGGAATGAATGCCACAAAATATTCTAAAGGTAGTTCTTTGTATAAATAACAATTATTTACTTTTCATTATAAGTAAAAATTGGAGAACATAGAATTGGAAATGAATGGCACTTATGCCAATTTCTGAATAGGCAGAAGTTTGTCTTATGTGACATGATAGTTCTTTGCCTCTGTTTCATCTCTTCTCTCGTCTTTACAACATCATATATGATTGCACTCAATATGCAACACTACCACATATGACTTAGAGACGGGTTAAATTTTTTTTGTCTTTCTTTCAAAAAAATAATTTTCATGATATACATACATATATAATCAACATGCTCATATCCCTCATTTCATATTGACCAGACATTTTTTTTCTGTAAAATAATAGCCTAATGTTAGGATGTTAGACTACTTCTTAATAATTCCCATACTGGCTCATATTAGCTATCATTACTTTCAAAAGGAGACATTATAAGACAACTGTAATTTTTAAAAATCAGGTAGGAAAATAGCAGCAAATTGTAAATAATCAAAATGTACAGTCTGCGACAGATGCAGAGCTGAGAGTTACTCAAAACATGGTTAATGCAGAGGGC
This sequence comes from Callospermophilus lateralis, assembly GCF_048772815.1. Lineage (NCBI taxonomy): Eukaryota > Metazoa > Chordata > Mammalia > Rodentia > Sciuridae > Callospermophilus > Callospermophilus lateralis. The sequence goes on along the minus strand of NC_135305.1, from coordinate 84,977,397 downwards.
AAAGAGAGAGTGAAAGTAAAAATGGACTATGAGATTCTAAAGAACAAGAGAAATGTGTCTCTCCTCCCGTCTAAGGATTTGTAACTTAGAAGATCTCACAGGTATTGCAGGCCATGCCTAATAAAGCCAAATTTCTTTCCAAGGAAAAAAGGGGAGAAAAATCCTTCCACCTCCCCTACAATCAAATCCTGATAATTCACTTTCTCCTCTTTCCAATCCCAGCCTGCACTCCCTCCCTGCAGATTCCCAGGCCATGAATGTGCCTAAAGTAAATGTCCTGATGATAAAGATTAGCCTGACTGGGAGTTCCTAATATCCCACCAGGAGACACTTGGAACTGCTGGGTGACAATGATATTTTCTTAACTCTAAGTCCTCCTCAATTGAAAGATGGGCATCTTCTTGTGAGAGCTGGTCAAGAAAAAAGAAACGCTTCCACGGTAAACGGGGACATTGAGTCTTAGATGCATCAAGGTGGGAAGGAGGCTTGGAATTGTCATCTAAAATCAAGAAACTTTGTAAAATCCTTATTTCCCACATTTGACCAAGTTTTTACTCAGTCTACTCAGTGTGCTCAAGGAAACAACCTGCTCCTTCACCAAGATGTTCTAGGTCATTCACAGAGCCTATGTAAGGGCTGGGGGTGTGGATCCATGTTAGAGCTTGCCTAGCATATTCATTGCCCTGGGTTCTGTCCCCAGAAACTCCCTTCCCACCCCGAATTAAATTTTAAAACGGACCCAGATCAACCTTTATTGTCACCTCCCAGGATTTGCATGTGACTTCATGGGTTCTCCTTCATCTCCACCTGGCTCAGAGGAAGGAGCATGCCCACGCCCCCGCTTGGGTGCCTCTAGGCCCTGACCTGGGGAATCAGCATGTCCCCTCCTCCTCTCTCGCTGGTTTCTTGCCCTTGACTAAATTCAGCTTGGCTATCCTTTAATTTTAAAAAAGCTACCTCCCTCTCAGGCTACCATTATATCACACTGCTTCCCGTCACTGCCTAGTGCTCCTGAAAGAGTCCTCTATGTTTGCCACCTCCGCTTCCTCACCGCCCACTCTCTCATTAATCCTTCCATCTGGCCTCCGCCTTTCTCTTCTCCCGGGTCGGTGGCACTGGGCAACCTATCTGCCAAATGCAACAGCCTGGCCGGGTTCTCTAACTATCCCTGCTCTAGCAGCATCTGACACCAGTGACCACACATCTGTGGCATTGATTTATTTATACCCTGCCTGACTCCCAAAAGGAGGAAAGGTAGCATAGAGTAATTCATAAAATAATGGGACAGCAGTGATTAGAAGTAGGTAGACCATTCAAAGAAGGGAATTTAGAGCCAGAAAGATAAAAAGACAAAAAAAAAAAACCAAACAAACAAAAAAGCAAGGCTAAACCCAAAATGCAAACCATACGCAGTCACTCTCAAGCAGGGGCAGCTTTGCCCCTGCCCCCAAGGGGCATCTGGCAAAAATGTCTCCATGTCTGGGGTTGTTACAATGGTGGAGTGTGACCAGGGATCTGGTGGTTACAGGTCAGGGATGCACAGCCCCACATCAAAAAAATTATTCACCCCTAAATGTTAACAGTGCCAAGCTTGGGAAATTCTGCCATATACTTCAAGGACTTATGTGTATCTCTATTCTCCCTGACTTGTCTAATTATCAGGTGGTCATGCATAATCCTAGACGTTACTAGGAATCCCAGCTTGCCCCCAATTCTCTTTTTTGCCTTTGCTAGGTTTCTGTTGATCCCCTTATATTAAATACCTTTCTCTAAAAGAGCTTCCCATTTACCTCCCCAGGTAAAGTCAGTTCCCCTGCTTTATACTTCGTGGCCCATGGTCTTTATTCAAAACTGCAAACAGAGTCATCAGATCATGTGGTTATAGATTTGATGTGTAGATTAGAAGCTCTGTGAGGGTAGGGACACTGTCTTGTTCAGTGCTGTTTCCCCAGGGCAACCAGAGTGCCTTGGCACCTCCTAGACTCCACAAAAATGTGCTGAGTAACTTGAATAAAGCTTAATGTCTCATTGTCACACTCAAAGCAAAGGAAACTGCTCAGATTATTTGATTCTCTTGGGCTATCAAGATTTCTGGTTTGAAAAAAAAAAACTGCTGAGAATCAGTTTCACCTCAGTTAGGGGATCAAGTTTTTACCTAGTTAGTAAGATGATATTTTGTACTCACCATGGAGAGTCCTGGTCTAGCAGGATTTTCTCCAGTTACTTATCAACCTATCTGTGTTTTCCTAGAGCTTCCTACTTCAGAATGACCTTCAAAACCAGTTTGCTTCAAAATAATTTTCTCTACTGCTTTCCTTATTTACACTTTGGAAATAAACATTGGCACAAAATCCCCTGGTGAAACTTCCAGGACCTGAGCACGGGACTGTCGCTCAGTTCACAGCTGACAACACCAACTCATAACACCGGAAACATCTTTGTGTTTCTCTGGCTTCTTCCCTCCAGGAGGCTCCCCAAAATCTCCACATATTCCCCTGGGACATAAATAACGATGGTCCTCAACAGCTCTCCTAGGCGCTGCTCTGCCTGGTACTGCCAACCCCACCAACAGAGAGGCAGGGAGAGCAGCTTGGGTCCAGTTTAGGGAAAGGGTGTGACTAATTACCACATTAGGAAGATGCCTATGCTTTGAGTTCTAAACTTGTGTTATATCCCATAAAATGAAGATCTCAGTAGGAAAGCAAGCAGGTGTGATCATTTCCCACAAATGGAAATGATTAGAACTAGGAGCTATGCAAAGGGTCAAAAGTAGGAAATGTCACTACCAAGTTCCAAAGAGAAGCAGAAAACTCTGACCTTAGGTGATGGACATTTCTAATTTCTTTCAAAAAGGCAGGTTGCAGTATAATAATCCTAGCAGCAGTTGTGGTAAGGAGACAGGGTGTTAATTGAGCACTTATTGTATGCAGGTCCTATGATAATCCCCAGATAGCATCTCATCGGATCCCCACACCATTTCTACTTGATGAGAGTCCTCAGAAGCCGAGAGATTCCACCCAGTACAGCAGGAGTCTTTCCTTCTTGAGATTTAGATACATAGGGAAACCATAGGTGCTAAAAAGTAAAGTTATAGAGGGTTTCTTTGACTCAAAGGGGGTAATAAAACAAAACAGAATTTAAGCTATGATAGTAAGGCATTTCACCAGTCATCCAGAGGCCCAGATAGTATTCAAGAGGCTTCTGGAAAAGTAAGCACCTCCTTCTCTCTTTCTGAAATGACAGCCCTTCATATCTAAAGGGCAGGATGCATCTGGTTCACCTCTAGGGGAATGTAATGGGCAGAAATGTTCAACACCACTGTACTTCAGAGGTAAGAGAGGAGAATTTCAAACTATTCAAAGAGGAATATAGTGAGGGTGAAGATGATGAGGATGAGGAGGAGAGGCAGACTTTGACAGTATCTTGGTAAAGAAGGAAAGTTCAGGGCAGGCATGGTCGCCCAGTGAGAGCTTTCCTGTCGGAGGGCAGGTGCATTGCTGCCAGCCGGAGGGAGCACTGAGGATCTGCACACTCACCTGGGAGCAGCCTGGGGCACTGCAGACAAACGGCCTCTCCTGCTCCAAATTCATCTTGGATTCCTCATAAATCTGAAGGGTCAGAGGGAGAGGGAGGAAGGAAAACAGAAATTCATGAATATCTCCTGCTTCTGCCTGAGACTCATGAGAAAGACAGTCGCTCAGAGCCCCTTTTCTGCACCCGATTCCCAAATTCAAGGAGGCAAACACTGACATGAGTGAACTCAGGTCCTGCTTTGCTGGAGTTCCTTGGCTCTGTGCCTTCCTAAGTACATAATGGAAAAAAAATGCCATCAAGTTGTCATAGCCGAAATCCTGCCTCTGGAAAACTACCTGTGGGTGTTACCACCAGGTAAGACCCAACTGCACAGGAAGATTCTGAGGCTAATGGCTGACTCAGCCCTGCTGAATGTTTCTGGGACTGACTACTTAGGACAGCAGGAGAGATGACAGCCCCCTTGGTAATCAGTCCTCAGTGTGAGGAGGGCCGACCCTAAACAATATGTTAAGTGATACCCGTGATCACCCCAGCAAGTTGCAGTGTTGCAAAAGTAACCCTGGAATCAGTGTATCAGATTATTCTGCTGGTGAGTCATGGTCCCAAATTCCCTTTCAGCTCAGGTGTCTGATGAAGCCTCAACAGCAATTACCCATAATGTAAGGAAAGAGAAGTAAATAGAAGTCAGCAAAGGCACCCCAGATATTTTGATAATTTGGTTTTATAAGCTGATTTGAAATTAATACAGGACTGAATCTGCTGACTTACTGATCTAGATAAATAAGCTGGAATGAAGTAATTTTAAGGAGAAAAATCTTATAATCCAAAATATGTTAAACAATACTTAATTTTTTCTTAGGTAAATTTTCAGTCCTAAGTGTTTTCTTTAGGCAAAAATTCAGTGTAGTCAGAATTGCTTTTTCAAATTCTCCTCAAAGGCAATGGAAGCACAATATATATGTATGGGTTTTGTGGTTAACAATCCACAAAGCAACATAATTTTCAAAAAAAAATTCACAGGACGTAGTACACAAATTTGTTACACAATTTAAGTAGTTTTCTTTTTTTTTTAACCAATTTTAGAGTTAAGTGTACATAAGTTACATGGGCAGTTAGTGGTACATGTTCTATCACTAAATTAGAACCTATTGCTTTTACTTTGTGCACAGGAAGCAATTTGAATTTTTAAAATGCTACTTTTGCAGTGGTACATACTTATAATACCAGCTATTCATGAAGCTGAGGCAGGGGGACTACAAGTTCAAGGTCAGCCTGGACAACTTAGAAAGACCCTGTCTCAAAAAGAAAAAAAAAAAATTTTTAATTTTTTTTTTTAATCCAGGCTCAGTGGTGCATGCCTGTAATCCCAGCAGCTCAAGAGCCTGAGACAAGAGGATCACAAGTTCAAGACCAATCTCAGCAACTTAGTTGAGGCCCTAAGCAACTTAGTGAGACCCCATCTTAAAATAAAAAACAAAAAGGGCTGGAAATATAACTCAGTGGTAAAATGTCCCTGAGGTTAAATCTCCAGTACCAAATAATTAATATTAATTTTAAAATAAAAATAAATGCTACTTGTGAGTGATTCCAAAGGGACTCCCAAGGTCCCTTTACCCATGGAAAAAGGAGCTCTGCTTATATCTATATATATACAGTAGTGTTTCTTCCACCAAACACTACTGTATTTGATGTGTATTCTTTAGAAAAATATGTGCATACTTTTACTTTTCTAAAACACAAAGAGAGAAGACTTGCCTTAGGTAACACTTTTAGGGAGATATTTAAAAATTTAAAAATGTAAACCCTTTAAACCATGCTTCCTCACCCCCATGCAGTTTTTACAGAGCAATGTCCTTTTCACTCTTCGTTTGGAAAGGCTTCCTAAGGGTGCCGACTAAGATAGTAATATCCATAATTTTACAGATTTCCTGTATCGAGCGTTATTATATAAGTTCTTTTGCTGTATTCTATACATACATATGTGTTGCTTATTGAAAGGAGTCATTTTTTAATTTAAAAATTGTGACATATAATAATTGTGTATATGAATGGGGTACAGTGTGATGATTCAATAGCACATATGCAAGGTGCAATGATCAAATGAGGGTAATTAGCATTTCCGTCTCCTTAGATAGTTATCATTTTTTTAGTTATCTGCACTCTTCCAACTCTTGTGCTCTAGTTCTACATAACATTTATGATAAATCTTTACAGAGTCACACTGCTGATTTATATCCAAAAAAAAGAAAGAAGAAAAACCACAGATACTTTTGGGATCTTTCTGCCTGCCTTTGTGTGAGGAAAGTCACAAGCAATTAAATCAACTTCTCATGTCTCATTATTCATTTGATCTTGCCATCACTGATCACAGAGCCTTCCTCTTCCCCACGACAAACACTGACAACTTCCTTCTGAGTCTCGAAGAATGACTTTAAAGTTGATAAAATGATTTTGACCAAAGGTAGAATAAACAGAGTAACTGGGTTATACTCTAACTAAATATATCTGTTTTTCTAGTAAAATTTTTAAAATGCTTTCCTGGTACCTTCCTGTCTGTCAGCTTGAGCACCGCCAGATCGTTTAACTGCTTCATGCCTCAATATGCCCTCCTTTATAAGACATTAATCTGCAGGTCTCTTATTCTTGAGTCTTACTGCATGGTTGAGAACTTGTAATTCATTTTTAAGTTATGGCAAAAGGGCTGGGTTATCTAGTGTGTGTGCGCTTAGGTGTGGGAGACATTTGTGGACAGGTGGTACTGAATCCTCAAAGAGCAAACATTCCCTATTTATAAAATTATAAATTATTCCCTTATTTGCCTAGGTAAATCTTTCTTGGATACCACGGAGCACTTTATTTGCTAATGTAATGAAGGAAAGCCTCTTTCACCAACTAACATGAGGATTACATGACAGTAAGATGGGAAAGTGCTAAATGCCCACACTTAGGGCCTACATCTGAAAGTAGTAATTAATGATTATACTTAAATTCATATCCACGCAACAGAAGTGGTCAAGAGTGGAAGTTCTGCTGAAAGTTGAAAGAGATTCATTAATAACCCAAAGCGAAGGAAGAGCTGACCAAGCTCAGGCACTTATAAGAAGAAAGCGGTTTTCCACTAAGGGCACAACCGCATCTCAAACCTTGACCTACCCAAATGTCAACCTTCCCCATAAGCTTGGGGCTATCATACTCACACCTAGTAACTCTGTTTAATATCAGAATTGGTGACCCATCTTAATTATTGGTTACAGTTTGCCTATGAGTCACAGAAAATACCCTGGAACTATATTCTGATGCTGGTTCCTGGTGACCTAACAAGGCTCAGCCATGTAGCTGGGACTCATCTCATGGCACCTTCACGATGTGGATGTTATGATCAATAGAATTTGATATCCACTGAGCTGGGTCAGGAGAAGAACTCTGCCTCAGAAAGTACCACTGGATAAATACAGAGTCTGTCTTCAAATCATTTATAGAGTTTAGTCACCACTATTGGTGACTATTCTGAGTAACTACGGTCATTTTATTATTTCCTTTTTTTATTATATATTTTGTAGTTTTAGATGGACAGGATGCCTTTGTTTTATTTGTTTATTTTTATGTGGTGCTGAGGATCAAACCCAGTGCCTCATACCAGCTAGGCAAGCACTCTACCACTGAGCCCCAGCCCCAAACCTTATTATTTACTTTTTAAACATAAAAGAATCTGTATCAATTTAGTACATGCTAAGCAATAAATATGGACCAGATATGTTCAGCAACATAACACTGGAATAAAAGTGTTAAGGTAAAATGGAAGTTGCTGATATAAATTAAGTTTAAGTCTGAGGTGAGTGGGTGTGTTCTATAGTGGTACATAAACCTCAACTGCTTTATTTTGATGCTCTGCAGTTCCCACATTTGGCCTCTGCAAACAGCACTCCCTTGCTAATTCCTTTCTGTGTAGGCGTTGGCAATGGTTCCATAAATGGTGCCACTCTACCCTGTAGGCTTCATTACTTTTGTCAACCAGTTATGATCTGGTCTGCTGTATTAGTCAAGAGCCATGGTTTATTTTTTATGGTCTATTATTATGGTTCTTTTCTAGCGCATATTGCAGTAATTATTTTCTCAAACAGACTCCTGCTAAAGCCTTGCATAGATTCTTTTATCATTCATCAAGTGGGGGCAAATTACTCAGACATGATTTTCACCAGGTTGTTCCACATTTGGTTCTCAGAAGTCAGGCCTCATCTTCTCATTTCCCATTCAGTTATTTTACTAGCTGGGATTTTTTAATAAACCAAGTTTTACTTGGCAATCACCATACCCTGGGCACCACTGCATAAAGCTTCCATAGTAGGCGTTCAATAAATATTTGTGGAATGGATAATGAATCCTGAATCATCATAATAAACCACCCCAAACAGCTTGCCTGTTCCTTACTCTTGTGGCAGTGGTTTTTTTATTTTGTTTTATTTTATTTTTATTTTTTTACTTTTTTGGTCCCCAAACCAAATTTTCAATGAGGCAAGAGCTTGTTGTGTGACCCTCCATTCCACCTGTGCCCACTTTTGGCCTTTGAAGTCCCCAGACTTCATGGAAAACAGTCAGAGGTGCTTGCTTTTGGTGAACACAGTGGGGTAAAGCTAGTTTTCATAAAATCTCACATGAAAATGTATTAACTCATTATAAGTTTAACCCGTTAATGTTGCCATAGACATGAAACCACCAAAGTCTAGTCTGTTTGCTGTGTGCCATGTATGACCTCCGCAGAGAGCTGTCTGAAAAACACATCCCATAGCTTTGGTTAGAACTAGTCATAATTGTGGTGGACACTCTCATCATTTAAAAGCTTTTAAATAGTACTAAAATTCTCAAAATTCCAAATTCAGATTTATTTGCTCAACAAGAGAAAAGGGTTCACGGAGCCTTATTTTCCATCAAATTTTTTGGAAAACAACAAAAAATTCTAAAAATAAACCCTAATAGTACACAAAGTCAATTGCGATTTCCATAGCTGACAAGGAGATGACAGGCTTGATTTACAATTCAAACCCTCAACTGCCACTGGATTCCTCTGGCCTCAAGGGAGCAAGAATCTCTTCCATTGTTCAGGGTTTGACCCCACAAATTCCTGGTCTAAAATGGGAAATCTCTCCACAATGGCTGATGCAATCCATTCAAATGCTTTGCTAGCCATGTAGGGATACACTGGGAATGATCATTTCAGGAAAGGCAAACACTGAAAAAAGCAAATAGTACTAAAAACTTGGATATTTTACATGAAATGCTGGAAATACGTATTTAAAATTTACAGGTTGCAACTGGGCCCAGAGGGAGGGAAATGCCACATCACCTGGTTTGCTCTAGTTAGCCAAGAGTGATGCCTGTCTAAATCACAGGTGGCCATAACCAATCCTCAGTTAACATCAACCTCCAGTCTTAATAAAAGAGCACAAATTTCCCCAATAACATCAGACAGAGCCATTCAGTGATATGGGCTTGGGAACAGTAACACACTAAAAAGACTGTTTCAATCTGAAAGCTGGCACGTGTACTTACCATTACTGAAAGTTAGGAAAACTTCAAACCAAAATTTGAAGTATCAATGAGCACTAATGTGTTGATATGTTCTCCTTAGTTCTGGTAGTATTAACTTTGTTATGAATGCATTCTAGATGTGAAAGAAGGGCTTGAATTTTAATAGTGATGTTAAAACCTTTGTCAGCTTTTATTGCCCTGCTATGGATATGGAATGAGTCTCCTTGGCAAGACTCATGAGAAACGACCCTTTGCTACCTTACTGAGCCTACTAAACCACCAAAAGGGCTCCAAAGAAGGAAACTGATCCTCCCTAAAGTGTCTGAGACAGCTGACAAACAGGAGCTGCCTGAGTCAGTCTCTGCGGATGACACTCCAGATCAAACATGTTTTCCTTTGGAAACAAAGATTATTTAATTAATTAAAATTGTTAAGGGCATAGCCAATTGTGTTTACACTTTGTGTTTCTGAGAAATTGGTCAGGGAGACAAGGAACCACACACAAAAATAACCCAACACACATGCACCAAAAACAAAACTCTACTTCTTTTTTTTTTTTTTTTTTTTTTTTTTAAGAAAGAGTGAGAGTGAGAAAGAGGGAGAGAGAGAGAGAGAGAGAGAATTTTAATATTTATTTTTTAGTATTTGGCGGACACAACATCTTTGTCTGTATATGGTGCTGAGGATGGAACCCGGGCCAAACGCATGCCAGGTGAGTGCGCTTCCGCTTGAGCCACATCCCCAGCCCTCTACTTCTATTGTATTCGAAGAGAGCTGGAGGCGTAGCTCAGTGGTAAAGCACTTGCTTAGCATGCAGGCTCTGACTTCAATCCATAGCTCCACAAAACAAACTAATTAATTAATTAATATATATATATAAAATATAAAATACAATGCCTGATTCTACTTTCACAGCAAGAATACAGGATGATTCTCCTCGCACATTGGCTGACTGTTGGAAAAGAATTATATATTCAATTTGGAATTAAGACTTTCTTTGGGAGAGATACTGTATCTTTCATTATTTTATTTCCTCATCTGTAAAACAGATGACCATTGTAGTAAAATAGGACCATTCAGAGAGCTGTTATTTGGATAACTAATGGAAGCTAATTGCAGAAAAAGAGAAAACACTTTGGACTTCAAATATATCTTTATCCTTCAAATCTGAATATCGAAAAATAAGTCCTCTTGCATTTCAATCCAAGAAAATAAATTCTTTTGTGAGTATAGTTTTGCCTTCCCCTGTGTGTCTGCGTGTCTTCTCTGAAATTCTCTTTGTAATGTCTACTTCTTTAATGCCTTTGTCTTGTTATGTATGTGTTTCTCTGTTTCTTTGTGTGTCTGTCTCTTTATGTCTACCCCCCCCACACACACACACTCACACACACACACACACACACACACACACACACTACTTTATCAGTAGTGTTCTTACTAGCTTTACTGGTAAAAAGATCGGGTAGGCTTGTTTCCTGTTTCAGTGTTATTCTTGAAGTGGGCTGCAGTTAGAATCTGAATTTCATTGGGCTATTATTATTTGCAGCTGTGTGACCTTTTTAACCCTGCTTTAAAAGTGACATTTCAGCCCTCAAGCTCAAAACGCCTGACTGCTGCAAAGTTTCCAAACCAGAGATTTATACGAAGAACAAGACCAAGATTGAGACTGTACCTCCTAAGTGAAAATTTCACCTGAATTTGGTATGAATGGGATGTGTCCCTGTGCAATTTACAGCCAGAACGCTGCCCTGGAAGTGCTGAGCTTTCCCCGTAACCCCGTAGTGGGATACCACTGGTCCATTTAAACAAGAGAGACCCCCTATCTGCAGAAGTACTCTCCATCCTCTAGCACCCCCAAAGCTCAGACTCCTACAACCTGAACCAGAGACCTCTTTAGGATTGTGTCACACACTCTATCATGTGCACAGACTGTCAAAACTTCCCTTTGCATGGGACCCATGGTTCCCAGAAGGAAGGATTTTGAAATAGCTTTCATCTCTGGAAACTGACCCGGGTTTTACTCCCCAAAGGAGGCCCTACCAGAGTAGTGCTGGGGCTCACGTCCTCGCCCTGACTTCTGCAGGGACCTGTGGTTTTATATATGTGGCATTTATGCTGTATATGGGAAAGCATTCCAGTGGGATTGGATTTTCATATGTTAGATTCCTCTTTTTTTTTAAAGTTTTCCATATGTTTCTTTAGATATGAGGCTTTTTTTTTTTTCAAAGTTACAAGCTAATTTCAACCTTTGTTCTGCATAATCCTGTCTTATAACTTTCCTATCTGTGGGTTCAATAGTTCAGAACACACTCACTGAGCAGAGGCATTTGATGCGTGACATTGACCAAGTCCCCGACTGTGCCGTCTATGCCTGAGTGTGTGCATTTAGGTCCGTGTTCCTGTACTTCCTCGCATTTACAGCACACATCCCATTTCTAAGAAAAGCATATTTGACGTGTGTGTGGTTAACAAAACATTAGCGTAGAGATCTTCTGGTTTTGAAGGAAATGCTGAATGGAACCCAATTGCTTGGCTTGTTGCTGAGGAGACTGAATACAAACTCAGAAGATGCGCGTCAGAAGGGGGCAACCTCTTTTCCTTTCTACCTGCTCTCATTATGAAATAAAGGAAAGAAAAGAAAAAGAATGAAAACTGGAACAAGAAGTGATCAGGGTTTTGAGTTAATATTGTCATCTGTACCTTTCCAGTGAGTCCTGCATTGCCATACAAAATAACTGCCCCAGGAAGTCCTGAAGGAAAAACTATGAGAGCAAAGAAATTAAATGCAAAACTCGGTATGCTCTTCATACAGGTCAAAAGAAACCTGTTTTACAGAAAATCCAGGAGAAAGCATTCTCTCTCTCTCTCTCTCTCTCTCTCTCTCTCTCTCTCTCTCTCTCTTCTTTCTTTCTTTCTTTCTTTCTTCCTTTCTTTCTTTCTTTCTTGTCTTTCTTACTATGATAGTAAAATTTACTTTTTAGATTATAACACATTCTCAAACAGGACTATTCTGCCTCCAGGTAATATTTAATATGTTTTTGGTGTGTCTGGTTTTTAAAGCATTTTTAGGTAAAATTAATATTTTAAAATATTCTGAGAAGTCATAACTTTTTTCATCTTGCTTTTCTTTTCATACATGCAAATTTGTGGGATAGAATTGTTTCTTTCTATATTCTAAATAAGTATCCTTGCACCGCCAGCAACAAGATATGTTTGGTTAATCTAATGTATAGGCTGAAATAATAAATGAAACATCTGAAAATTTTTCTTCCTGTACCTGAATCTGAGCTACAAAATGTGAGACTGTGATTATGGCCCCTGCCCTTGCTTTTGGCAGGGCTAGTAAGAAACTATTTCATCTCACCATTAAATTTACCAATTATTACCAGTCTATGATTAAAAGACACTTGAGGATGATTCTATCAAAATGGGTGCTTTTTGCCCTTGGCCTCAGCAGAAAGCCAAGCATTCCCAAGTTGTTCTGAAGAAGCCTGCAGTTGAATACCTGGAGACTTCATCCAGACTCCTAATGCACTTTGCCTCATATGTGAACAACTGATGTGCTAGCAGGTCACTTAAAGGCCATGTTAATGCAAAAATCTCATGTGATCCAAAGATTCTGTAATCATCTAACAAGGTTCCTTTCTAAATATTTGCAAAAGACATATTTTTTTTTTTTTTTTTTTTGGATTTCCAAGAGAAGGTTTCATTTTCTTCCATAGCCAAGGTTTCAGAAATATGTGAAGATTTTTATTTGCTACTTGCTGGGGGGCATTTAGCAAGTGGGGCAGGCACATGTAATACGCTGTCAGGTATGGTCCTGTGCATCACTAGAGTCTTGTGTGCGACTTTTGCAAAGATAATAATGGTATGAGCACCCACTGGCCCACACCACCTAGCTTAAGATAAAAGGCAGATAAGAATAAAGCAGTTGGAAGAGCAAAACAATAAAAATAAAGGCAGCATACAGGAGAGGAAATTAAAGAATTAAATGCCCATCTACTCTTGATATACATTTCAAAAAGCTGTGAAAAACTCATGCTAGACAAAGTTAAGCCTAGCAAATGGTTAGATTAGATGCCAATTAAAACTTTATGAACATTCAAAACAGCAGGTGAAATCGTCATTCCCTCTTGGTGTGAGGAAAGCCTGGGGTCTCTTGCCAATGTTTCAGCTACACATGAGCAAACCCTTTCCGGTTCTATCCTGTAGACAGTTGAGTGAGCTGGTATAAACGAGACTGGATTTCTTTTAGAATTAGTTATCTGTTTTGGCTACCTTCAGCCCCAACTGTCCTAATACCTCACCACTCCATTGTGAGCAGTGCTGAGCCAACAGGAGCAGAAAACCACTGGCCCCGGCTGAGATGCAGTGCCCTGCCCGCGTCTTGCCAGTCGTGATAACTGCATGTTCGCTTCATATTATTACTGAGAGGGTGGCTCGCCACCTAGAGCATGCATTCTTTCTTCTCCTTATTTACTTAAACAGAAGCCACCACAAACTTCTAAACTCTGTTTTAATGTTACTATCGACATTAGTTCATAGTTAATAAGGGAACATCTCCCTCCTAACCAGCTTCTCAATAAAAAAAGTTTAATACATGATATAATTATATTATGTATTATAATATAGTACTACATGTCCATATATGCTTAAATATGTAATATATGTACTTTTATTTATTATATATATTAATATATATACTCTCTTCTAGCCAGTTCAGTTTTCTTACTGAGAAGTTAGTATTCCCATATATATATATTTGATATACAGAAAATATATTCAAATACCTTACAGAGATCATTTCATCCCCATGAAGTAAGTCAAGACTCCCGTCTAGCATTCCATGCAACATGAAGAAGATACTGACCTCAAAAGGAAGCAAACTAAGAAAATTTGGGTCTACCTCTCTGCACAAGGTTCACCCCAGTTAAGGACTGGTAGACTTAGATTCTTAAAGTGCAGAACGAAGCTGTGTTTTTGAGTACTGCTAGATCATTTCCACAGACTAGAAAAGTCCTTCCATATCTTTTTCTCAAGTTCCTATTGAACAAAAGAGCCACTCACTAAAGCCTCAAGTACAACACCCTGGAAAAGGACATGGAAAGAAAAGGCCCTTTCCTATAATCCCCCCCACCCACCCACAAGAGATGAACACAGTACTAGACTCTAATTCATCCAAAGACCTAAGCTATTAGCAAACAAACGCAGCCTCCTTCCTCAATCCCCCAGGGCTCAGAGCCCCAAACAACAGCACCATTTTGGAGACCACACTCCAAATCAGCAAGGAAAGAAAAGAGGATATGTTTTTTTTAAATGCCCCTGCTCTCCAAAACCTAGGAAGCTTCCCTGGGCATGAATGTGGTCTCTTTGCTCAAGGGGTAGAGGTCAGACCCTAGGAAGGACCCTGAACCTGGATTCTTTGGAGGCAGAAAGAAAAAAGGAGAAAGCCCATCGCATGGCCCCAGAAGGGACATGGAGAGGCCCAGCAGACTTCTGTTGGACGGCTGAATACAAGGGAAGAGAAGAAGCCAGCCCCCAGATGCACCTGGGGAACAGTGAAGCTTGATGAGAGGATTCAAGGACTCCTCCCCGGGGCTTTGTCCACAAGCTGCTTCCCGGAGAGTGGCCTGTGGACAGTGATCAATCACCTAACAACTTGCTCAAATGGGATTTCAGACTCTCTGCCTAGGGGCAGGATGGGAAGGACACTGGTCTCATTCACTCACTCTTTCCTCACAGAGTCACTGAGCACCTGTCATGCGTGAGAGTCATGCTGGAGACACCAGGGAGCCTCACACCCCTCCACACACCCTTCCACACACCCTTCCACACACCCCTCCACACACATTCACACTCACACCCTGCAGCAATCTTTTCATTGAATTGGATGTAAGGCTCTTCCTGTCTTTTTTGTTTGTTTTAATTGAGGCTCTATTTTCCTTTTAATCCTGATAAGTAAGATTGCATTATTTATATTAAGCTTAATCTGTCCGGGCCCCGATTTTCTGTTAGAAATCAACAGTTAAATCTCAGCCCCCCCTTGCCACTAGCTGTGTGAACTTGGGCAAGTTACTTAAATCTCTGAACATTATAATTCTCAAATAATAGACATCATTGGCATAAATTCTGACTCACAGAGAACCAAATGGGATGATATTCGGGAGCATTATAAATGTGGATGACTGTGCTCATAACACTGTCAACTTGCAGCACATGAAGTTGCCAAGGTGTCTGATGTACGTGCAGAGAGACTCAAGATTCAAAAAAAAAAAAATGTTGGGCAATCTCTCCAGAGATCCTGACCTCCTAGGATGCTCTGAACCCAGCATTATCAAGTCAATCCTTATCTTCCAGTGTCCTACTCTGGGTCATACCAGCCAACCTGTGCACCTGGCTAGATGTTCATTCCACTGGACTATTTTAGAATGATGACAGTAATGCTCACCTTTCACAGTTGTTATAAAAAGAAATGATGGTCAGTCTACAAATGGGTTTCATAGGTCACTTGAGCCAGGGATACCATGTAGCTATCGCTAATCGAGCAAACCAAGGAGCCTGGGACACATTGTCCTGGGCTGGAAGGGGCCAGTGCTGGGGCAGCACATACCTGCTCACCTTCCTGCTGCTCCAGACCACAGAAACGCAGGTCAGGTGCTGCACCCACAAACCCCTGCCCTCACAGCCCAGCAGCTGCCCTGCCCCTCAGTCCTAGCCCCTGGCAAGTCTCATGGCAGAGAGAGTAGGGTTCAGAAAGGTTCTGGGCTAACCTGAAAAACCCCACACCTTGCTACCAGCAGGTGCTTCGGGCTTCCATGGAAGCATTAAAAATAAGATGAATATAGACAATGCCACTTTCTTCCTTTTGAGAAATCGAATCTGCTTTTGTTCTTACATTCTCTTCAGCAAACTATATTTTCTTTATCATCGCAATGCTTATTCTATTCTTGCTCTTTCTACACTTTTCTTTTCCTGTCCCTTTTATTCCTCAAATGTCTCCGGTCATATTTAATTTAAAAATACTTCTGAATAAGGCACAAAGAGTAACTGTGGAAAAAAATAAGGCAGTCGGAGCATAATCAATAAACTGTTCATCTTAACCTCTTGAGAGATGACGTCTCAGTAATAGCAACATTTCCTAACCCAGGGCACTGGGAAGTTAAAGATGAATAATCCCAGACCTCTGTCCCTAAAAGCAGGTCACCTCCCAGCGCAGAAAGATCTATATGTGTGGAAAGGCTAATAGATTTTATGTTTTTTAACACTTGGGAGTAGTCAAAATTTTATTTAATGAAAACATGACTTCTACGTTACACCACATCCTATATGTCAGGTATTTTTAATCCCAGAAAAGCATTTTCCATCAAGGCTGAAAGAAAGCCTTGATTGGTTACAGCTTTGATTTATCTTCTCCACTAAGTGCCTGTGCAGGGAACACCGCAGAGTGAAACAGTCGAATGCAAGTTAAGGAAGCAATAGTCCCAATTATTTCCAAAGGCCTCCAGTTTCCTAGGCACCAAAGGATTTCTGGTACTCTCGAAGAGGTAGGACCACTGAAATAAGAATTTCAAGTTCATGTTGGTAACATGCTCCACAGACCTTGAATCCAAGTCGTTAAGTAGTAGTATCATCGTTATTTCCTCATCTGTCCTCTACTGTTTCCAAAGAGACAGAAACAACCACTTATACAAACACACACAAAAAAATCCTCCGGACACCCAAGTTAACCAATGTCTCTTTTCTTCCCAAACCGCCAATCAGCCAGTCACCGGGCAAACAGCTCAAGCAATGGGCAGGGAAAACATGTTATTTTTCTGGGCAAGCCTTAACTTCACTGCCTACAAAACACAGCCGCACAGGGCACATCCCACACAGGGTGAGATGAAGACTCCCATCTCTCATTTGAAACCAGTAGTTACCAGTTAACGCTGCGGAAACTGAGGTCAGGATCCTCCAGCATGCCCCTGAAATCTAAGCTCAGCTCGTGGATTTGCGAGCTTCTCTGCACAGGCCCATGTCACATCATACACCATTCCTGCAGTCCCTTTCCTACTAAGAACACTCAGAGAGCCCCAGAAAGAGCAACAGCAAAGAACGCTCCCCTCTCCACAGAGCCTCCTCCCCAGCCACCCAACACCCGGTGGACTACTCAGAAGGAGAAACGGCTCAGTATAAGTGTTGGGCCATGAGTCAGCGTGGGTCGACCTCTAGATGTTTCTGAAATAGGCGAGTCAGTGAGCTGAGGCAGGAAAAAGAAAGTAAAAACAAGCAACCCAGGCACACTTCAGAGAGTCCCTTAAAAATGAGACTGCCAGGAGTCAAATTCCATGGTGTATAAAAGTCACTGAAAGGTACACCCCCAGCACTTGTTGGAAATCTTCAAAGTGCAGAGGAGGCTCTCTAGCCACAGGCCAGGGTCATGGACCCAAAGATGACAATGAGACACTCCCAAGAACATCTGGCCAAATAAACTGGGAATGGGGACTTTGCAGAGCCAGGCAGCAACCATTGCCCTCACTTATCAGCCAACCTCAGACCCATCCCCGACCCCAGCTGCTCTGAGCAGACCTCAGAGCACAGACCTGTTAGCCCAGGGCTGGGTTCATGCTTTCAAGACAGCTGGCACAGCCACCGTCCTGTCCTCCCCTGCTTTCCCCTGTCTTCCTGCAGGGGATGTGTCCGTCTTCCAGCAAACCTCTCCGGAGGCTCTACCAGGGCCAGCACCACATTAGATGTGGGCAAAGAGCATCCAAGGACAGAGCTGAGGGCTCCGTACAGAAGGAAGGGCCCAGCTCACCAGGGAAAG
This sequence comes from Callospermophilus lateralis, assembly GCF_048772815.1. Classification (NCBI taxonomy): domain Eukaryota; kingdom Metazoa; phylum Chordata; class Mammalia; order Rodentia; family Sciuridae; genus Callospermophilus; species Callospermophilus lateralis. Next base: position 84,959,531 of record NC_135305.1, on the reverse strand, counting down.
AATAACAGCCAAACAATCAAAATTGCAAGCACAAATCAAGGGAGTGACCTGGGAAAGCAAGTGCAGGTTTCAAAAGGAGAGACCAGGAGGGTGCCAGGATAATGAGAAAGGGGACTAGGGAGCAGGAAGCCCTGGGAAGGAGGTCAGGCTGGCCTCTGAGAGTGCCATGTCTGAGCGAGGTCTGCAGAAGGCGAATGAGCCACTGGAGGAGAAGGAGCAGGTGAGGGTGTCCAGGTGGGGCTGTAAAAGCAAAGAGCTCGCCTTGGGGCTGAAGCACAGCTGGCCAGGCTGCAGGGGGCGGCCGGCTACAGAGGGAAGACAGGCAGGCTCAAGTCCTCCAACGGTTCTGAGGGTACATAGAAGCCCGGTCATCCCTGGCTACAGAGGGCCTTGAGCGGCTCATCAGAGCCTCTCTGTCCCCAGTTGAAATGTGAGCGCCTTAGGAATTCCACCTCCATGCTGTTGTGAGGGTAACAGGCATCCTGGGACCGGGGCAGAGGGTGACAAGGAGCAGCCTCTTACCTTCTTTTCATAAACTGAGGATACAGCTCATCTCCTCCAAAAGTAAGACTGCTGTCCTGGGGTGAGGGTAGGCAGGAAACAGGGAAGAATAAATAGTTCCTGTGGCCCAGCAGGCGTGGCTACCCATAGGAGCCTAAAGGAAAGATGCCTCTGTAGCCATGGCTTGAGGTTATACTGCTTGGTTTCAAACCATGGCTGTGTGACCTTGGGAAGGTAATTTAACTTCTCCGTGACTATTTCCTTATCTATAAATGGAAACAATAATTCCTATTCCAAAGGCTTATTTTGAGAAATAAATGTGTGTACGCGCACAAGTATCCCAACAGAGCAGAGAATAATTTCTGGTATACAGTGAATATACAGTACATATTAGTTATAATGTTTTCTCCATCAAAAAACACACTGGTTTACCTTTTAAATAGAATGATGAAGCCTTTTCAATCCAATAATTCTAAATTTAGGACAACCTCAGCTGCTATTTTTTTTTTTTTTGCTTTGACTATTAAATGCCATATTCTAAATTTTGTGGTTAAAAGAATATTTTGTTGGGATGGAAATTATATCAAATATAATTTTTATCCCTTGGTAGGCTAAATTTGTTTTGGCTTTGGTTTGGTTTTTACATAACTATATATATATAACCAAGTATTGACTTGTTGTATCCATTGAACGCTGGTCATCAGAACTAATTGATAAATCATGTATTATCCCATATGAGACATCATAAATAACAGATGCTAGGACATGAACAGATTAATAGATTAACAGGGTATAGCTGGGCAATGCAAGTATGCATTTTTGTGCATCTATATTTTCTAATTTTTCTGTTGTAAGCTTTGGTTGACTGTATTTGAAACAATTTAAAAATTCAATGTAGGATAAAAGAACTATATCTGCAAGTACAAAAAGATAGCAAGGACACTCTTAGAGTTTATAGGGCCTGCTCTGCAATTTGCAGTTAATTATCTATTCTCTCTTGGACAAATGTCTAGACATCTTTGAATTTTAGTGTCCTCAACTGTGAAATGCACAGCACATTTCTTCCCACACAGGATTGTGATAGATTGAATGAGCCATGAAAACTCAATAATACCTATACAGTACTGCATAGTCTTTAAGACTACAAATTTTGGTTCTTTCAACAATTAGCTGTGTGATTTTGGATAATTCATTTAACCTCTCTGTGCCTCTATTTCCTTACATCTCATATTGATAGTACCTCACATGGGTTATTAGTATATGGATTAAAGGAGTTAGCATATGTAAACAATTTAGGACAGTGCTTGGCACATGGTAAGTGCTAAGTTGCTGCCAGCACTTATTGCTCTTATGAAATCTGAATCGAAACCTTCTGAAAAGCATATGGTTCTATAATCGTGGAAATGTGGTCTATTTTGGTGACAAAAATAAAAAGCAAGAATAGCACAGCATTTTAGTGTCACTTATTGGCAAAGACATTCATTTTTATTCGTGTATAAACTTGTGATGTTTATGTGGCCAAAAAAAAGTTCAGATTCAATTTTTTTAAAAATTTGTTTCCATACATTTAAACATAAGCTCAGCAAACTCCTAATTGCCTGAGCAAACTTCTCCAATGAGCATTCTCTTTCCATTGCCTCTACGTTGCTCCCCAGCATGCAACAGAATTCAGAAAGACTGCATGCACATTTGTAGGCTGTGCATTTGTGCAAGGTCCAAGGTGGTCCCACATGTTTATTAAATACAAGTTTTACTGGAGGCCTATCTTGCTTGGAACCATGCTAGATATTGGAGAGAGGTAGATGAAATAAAGGACACAGGCTCCAAGAGATAACTTAGTAGTCAAGACCATGGGCTCTGGAGTAACTTAGAACGAAGTGCGATCCTCCACTCCATCCATCTGCTCTCTAACATGAAGACTTGTGTGTCCTTATACATGCTACTCACCTTCTCTGAACTTCAGTTCCCTAGTCTACAAAAGAGGAATAAGAATAATAACTACCTCATAGGTTTCTTGTGAAGCCTGACTAAGAAGTTACCTGGAAAGCATTTGGCACAAGGTAAGCTCTCAACATAGTAACTATTGTTATATGGCCTTGAAGGGTGGCAGTCACAAGCTGATGATTATAGTCTCTGAGAAAAGTGAGATCAAATGCCAAGGGAAGCTAAGAGAGCACAGATAGAGAGTGACTCTATCCTCTGTTCCCCACTGTTGTCTGCCCAACCCATTGCCCGTGAGCCTTGGTTGAGCTGATCGGCCCCTGTCTCGGATCACTAAGACCATATGCTCCCTGTCTCTAGTCCCAGACCCAATCAGAGCTCATCTTAATCCTTGTCAGCTGGGATCATCAAGGTTACCTTGAACCACACATCTGAGACATGAGTCTATTGAACAACATCCCAAAGTTCTCATCATCCAGGTGTAGCCGGCGGCCTGCAGTAACGGTGAACTTGGCCCTTTGAAAGACTGGATACTGGTTTCCAGCTGCTCAGCAGCACTGGCAACATCTGGGCCAGGCCTTTGGAAGCAGCCTGAGCCAGGTCAGCACCATCCCCACAATGAGCCCAGCACCTCATACTCATGGTTTGTCAATTCATAAGCCTTATTTCTGTTCCATTGATGGGTTCTCCTACTCATGACACAGAACACTGGGCACTGCCTCATTCTCTGAGCCCATCTGCCTGTCCTGGATTTGCTGTTGGCCACAGTTTCTTGAGTGCTGACCCTTGGATTATACAGAAGTATGTACTGACCAGCTAAGGTCACTTGCCTATTGTCATTTGCTCTTATAGTATCTTGCTCCTCAGAGGAAACCAAAACCCACCTCTATAATTTGCAGCTTTGGGGCTCATTCCATCCTAGGGGCCATCCTTAAGAAGTATAATCTTTGTTTAACATAGCAGAGTTTCTAATATTTGCAGGCATCCCTCAACCACCAGACTCCGCTATTTTCTCTTAGGCCAAATATCTCCCAGTTCCTCCTGCACTTTCTCTTGGGATGGTCTACCTTTATCTCACTTCTTTCCAAGGATGCTGTCCTGGTCAACCTGGTAGAAACATTAGGATGCTGGTGGCTTTTTCTGTGTTCTGGGCCCCATAAAAACATTTGCATTTGCCTCTTAGCTATAATATAGTAGCTCCTAGAAATGAGCAATGTGGGAAATTCTGACAAATGGGCACATTGCTGTGACCCCAGGTGAATCCTGCACATCTCATATCACCCCACAAGAGGAACTTCACGTTCTGCATATAGAAGGAAAATTAAGAACTACAAACATCACTGGGGAAAGTAGCCCCTTTCTGTAAGTCCTCAACAGGGTCTGTGACCAGGTGCTATGTTTGAAATATGCATTTTCCAAGGTGTACCCAAGAATGCACAGCAAATGGCAGATAAGACTTCTGAGAACTAAATCTGTGAAAAATTGCACCTTTTTCTTTTCAGATGTCCAAAAGGATGGAACAAAGAGCTGGAAGAAAGGATTGTGACTGCAGTTCTAGCGACCGGGATAACTCTGTAGTGCCACAGCCAGTCCTAATGACCCTTCATAACCAAGAGAAGAGTTCTGCTGGATGGCCTCCCAGATCTACTCCATACTTCCCTCTGCCTGCTTTGTGTCCTAGGAAGTTGCCCTCCCCAGACTCCCTCAACTGGAGGATCACAGGCTGCAGAAGTCACAATACCTGCAGATTGTGTCTCCAAACATGACAGGCACCCCCCACACCCACAGGTACTGCCCTCCCTGGTGGCTCTTCCCTTGCCCCTCCAGGTCCAGGGATTGGTTTTGGAATTTGCTCTAGTGAGTCCCTAGTTAGCCTGCCCACAATTCTGGACCTAGACCCTTCATTACATTTTCTTTGACTACCCCTTTGAGGGCATCGTGTCTTCTTTGGGGGACTATGATTGATACAGTGGTCTATGTCTCAGGAATATTTCAACCTTTCTATTTATCAACAGGAAGGGCCTTAGCCCCTTCCCCCATCCCCTCTCTGCTTCCCAGCTGTTATGAGCTGAGCACCTTTCCTCCACCAAGCCATTCCGCCATGATGTTTGGCTCACTCAGGCCCACATCAATGGCTCCAGCTGACCGTGGATTGAAACCTCTGGAACTGTGTGAGCCCAACAGGTAAATCTTTCTTCCTCTAAGTTGTTTTTCTCAGGTATTTGTCACATGATAAAAAGTTGACAAAGAAGACTTGCTGTCTACCTACTACTCACCGCAACTCTATAGAAAACGTATGTTATTATCCCCAATATATAAATGAGAAAATCTGAGGTAAGCAAGCTCCCCAGGGACCCAGCTAGAAAGAAGGAGCCAGGAACCCCAAACAGCAACTCTGATGCCTACAGGGGTTCCACTACCCTAAATACCTGTTCTATCAAGACTGAAACTTTCCCAAAACAGTCACTGGAAATTCACCACATTGGGGACCATCACCATTCCCATTCATTCTTATGAAGTAACAAGCTAAAAGCTTGAAAACTCCCCCCACCCACCGCCACCATCATATGTTTAGGATAAAAGTGATCAGGTAGCAAGAAGAGGGAATTCATTAGAAAGACCACAAGAAAAACATTAGAATTTACTTATGCTAATAACACTTTTTTTTCCTAAATGAAGGGACTATTATGCCCTTTGGGCCTATTTTTATTTCATTTCTTCAGTTTGCCTGGATCTGGCTTCTCCGTTGTTCTTATTTCTTATTTCTACCCCAGGAGGTGCTGTGGGTTCTGTGAAATCACTACCTCACAGCTGCGCTTGCTCCTGCAGAAAAGCAAGAGAAATCCAGTCCTCCTGCTTCCTTTTTAAAACCTGACAGTCACACCTTCTACACTTCAAAGCCACACCGCATGACCTCAGCAGGCTGACATAAACGGACACTCATGCAAAAGATTATTCATTCAGTGGCTTTTCCATATGGGAAAGAAATAGCCATTAGTGAACCTTTGTAGAGTTTAACAGTTTATAAAGCCATTTTCCATACATTAATTTAATTTGGTTCCTAGAATGATTTATGGGATGGTTGTATTTTTTTTTCTTAGTTTGCAGATGACAAATCTTGAGATTTAGAAAGGGAAAGTAATATGGTTGAAGTCACACTACCCGTAAAAGGCAGATCTGTGACTTGAATTCAGTCCCTCTGCCCCTAAATACTAGGATATTCTTAGAACAGCAAAGCAATCTATTTTCTAATGCTTTGGGATTTTTCTGTACTGGCTAGAATTAATCTAAGTGCCTTGAATCCTGACAATACTTTCATGATGCAAATACATGGATGCTATTCTAGAAGACTGTGGGTCCGATGGGCCATTTTCCTAGATGACAGGATGCAGGCTGTCCTCTTGCCTTGGAGGCTGGAGAAACAGCATCAAGCTTCTTTCCAGCACCTGCTGCCCCAGGTCAAGTTGCAAAATGCTCTGTGCTGCATTCTTGATTCAATATCCCCAAAATCCCCCTGTGTCTCAGCTTGACAGAGCCTCTAGGGAAAATTTAAAGAAATTCCAAATTCCTTGTGTCCTCTTCTCTTCTTCAGCAGTAACCACTATAATCTCATGGTCCCTGTAGCTCTCCTGAAGGTATAGGGGTCCTGACATCTTTAATTTAGCTTCCTGTCTGCAGAGCCTACTGACATTCAGGAATAAAGAGGCAATTTCTCTCCCAAATAAGACCTAGAGAGGATGGGATTAATGGATCTACTCTAAGAGTCCAGCCTATTCCAGCCACCACATCATATACAATTGTATACCATTGTATCACATTTCTCAAAAAATACAGAACCTACCTCAAAAAAAAAAAAAACTGCAAATGCAGAGAATTTAACAAACTAGACAACACTTAGTCATTACTCTATAATACTTATTCATTTCACTGGGCCTATACTTCAAAATTATATAGCTGTGTCTTACAGAAGCCTGCATAATAGTATTTTCAAAAAGTAAAACACTCTTTTCTGTATAATAATTTGAAGCAAAAGTGCATATGGCATGGATCACTGTATGTGAACAAAGTTAGATAATCTACATGAAATGGGAAAATTCCTAGAAAATTACAAACTACCAAAGACTCGGGAAAAATATTTAAAAGTTGAATAAGTCTATAACAACTAGTTTGAATTAGTAACACACACACACACACACACACACACACACACACACACACTCACACACACACTTCCCAACAATGAATAGCTCAGGCCAAGACACTGGTCTAGCATTCATTGCTGAATGCTACCAAACATTTCAAGGAGAATTAACACAAATAATTCACAAACTCTTCTAAAAAGTCAAAAGGGGAGAACATTTCCCAACTTATTTTATGAAGCTATCAGTGCCCTGATAACAAAGCCAAGAACATCACACAAATATTGGGACAACACACCAGTATTTGTTTTGAATAAAGACACAAAAGTTTCAACAAAATAATAGCAACCCATATCCAAAACAGAAAAAAAGAATTTAGAGCATGATTAAGTAGGACTGATCCCAGGAATGCAAAGTTGGTTTAACATCTGAAAATCAATCAATAAATAAGTTATACCACATTATAGAAAAGGGCACCAAAAAACACATCATGAACTCCTTAGACACAGAAAATACACTGACAAAATCCAATAGCCTTTCATTATAAATCACTCAAAAAACTAGGAATACAAGGGAATTTCCTCCAACTGATGAAAGCATCTACAAAACACCAAAACAAATCCTACAGCTAACAGCTTATAGTAAAAGACTCCATGCTTTACCCCTGGGATCATGAACCAAAAAAGACACCAATCCACATTGTTTCTATTTCAGCAGAGGTTTTAGCCAGGGCAATTCAACAAGAATAAAAAAATAAATTAAAGATTTTCAGATTGTCAAGGATCAAGTAAAATTATCTCTATTCACAGATGACAGAATCCTGTAAATGTAAGAAATATTAAGGAATCAACCAATGAAAAAGAGAAACTTTAGGACAATAAAGTGTTCAGCAGCTTTGTGGATTACAACTTAATCTACAAAATTCAACTACTTCCTGAGACTAGTAAATGAAATTAAGAAAACAATTTCATTTGTGATAAGCATCAAAATAATAAAATACTTGGGCCCAATATTAACAAAAAAAGTATGTATATTGTATCCTGAACAACAAAACATCATTCAAATAAATTAAAGAATACCTAAATACATGCCAAGACATTGACAAATTGGAAGACTTAATACTGTTAAAATGGCAATACTTCCCCAATTGATTCACAGATTCATTGTAATCCCAATCAAAATCTCACCTGTTCTTTTTGCAGAAGTTAGAAATCTGCTCCTAAAATTCATATGGAAATGCAAGGGACTCAGAATAGCCAAAACAATCTTAATAAAGAACAAAGTTGGAGGAATCACCTTCTCTGCTTTCAAAACTCACTCTAAAGCAATAGTAATCAAGACAGTGCAATACTGGCTACTGGTGTAGGACAGAGCTCCTGGAATAGAATTAAGAGTCCAGAAACAAACCACTGCATTTATCAACATTTGATTTTCAAGAAAGATGCCAAGATTGTTCAATTGAGGGGGAAAAGGATCTTTATAGCAAATAGTGCCTGGACAACTGGATAGCCAGTAAAATAATACAGTGGGACCTCCACTTCACAACATACACAAAAATCAACCTAAAGTCAAACACAGAAATAAATACAAGAAGTAAAACTATAGAACTAGAAGAAATCATAAGCATAAATCTTTATGACCTTGGGTTGGGCAATAAATTCTTAGATGTAATATCAAAAGTACCAGCAATAAAGGAAAACATAGTTAAACTGAATTTATTAAAGTCTTTGTTTTTCATAGAAAGCCATCAGGAAAGTGAAAAGACTATCCACAGAATAGGAGAAGGTATTTGCAAAACATATCTGATAAGGGTCTAGTATACAGAATATATCAAGAACTCTTGGCATTCATCAAAAAAAAAAAAGAAAAAAAAATAGGGACATATTATTCAAACAGACATTTTTCTAAAGAAGACATGCAAATGATAAATAAGCACATAAGATGTTCAACATCTTGAGTTATTAGGAAAATGCAAACCAAAAGCACAGTGAGAGACCAGCGGAATTCAACAGAATTACCAGATGACTCTGCAATTTTCTTGTCCTGGTAATACACCAGAGAGAATCTAAAACACAGATTTACACAAAAACCTGTTAACTTGTATATGAATATTCATGGCAGCATTATTCATAATAACTAAAAAAGTGGAAATAACCCAAATGCCCATCAACTAATGAGTGGATTAACAAAATGTGGTATAACCATACACTTGCACATTGTTCAGTTATAACAAAGAATGAAATAATGAGACATGCTACCATGTGGATGAACCTTGAAAACATTATGCTAAATAAAAGAACAAAGAGGGCTGGGTTTGTATCTCAGTGGTAGAGCACTTGACTAGCATCTGTGAGGCACTGAGTATATAAATAAGTAAAATAAGGGTCCATTGACAACTTTAAAAAATATTTTTAGGAAAGGTAGCAGAATACAACAGTTACTAATAGGGCATTATGTAAAAATGTGCATGTGTAACCGATGTGATTCTGCAATCTGTATTTGGGGTAAAAATGGGAGTTCATAATCCACTTGAATCTAATATATGTAATATGAGATGTCAAGAGCTTTGTAATATTTTGAACAACCCATAAAAAAAATTTTAAAAAATATATTTTTAAAAAAAGAACAAAGACACAAAAGGCCACATATTATGTGATCCCATAACTATGACCAACAGGCTTTTAAGTGATCCCAGTGACATGAAATCTCCAGAATGAGAAAATCCACAATGACAGAAAGTAGATTGATTGCTACTGATTATCAGGAAAGAATAACAGAGCGATGAAAATGTTCTAACATTAGATAGTGGTGATAGTTGGACAATTCTAAGTCTATACTAAAAGAATTATATACCTTAAAAGGGGGAGTTCATGGTATATGAATCATATCTTAATAAAGCTGATATCTCCATTGGTAGATATGTAGATATACCTACAAGCTGGTTTCCTAAATTTTACCCCCCGTTTAGAAAAAAATGGTAGCGGGTTTACATGTTAAATTCTCTAAGGCTATAAAGCCCATCTCTTCTGAAACAAAATCAGGACACATTCCAACATGGGAGTTTTCCACTTTTTCATTTATTTAAATTACAAAGTCTACACACCCAATCACATTCATTAAGCTATTTTACAAACCATCTGTTAGGAAAGTGTTATGAGGACATGAAATTGTAGCTGTCACAGAAAATCCTAGAGGTATGACCTCACATACGTCAGCCATCAGTTCACATCAAACATACATATTTCATTACTCAAAAAAAAAAAATCACACCCTCATTTCTAGACTCTAGTCATGATGAGTTAATGGAAAATTGTAACTACCAATAGGTTCTTATGCAGGAAAATAACTCTCATCCATGTCTCCTCTAAACTTAGAGTGTCATTGTGTAACAAGCACAAATGCTAGAAAAAAATTCAGGAAGCAGAAGCCCTCACCTTGCAGTTGTGTGTGTAATAGGGACATATTACATGCACCATGAACATTTATTTGCTAAACACAGCTCATGAGGATCTTTGGCTCGTGGAACCCTAAGTCTTTCTTCTTGTTTTTCTTTGTACAATGTCTCCTATGATTAGAATTGTGCTAACACTGAGGATTTTTAGAGGGTCTACATCTCTTTGATACCCTCTCCTTTCTTCTTCTTTTTCTGTGGCTCCTCCCCCTCCCAATGTTGCCCCCACCACCTCCCACACATGGACAATGGTATATCCTCTCAATTCTACTCCTCTTAAATCTGTCCCCTTTTCTCAATGACTACCAACAGGCTCTTACTTGATCCCAGTGATATGAAATCTCCAGAATGAGCAAATCCACAGAGACAGAAAAAGTGGATTAAGCCACCCTCAGTTTAGCTGCATTCTAGAGCAGCTCCCCATATGGAGAGCTGTGGGGAGCTGCTCCCTACTGCTCTGAATGACCGCGCCTTCCAGTTCTGAAGCAGGAGGCTCAGACCCATCACTACATTTCATAGTGACTTGGGCGTTGTCCCAGCTCAGATAGCAAGGTGGGTCTTCAGGTGTAGGCGTACCCGCTGGGGTTCACTTACTCTTACCTGCTCCCCTTCTGCCCTTTTATGGATAGAACTTTCTAAGAACAGTGTCCCCCCAGATAAAAGCTCACTTCCGATGTGCTTCCCTCTCTCTCGTCAGCCTCTCATGACTTTCTCTTGCTCTCCCTTTTAGAGAGCCAAGGAAAGCCGTCCTGAAGCTTTTGTAAAGGTAAATTGTGTCTGTGTTTTATTCTGTGTCATCATGTGATTCTTTCCAAACGAGTGACCTTAGTTCAGCTGCCTGCGCTGGACAGGGCAGCAGAGAGCCCACCTTTAGGAAGCACTTCCGGTGACAAACAGATTTCACTTCATCTTGGCCACAACCCTATCAGGAGAGTATGGTCATTATTCTTTGTAAAACAAGGAAATCAAGACTCAGGCAGGCAAAGTCATGGTCCTCTAGACCTGAGCGTTGGGTCTGCAGGGCTCCAAGACATTCACCATCTAACCATCTGATACCTGGTCCTGCCACAGGGCCTCCAGGGCTTCCACGGGGACACTGATGACACTCAAAGCTGGCCGTGGATTTCACCACCACCCCCGCCTGCCAGCCTTCATTGTCCTCTGAGGTTAAGTGTGAAATCTCTGACAAGGTCATTCCTCATGATGCCCTGAACCCTCCTGTCTTACTTATTGCCAGTTCCTTTGTCTTTTAGAAAACATCTCAGCCATCACCATCTTGATAAGACATCTCACCTGAAAAAATGAGTTAGGAGCCCCTCTCTTGGCTTCCCAAGGTGCTTTCTCCTCCCCTCTGAAAGTCCTTAGAAGGCAATACCTCATATAATCAAAATTAAAATGACAGGTTCACTTCCAGCTCTGCCGTTTGCCAGGCATGTGCATGTACTTCACCTCTTGGTACCCCAGTTTCCTCATCTGTAATGTAAGGGAAATGATGCTACCAATGTGAGCTTTGTTGGGCTTCTATGAAGTTTAAATAAAGTAACACACGTGAAGCAATCAGATACGATAAGACTGTTTATAGATAAATATTTTCCATTACCTTCTCTCTTGACTTCTAATTTTTGTCTATACTCTTCCTACAAAATTTCATTTCCTGCTTCTAAACTTAATTCTACTGATATGATTTTTCTTACATTTGTAAAATATGAAATTTTTTCCAAAATTCCTCTTCCTCAAAGCAATTCTGTGAAGCAGGCAAGACAAACCATGGTCTAGAGAGACCAGATGTCACCTGATTACAGTGGGCCATTGAAATTAGCAGGCAGTGAGGTTTGTGTGAGCAACGGCAATGGAAGATGCCATCGCAGGGACAGGAACAGAGGTGGCATGAAAAGCATCAGTTTCCAAGTCCTATTTGTGCACGTATTTACTTCTCTGAGCCTCATTATTCTCACCTGTAAAAAGGGAGTGATGACCACCCTTTAAGAGAGAAGCAAGGATTAAATGAGATAATATACACATACAGATAGCACGTGCTCAGTGTGGTGAATATACTAAGCACCTAGTAAACATGAATGAATGACAACAGGCCCCCCAAGAGTAATGTCACTGAGCTGGCACAAACCCAGACACATTGGACCACATGTTTCCCACTGTTCATCCCACCATCCCACCGGCACACCCAGGCCATGTTCTTAATAGAATGTGCCAATCAACCCATCCATAAAGGTGTACCCATACCTGCCCTCTGCCTCCCTTGGAAGGAAACAGAGGGAAGGGGGTGTGGGGGAGGGGAAAATAGAGAAGGGGATTTAAAGCAACCCTTAATGATAAGATTTCAGAACCTTGAGCCCCGGGACCTAATGAAGAAAGACCAGCACTGCATGTCTCTGATCCTACAGCTAGTCTCACTTTTCTTGCAGGGAGAGGATTTCTGCAATAGGGAAAAAGTCCCCTTTACATAGGTCTTATCCTCAGTGCTCTCCCACTCTGCCAAAGCAGGAGAAAGGACTGTCAGCATGCAAACACAAGCTCTGTCTGCTGAGACAGGAACCCTGGATAACCGAACAAAGGGCGAGAGGCGTGGGATGAGCAGCAGCGGCTGAATGCCAGCTGGGAGGATGCACATCCCTCGCTGAGAACGTGACAGCCACGAGGAGCTCATGTTGACTTTTCCCAGAGGATGAGAACAGGGCCCAGTTCCACTGGGGTGTTAATGTGGAGGGTGTGGGGCGAGGAGCAGAGCTCTGACGGCTGCATTCCATCTTGGCAGGGAGAGTGACAGGGTGTGGGTGTCCTGTCATCAGATCTGCACGACATCGACCCAGCCCATTACATCAGCAACCATCACATCCCTCAGGGATCAATGATGGCTGAGCCCAAGAGGGTCAGCACAGCCCACAGCAAGGCTTTCAAAGCCAATGCTTCTCCCCTTCACTATTCTTTCTCAGAGAATGGCCACTCCCATGGCCCACTGTGTCTCAGGCACCACCTAGGTATTTAATTTATATTCGTGCATTTAATTCCCACAACATCCCTTCCCCTTCCAAGAATGCATTCTCATCCATATTTTACTGGTGACTTAAGTTGGGCTCAGAGAGGTGAAGTCATTGGCCATGATCACACAGTTAGTTTGCAAGACTGGGATTCAAACCCAGGTCTGTCTGAAACAGTAGCCCATGTTTCATTTCACCAAACCACATGGCCTGTAGAGAAACCCCAAGATCCCTGTATGGACGCAGTCTTTTCCTACCCATGAAGGTATCAGATTCATGTCAACTGATACCTTCCTACCATTCCTACTGCAACCCTCCCGATTCGCTTATTCAACATATATTCACTACATTGTCAAATATCTTGCTAAATACTGGAAGATATAATATATATAAGACACAGCCTCAGGCCTTCCCACAAGACCCCAAACCAAGCCTGTCTCCAACTCTAGGATTCTGCTCCAGGTTTGTCTTGGTACCTATTCCTGATTATCCATTCTAATCACCCAATCAGTCAGATAGATCCCAATGAGGGGTACTAGGGTCATGCTGTGTTTTTCCAACTCTCTTTCCAGACCTGGAGTCCTACCCTGTGGCAAGAAATCTGATGGGAAATTACCCATCCCCTTCACTCTCCACCCCCCACATTGAACATTCAGTGCATATCTCTGGACAGGAATGTGACCATTAAGACCACAGTGCCAAGGTAAACCTTTACTCTAACAGGCTGCCTTGAGATTCTGCTCTGAGGCTGGAGGCAAACCTAGCTCTAAGCCCACCAGCCACCAGCCCTACCTTTGCAAGTGGCAAGGTCAAAACGAGCTGAGTCCCAGGAGAAAACAGAAATGGCTCCTCTGTTTCTCTGAAAGCCAGTCTTTTACAAACTTTTCCTAATGAATTTTATATACCCAAGTCTATCGATTTAACATCTAATCCCTGGCATTGTTCACTGTCAGAAATATTAAATTCATTTCTTTCCTTTTTTATATAGCATCTCCTCAAATTTAAAAACAGATGTTCAAATTATTTTGGCAGAAGACAGATGAGAGGTACTTTTAGATCAGCAACACCCTTAGATCCACAAATGTGTATTTACTGCCTGTCACAAGGGAAGACCTTGTCCCTATGTTTACTTAAGATATTTAGCATATACAGATTAAGGTCCCTGAGATTAGCAGGTGAGTCCAAAATCTACCAATGGCAAAATTCACAATTTCAATGAAAGCTTTACTTAACAGTGATTGTTCGAACTATAGCCAGACCAGCTATAGTTCTGCCTGGGTTGCATGTAGCTTGAATGTCCTTCAAGAGTCCTTTCTGATTGAGGCTTGGTATGCAGGTGCTTGCTCCTGAACAGTGGTAGAATTTTTGGAAGGTGGAGCCTAATGGGAGGCCCTTAGGTCACTGGGGCCTTACCCTTGGAAGGGGTTGTGGGACCCAGTCTCTCTCTCTGCTCCTGATTTGCTTGCTCCCAAATGCATGCCCACCATTGCTAGCTGCCATGATGTGACACAGCAAAGAACTGGGCTGACACCAGTGCCATGCCCTTTCACATCCAAAACTGTGGGTGAAAAAGTAGCCTGTGTTGGGTATTTCATTATAGTGGTGGAAAATAGACTAATACAAGCATCTAGGCACAGGTCTGTAACATTAAGGCAAGAATAGAACAGGGGAGGTCTGTCCATGTGGCCAAGGGCACATGCAACACCCATATTTAAGGAAGATCTGCTTACCTGCTTTTGTGCTAAAGGGACTCAATCTTTAAAGAGGTTTTTCCATTTACCTAAGAACTCCACAAAGACCTTGGAACTACACCCATTTAGGGCTCCCTTCTGGAGAGAATGATTGTGTTTTTAAAAAGTCCTTAAAAGAAGCCTTTTGACTGGGGCATTAGTGCCCTCTGAGCAGGCAGTCCAAAACCATGAACCCCCTCAGCTAAGAACCATTGTCATAAGGCTGCCAATGACGAAGCCATAAGGAGGAGCAAGCCCATTCAAAACAGCACAAGACAGATTTGTTTTCCAAAAGCAAAGGCAACAAACTAGGAGACAATTCTCCAAAGACTGAACATTCACAACCAGCAAATGCCTGCTGGAAATTTATATGCCATGAGTGTAAAAGCAGTGAAATTCGATAATCTCAAAGCCACAGATTTGTAACTTGCACTTATGTAAATATTTATGGATTCTTTGTGGGGAAAAAATCAATCCTCTCAGCCTTTCTCTTTAGTACATGCTTTAGAGGGAACATTTTTTTTCTTCTTGAGATGAGGATGTAAACTCTAGCTATAGCTTAGGAAAATTAAGTCAGCAGCCTGCCGAAGAATGATCTAGAGTCCGTGTATGATTTCACTCTAACAGATTATAGTGCTTTCTCTTCCCCAACACCAATGAGAGCACAGGGAAAATAGGGTGGTCTCCTCTGTGGCCTGACCTTGGTGAGACTAAAGGAGTTAGAGTTGGCCAGGTCAGCAACACCCTTTATAATAAGAAGAAAGGAGAAACAGAGGTACCAATCTCCATCATCATGGAGGAGTATAAATTGCACGTGGCTCCCACCTGTAATAGACATATGTGCACACCTGCAGCCTGGTCCTCTTGCCGAAGCCTTGACAGTAGGCTGCTAACAATCCCCCTTTCCAGATGCTCATCTAGCCAATCCCTCCTTCACACTGTGCCCAAGATGATCTTCTTAAAATCCTGGTGTTGCTATTTTACCTCCCTCTCAGTCCCCATCTGAAACATTAAAGCCCCAAAGCATACTCTTCACTACTTAGCAAGAAAGTCAAGGCACTCTGTAATGCAGCTCTGCCTTCGAACCCCTGCCAGGCTGCAATGCACATTCCTACATACCTGGCATCCTGACTCTTTTGCCACTACATGAGCCCACCACACACCTTTGGCATTTAATTTACAAACGGTATTTTTCTTTTACTAGTCATCAGTGCCTTTTCTCCCTTCTATATTTATTAAAATCTTATTACTTCAAGACTTGATTCAAATGCTACCAAAAGGAAATTTCTGAGCACCTCTTCCCACCTGTTGTTCCACTCCCAAATCACAATGCGCTTTTCTGTGTGTCTGGCTCTGGTAAGTAATATGCTCTTTCCACCTAGCCCATCTCACAGGTCCTGGAATTTAGCCCAGAAGGTTCTATGCATTAAACATTGCAAAATGTGCCTGGGAATTGACATATCTCTACTGCTAAGTGAACTATTCAATGCCTCAAGAGCAAGCCTTGGCTGAGTACTTGAAGCAGGTTTTATGTGTGACTTTAGCCTCATCCTGCTTCTTTTGTCAAATGCTACACTGAAAACCTCTGCTCACTATGTGACTGAAAGAACTGAAGTTGGTAGGGGTCCTGTCTTAATGTACCTTGGGAAGATGGTCAGATCCCAGTCTGCAGTTGCAGGGGAAGTACCATTTGAGGACAAGTGATATGGCATGCTGAGGTCATTGTAAGTTCACCACTTTGGTATCCCTGTGGAAGTGGGGACAACTACACTCTGTCCTCCATGGCTCAGCAGCCCCAGGTCAAAATGCATTCCATTATAATAAGTGTTATGGTTTGGATATGTGGTGTCCCCCCAAAAGCTCATGTGTGAGGCAAAGCAAGAAGGTTTAGAGGAGAAATGATCAGGTTATGAGAGTCTAAACCTGCTTAGTGAATTAATCCTCTGATGGGATTAACTAATCCAAAGATGGGTAGGGTGTGACTAGAGAATTGGGTGTATGGGGCCGTGACTTTGGGGTATATATTTTGTATCTGGAGAGGGTGTCTCTCTGTTTTCTGATCATCATGTGAGCTGCTTCCCTCCACCATACTTTCCATCATGTTGTTCTGCCTCACCTTGAACCCTGAGGAATGGAGCCGGCTGCCTACTGACTGAGACCTTTGAAACTGTGAGCCCCCAAAGAACTTTCCCTCCCCTAAAATTGTTCTGGTTGAGTCTTTTAGTCACAGCAGTGAAAAAGCTGACTAAAACAATAAGTTAGGTCTCCCAAGTTATATAGATCCCTTGGAGGTGGCACATCAACTTATTCATATATAAAATGCCATTTGCATACTGGTACTTCAGTTCTTTGGAAAGGCACTATATGGGCTTACAGCATCCCTAGGAATAATATGCATCCCAGTGGGATCTGGTGACCTGGGACAGAGCATTCCTTAGCTCCAATAGCTGTCTCCACCCACAAACAAGCACAGTAGAAGGGAAGGGAAGGCGGAGGTAGATCCCATCATGACATAAATGGCCATCTGTCCCAGTATCTGCGGTGTCCACAGATACTCTAAGGTAGCACTAGGGGACAATCTGGCCACCAAGGAGGAAAGGGAAACCTGAAAAAGAGAAGTCCTGGGAGAACAGGAGTGCTGGCAGCATGGAGGAGCGGCAGGGAGTCAGCCTCTGCCCACTGTCACCACAGGATCCCTGGAGCTCATGTTCAGGCCAATCTGACACCCAGTGACCATGCTTGGGTCATTTTAATGACAGCTGCCACTAATTTTAAAGGAGGATGTGCTGGAGGGAAACACATTAGGAGAGAGGAAGCTTAACAGGAATAAGAGTTAGAGGAGAGTCTCTTTCAAAGAGCAATCGACTCAAGATCTGATCCGCTTTCAGCAAGAAGCTTTATAAAACCCCTTTGGCCCCAATAAGGCAGAGCAGAAAACATTTTAATACACAGAAATTTTCTTTTGTTTTACCACAACTGCACTGGAGGAAACACACTTCTAGCAATTCCATTGGAGATGCTCAATGTCATCAGCCATAACTAGAGCATCTGAACTCTAAGGCACAGCAGGCCCAAACCTGAGGGCATGTGCAAAGTGGTTGGGGTGTTTCATTTTTTGGCATGACTGGAAGGTACTATGGGCATTCAGTGGGTGAGACCCAGGGATTCCAATTATCTTGTCTTAGACAATACGTTCCCACTCAACAGATACTTGTCCAACATCCACCCACCAACTCTCAACTACCATTCATTCATGTGGGAGAAAAATTACATGAGAAGCTAACTCAATGGTATACGTATAAATTAAAACACATTTTGCATGATTTTAATATGCGCTGCAATATTCAGAAATGCAACCTGGAAATTAAGAGAAGATTAACATTTGGTTTAATTCGGAACTTTCCTGAGAGTCGTTCATAATTTGGGAAAGTTAGAGTTGCTGACACAAGGTATCCATATGGGACTACACATTTGTAACTGCCAACTTCCCATATTAATGGGGTGATCTTCAACTAAAATACAAGAACTTCATCCTTCATTTAATCTTCCAACATAGTAGTACCCAGCATTTGTAAACTGAAATACAGTTATTCCTCCTTATCTTTGATTTTTCTTTCCACAGTTTGGTTACCCACAGTTAACCACGGTCTAAAAATGTTCAGTGAAAAATTCTAGAAGTCAACAATTCATTAAATTTTAAATCATGAATCATTCTGGGTAGCACAATGAAATCTCTTGATATCCACTGTATCCTTTGTGGGATGTGAATTATACTCTCTGTTTAATCCATCCATGCTGTATACACTACCCTCTTGTTAATCACTTACAGCCATTCTGGTCCAGGTCGACTCTCACAGTATCTCAGTGCTTCTTGTGTTCAAACAGGCCTAGGGGTGATGTGAGCTCATGCCTGGGACCCTTCCTATCTTTGGTTGGTTCCAGAACCCTGCTCTCACCTTCACTCAAGTACTTTTGGCTAAACAATTTTTACTGTGCTGTTTCTTTTCAGGATTCTGACTGATATGCATTCAATATTCCTCGATATATGCAGAGGATTGGTTTTAGGAGCCTCTATAGATATGCTGAAGTCCCTTATGTAAAATGGTGCAATATTTGCATGGAATCTATGCACTTCCTCTCAGATACTTGAAATCATCTCTAGATTTCTTACTGTACTTATACAATGTGAATCATGTATAAAGAGTTGTTTGCCATATCATTTAGGGGAGAATGAGGAGGAAAAAAATATCCATATGTGTTTGGTACAGATGCAAATTTTTTCCCAAATATTTTCTATCTGCAGTTGATGGAACCTGCAGACACAGAACTGGTAGGTACAGAAGGCTGACTGAATACATCATTTTATTTAAATTGCATTCCTTTTATTTCTTTATTATATTTAGGGTTTCTTTCAATTATGTGGGTAGGATAGTATTTCAATCTGTAAAATTCGTTACAAAATCAGAACCATTTTTATCAACTATTTGTCATAAAGAAGGCTCACTTAGATCTGATGATGCCAGAGAACAGGAAGACCTAGTTTGGGAAACATCACTTTGAGCCACTATAGGCAGAGAGCTGAGGTTCCGCAGTGAGGCCAAGATTAGTGGCAGAATCACCTATCTGAGCTGGGCTGGGGAGGCTCAGAAGTGGACCAGCAGATGATGTGGGAGAGAACAGATTCAGGTCAGGGACCTGTTTCCCTTGCCCTTAGGAGCTGGAAACTAAGAGCAGAACCACACAACAGGGACACCTTCGTGCCACTCAGGCTGCCGTAAATATACATGCACTATCTGTGCATAGACTTTAAAATACATCTTCTATTTGGGAAACCCTGTGGAGCTTATTCAAGAACTTGAGTTCAGGGATCCTCAAGAAATATGACAGGGAGCCCCTATTTACATCAGGTTTCCAGAACCTCAGGATGGAAACATCAAGTTAGCAACACTGTCTACAGAGGGGCACCCACATACTCTATAGACTGACATACTCTGCATACAAAACTCTGAGCAACCTTGTCTCACCTCCACTGCACATCCACAACACGTATGTATGCATGAATGTGTGTACACACACACACACACACACATACACATACACACACACACATATGCTATGCAGCACCTAGACAGACTGAGATCACGCTGTTTTGAAGTTACAGCTCTACAAACTAGATTTGCCCAGGGCTAGTTTTCCAGGGGAGAGGGAAATACACATGCACACACACACAGGCATGTTTGGCAAAAGGACAGAGGGCATCCCAGAAAAGTGGCTAGAATCCAGATCAATTATAAAAGATTGGAACAGCCTGGACCTTACTTGTTTACGCCCAAACCACAGAAAGACCTACAGCAAGCCCAACACAGCTGGTGTAACTTTGGGTCTAAGAAATGTTAAATACCAGCCACAATGTAGAATCGCCACTTTCCAATAAAGTTATTGTAATGAATACACAAATTCAGGGAGAGCTCCTATCCACCAGGGGCATTGCAGACCCCACCCCCAATAAGGATGTTTACTTCTGCTTCCCTTTCTGCACCCATACCCACTCCATAGTCACACCATAGGCCTATCTGAAGTTTTCCAGGTCATAGCCAGTGCTAGGAACATATAAGAAAAATCAACATTTTTCTGCCCACATCACCTTGACTAGAGGTATGAAGACCTAATTCACCCTGACAGGCCTGGGAAACCTTACAGACCTGTAAATCATACTTGCCACATAGCAGAGGTTCCTCTGCTCCCAACTTTATAGGGAGATACATCCCCTGCATCATCAATGACTCCAAACACCCCATTATATCAGAAAGCAAATTACCATTTCTTTATGGCATTTTCTGATCAATGGATGGAATTGAAAAACATCCACAAGACCCATAAATAAGCCACACCCAGAAAGTCAAGAGTTGAATATTTACTCTCATATTCAAAAGCTAGACCAAAATAAGGATAAAAAGGTGGTGGGGGGATCAGTGTGGTAGACGAAGGGGAAAAGAGGAAGGACAGGACAAAGGAAGACAGGTAGCATGGAATTGACCCAAACTATTCTATGTACATGTACGAATATACCACAATGAAATTCACCTTTGTGTATATCTATAATGCACTCACTTTAAAAAATAACTATTTTTTAAATAGAAGAGAGATTAGTAAAAGAGAGGAATGGGAATAGGATGGGGGAGGGAGGGAGGAAGGAAAGGAAAGGAGAAGTATTTGGGACTAAATTCGAGTCCATGCTTATACAATTATATGAAAGTGAACCCCAATATCTTGTGTAACTATAATGTATGAATAAAAAAATTAATAATTTTTTTAAATTTAGAGAGACAGTGTTCATCTTCTCTACCCCATATTTCTCCTTGCCTGTTCAAAATCCACATTTGAACAGAGAGGAAGTTGTGCAAAGCTGTGAGGAGGTGGAGCATCTAGCCAAGTGGATACGTTATCTGCAGAAAATTATGGTTTAACATTCAGCCTTTTGAGTTGCTTAGAATACCCTTTCCTGAATCTATGCTGGGCATTTCCTAATTGCATATTTTCTCCAGCATGAGAAATTGCAAGCTTGGTAAATTATGTTCTTCAATATTTCATTTGATATACAAATCAAGAATCAGAATGGCAATTTAGAACAGCAGGTATCACGCTTTTGAACTGAGATAATTTTTAAGATTTTCTACACTCTTCCTTCAGTTGCTGTTTCCAGTGACATATTATATAAGGCACTCAGATACCCACTAATTGATTTAAAACCCAGCTTGCATATTATAAATACTCTTGTGCTCTTTATTATCTTGGTCCAGCAGAAGGCATTTGGATCATTATTATAAATCACAACAGGCTCCATCAAACAAATGACTTCTATTAAACTAACATCATCTTTTGGGAAGAACAGACCAAAAAAAAAAAATAAAGACAAAATTAAAACTTATCATCGATATCAATTTATTCTCCAAAACAACAGCTCCTCTTCTTCTCATAAGGAATGTATAATTTCATTCCTGTGGTCCAAAGGAAGTCCAAAGATTCAATCTCATCATTGACTCAACTCACCTCATAATCCAGATCTTTCAGTTTAGGCAGCCCCAAAGTCTAAGAAAATAGCAACAATGCAGGATAAGGAGATTATCCTAGGAGGTCTGAGGGCTCCATCTTAAGCAATAGGATTTAAAGTCAAAGAGTGTCTTAGTCCATTTTGTGTTGCTATAACAAAATAATGGAGACCAGATACTTTACAAAGTAAAAGTTTATTTAGCTCACAGTTCTGGAGGTCCAAGAGCATGGCACCAACATTAGCTTCTGGCAAGGACCTCAGGACAAAGAACAATCACATGGGGAACAAGGAAGCAAGAAGGAAAGCCAAACTTGCTTTGCAAAAATCCACGCCCAGGGCAAGCAATCCAGTCCTACAAGACCTAACCACTCCACTCCATGAGACCAGCATGAATCCCTTCCCAGGGCAGTCATGAGCCAGGTGCTTTCTGGCAGACCCTATCTCTTCTTAGTCCCCTTCCTTTCAATACCATAATACGGGGGACAAACTTTCAACGTGAGTTTGGGTGGGGACAAACCACATCTACATCTTAGCAATGAGACCCCAAAATGTAAAAAGATGATAAACAGTTTAAGCATATTATCTGAAATTGAACAGTAGCTTCCAGACTCTACCCTCCCCCCACCCCCCAAAAAAGAACAATTTAGAAAAGATCACCTCTGGTGGTGAGTGGTCACAGGAAGAGATGATTTTTAACTAAGACATTTTTGCATGTGATGTACTTCACCCCTCTGCACACCTATGATAAGGAAGAAGAGAAGGAAAGAAGAAGAGACTTGGCCAAAATGCAGAACAGGAAAATGCCATTTAAAAAAAAAAAAATGAGTGGTGAGAAGTGGTTCAGACCTGGGTAAGAGGACAGTCTTGTTTTTACCAGAGTCAAGGCTAGGTGTATGAGCTGAGAATAATGCAAAAAAAAAAAAAAAAACCCTGAAGGAGACGATGTCACAAGGCCTATACCCCAGCCATCACCCTGCTCCTAGTGGTGTGACCATGAGAAGGACATCGAACTCCTCTGGGCCTTAGTTTCCACATTTATAAAATTAAAAAGAGCAGACTAAATCATCTGTAACAACACCTGGTCCCAGAAACCATGTTCCTGGGTTTGCCCTCAAATCCTTAAAACCTTGCTAGCTTATCAGGTCCCCTTCCTGGGGCTCAATGCACAACCTCCAGAGACTATAGGATTCAGAGCCCCCACATTCTTGAAGTCCCAGCTGGTGACCAGCCAAGCCCTTGGAAGAATTTAGGCGGTTAAAGACTCACTTCAGTATCTGGGGAGTCCTCCAGAGGACAAACCCACCAGCTCTGGCCCACCAATCCCAGAATCCTGGGACCAGAAGGGAAATGAAGAGCCCAGAGAACCACGAGTCTGAGTATCTTGTCAGGGCCAAACAAACTGAGATATCTGAAACCTAAAAAAATCTTAAAAAAAAAAAGCAGATCTAGAAAAAGTCGGAAGCAATAAAAATAAATAACCGACACTTATGACCTTCCCCTCCAAATGGTTTTCTCACAAGTAATTTCGTGCTGCTTCTTGTCTCTTTCTTTAGTAGATGCCAATCTTTATAAACATCTGCTCCAAGTCAAAGGAGAAGCCAGTGGGAAGAAGGAAAGCCTGAGGTTTACCTGAAATGGCCAAGGAATGAGGGATAATCATGTCATCGGAGGCCCCCTTTTGGAAATGCCATGTAAAATAAAAGACCCTTGAGTCACCACATTCTTTATCTTGCTCCTCCAGCCATGTCCACCCCACCCCCAAATACACACAGACAAATACCACCCAGACCCCTCCCCAGCAGCACTCCTGTGGGATCTGTGTTCTAGAGACATGAAGAATGGACTGCCTCTCCCAGCTTCCCTCCACCCCACCAAGGAGAAGCATCAGCAAGGTCAGGCTCCCCTGAAGCCAAGGGTTAAAGAGACCAATACCCTATGACACTGAATGAGTTGGTCCAAATTTCTCCCTTTGTGGACTTGTAGCTATTAAAAGAATAAGATCATATAAAGTACATGTATGAAGACATGAATTGGGTGCTCTCTATGTGTAATAAGAATTGTAATGCAAAAAAAAAGTTCATGTATGAAGGCATGAATTGGCATGAACATTCTTTATATACAAAGATATGAAAAATAATGCTCTATATGTGTAATAAGAATTGTAATGCATTCCACTGTCGTGTATTTAAAAAAAAATAAAATCAATTTTTTAAAAAAGAATCCAAGAACCAGAAAGAAAAAAAAAAGACAAAGAACAAGGTAACTGTTTTAGTCAGCTTTTCTGCTGCTGTGACTAAAAATCTGACCAGAACAATTTTAGGGGAAGAAAAGTTTTTTGGGGGGCTCATGGTTTTCGAGGTCTTAGTTCAACAACAGCCAACTCCATTCTTTGGGGCTCAAGGTGAGGCTGAACATCATGGTGGGAGAGTGTGGCTGAGGGAAGCAGCTCACGTGAATGATCAGGAAGCAGAGAGAGAGACTCCACTCTCTAGATACAAAATATATACCCCACAGCCACGCCCCCAGTGAACCACTTTCTCCAGCCACATCCCACCTGCCTCCAGTAACCATTCAGTTAATCCCAGCAAGGATTAATCCACTGATTGGGTTAAAGCTCTCACAACCTGATCATTTCCCCTCTGAACCCTCTTGCATTGTCTCACATATGAGCTTTTGGGGGACACCTCCCAGACAAACCATAACAGTCACAGAGGGAACAAAGGACAGAGTCAAGACACAAGCCCAGATGGACAGGGTCCCCCTGCCTGGCCCAGGAGGAATAACAAATGGCCTTGTCAGGTGCTCACGGCTCAGGAGAACAGTTACTTTCACACACACTACCTAGAATGTCACAGGTACTCACCAAATGACTTTGTTTAATCCCAGCGGCACCTGGGGCAAAAAGATTGTAATCTTATCGAGAATCATGTTGGGAAGATGTTACCCAGCTATTAAGAGACAGAATCAGGACTGAAACCTCAAACCATCCACTTCTTTCCTGCTGTCTGCTCTCAGAGAGAAGGATGAAGAAGACTTCACCCCTTGCATATGAGGAACATTTGGTTCATATTTTCACTGGTGTCATGTTTTGGAAGCTGACAGTGGCCACATCATGCTGCCAAGTTAGCCCCAAATGCTCTAGTCTGTGAACAGCTTCCTGGGGCTGGAGATAAGGGGAGGGAGGACCTGAGACAAGCAGACCAACCCATCACACAGAGGACACACTGGGAGGTACCATCCATAGAAACAAAGCGGGAAGGAGAGATGTCTGCCAGAAGGTTCCTTTGAGACACACATGCCTATGGGTATCTTTTACAGTTCACAGCAGGGGACATGCCCTGGCTGATGCAAGGGCTTCTACTGGGGAAAGGACCAGAACCTAGGGATCATGGAGGTAACACTCCACACATAGTGTGTTGGGTTTTATCTGGTTTTTGTTCAACACAGTGGTTTTACCAATGTCAGGAACAGGTTGGACATCCTGAGCTTAGCAGCCATCATTCTGTCATTCTCTTGGAATTAGGGGACCCTTTTTCACTATTAAGTAAAACACTGCTCCTAAGATTCTTATTTACTTTCTCCACCTGACTTCTCTGTAAAGGGCCACAAAGAAATTTCCTCTTTCAGCAGCTTAGTCTATAAGCAGCTAGATAGAGCCCACATGAAGAAAGAACTCTTTTGCAAAATCAATGGCTCTAGGATCATCCAGAATCACCTGCCCTGTAAGAGGCAACTCTGTTGCAGAGTGTATGTATGAACTTCTTGTGCAACATTGAAGACTAGGAAGGAACCATGGACAGTTATAGTCCCACCTGGAGGAGTCACATCCCCAGTGTGCAGTGGTTTGTGGGTGACAGAGTTCTCTTTCAAATTCTTTTCTTCAAATTCTTTACTAATTAGATTTTCTCTGGCATCAGGGGGAGTTGAAATGAGCTCAGGAAACAGGGCCAATAGCTTCAGGTGCGTGGTGTGGTGGGGGGCAAGCCAGCAGGGCAGACTCTCTCCCTGTGTTATCCTAACCCAAGTATTCAGTGGCAGGGGTAAGTACATCCAGCCAGACTGCCTTCCTTCATTTTTTGTTTGTTTGTTTTTGTTTTTAAAGACAGCTTCCCCTCTAATGGAGAGAGGCCAGTGGAAGAAGCTTACTTTTGCAGTGACTTAGTTGACAGGAGTGATGGTTGACTAGCTAAGTTTCCCTGGGTTTCTTCCCCACAGTTCAAAGTTAGATGTTCTAGCCACCAACCCTCCTCAGTAGCTCATCTCCACCTTGATTATTTTCCCAGGAAAACTGGCAAGCCACCTGCCTTTGGTGGGCCTGTGTTAAGAGAGGATTCCTGGCAGCTTGGGAGGCCTTTCTATGGGGTAGAGGCCTCATTGTTTGGAAAAGGTGTTTCTAGTTATAGTGCTGCCAAGACCTTCCTCTACATCCCAGATTTCAACTTCATAATCACTTCATGTTTTACAACAGACTGATTCAGACACATAGCAAGGGGCTGCCCCCAAGCGAGCATGGGCACCACCAAATCTTCAGAACCCCATTTAATGGTACTATTATATAAGGTTAAATGAGTATAGGTGAAATGGGTGGAAAGGCAACAGGAAAAAAAACTCTTCTGAATTTTGCATGGACACTGATGCCCAACTTACAAAACTGTTTTAGTCCACTTTTTCACTGATGTGACTAAAGGACCTGACCAGTACAACTATAGAGGAGGAGAAGTTTATTTAGAGGTTCATGGTTTCAGAGGTCTCAATCCATAGACAGAAGACTCCATTCCTCAAGGCTCAAGGTGAGGAAGAGTGTGGCAGAGGGAAGCACACAGAGAGATCTCCACCTGCCAGATACAAATATATATATATATATATATATATATATATATATATATATATATATATATATATATCCCATAGCCATACCCCATGAACCACTTCCTCCAGCCACATTCCACCTGCCTCCAGTTACCACTCTGGTAAGCCCATCAGAGATTAATTCACTGGTTAGGTTAACTTAATCATTTCTTCTCCAAACCTTTTTGCATTGTCTCACATGTGAGCTTTTGGGGGACACCACATCTAAACCATAACAAAAACTAAATTTCCCATAACAAAATTATTCATGTTTAACCTAACTTTCAAATCTCTTAGCACCACTCTCTTCCATGTACTGCTAAAGAGTCCCTCAACACACCATTCTGATGTCATCAGGATCTACCAGCACCATGTCCACATCTCAGGCAAACGCCTCCTAGAATTTGGGCATCTAGGACTGGGTCAAACTGCAGAGAGAGAACTTGATGGCTGGAGAAACACTTATCTCAAAGGGTCATTATCATCTTAAGTAGATTACTGTTTTACATGATTAGTCATTAGGTTGGGAAGTAAGATGAGTTGGTGGCTAAGGAAGTAAGGGGGTTAGGTGGGTAAGGGGACAAGTTAATAGCTGAGACTCCACTTCTTCTATTATTAGCTGTGTGACCTGAACACATACATGCTCAATAAATATTTCTGGAATGAATTAATGAATGAATGAATGAATGACTTCATCTCTCTCAGCCCAGATCCTCTGTCTGTAAAATGGAGAACAATCTGCCAAGGCTGCATCATCATTATGTTTGTCTTAGACACACTGGTGGCCTCTGTTTTGGAATCTTTACAAACATACTTGTGTAGTACTCTTAGAAGACAGACTTAGTCTGTCCCTTCAGAGCAGAGGGCAGGTTTGCTTACTGTCCAGTATAATAAAGATAATGTCTCCCTCTGGAGCAAAGGTCAGGAAGACTGCTTACCACATTAAAAGACAGCATGACTTCTAGGCTCAGAGTGCCTTGGCTGCAATGCAAATTCACTGTGTGCTCAAGATAGACCTGGGCCACTCCACACCAGCCTCATAGAAACTAGGAACAGAAACTGATGTAAATGTGAAGCTGACACTGAGAGCTCACCATGTGTAACATAGAACTTTGTCTCTGACCCAGGAGTCTCTCATCTTCTGCCAGCATCCATGAAGCAGGCAGGCTCATGAGCTTGAAAGGAGGGTAAAAATCCGAGCTCTTCACCTGTCCTGACAATAACAGTCTCTACCTCATAGTACTGCTAAGTGTACTAAATGACAAACAGTGTATTAATAGTTCTGCAGTGTCTGGTCCAAAGTAGGTACTCAATTAAAATTAGTTTCTTTTGCTGTTCTCTGTAATGAATAATCTTTTAATCTGTATATATTCAAACAGTATATGTTTATAAGATGCATTGCATTCTCATTCCTCCATAAGAAATATAATAGAAAATATGACTAAATGATCTTGATGATATAGAGAGATACAGTTAGAGTGAAACTGACTCAAGATAAACTCTAATGTTGAGTCACATTACAGTGATTAATATGACTTCAACCTACTCTACAACTCAGTAGCCAAAATCCATAGAGGACAGGATTCTTATTCCAGTTTTCCTATCCACCAACTATAAGACCTTGGGCAAATTACACAAGGTTTTATCTTCCAAAATGCAGAAATTCAAATATCTAATCTTTGCCTACTACCTTGAGGATTAAACATTGCAGTAACTTGCAAAGTGTCTAATGCAATGCATGACACATGATAAACATTGGATTGGATTTTTATTATCGCATGCTTATTATTTTAGTCAAAGCAAAATAATCTCAAGGAAAGAGTTGTGATGGTGTTTGTATTTCCCAAAGTACTCTCACAATAGCTCTTCAATCTTGTCAATAATTCAGGGAGTTAGGCAAGATCAACATGAGCCCAGCTTTACAGATGGGAAAGCAAAGGTAAGTGAGGTGAAGTGGTTTTCCCAAGATCAAAGATCTTGCACATGGCAGACATTTTATTTCTTAAAGCTTCTTTCCATGTGGACAGCCACCAGAGACTGTGGAAAGGTAAAGATCTCTCTGTGCTTTTGAGTAACAGCTCACACATGACCAGGAGCTGCAGAATGCATTTGGCTCAGTTCACCAGCCTTATGGGCTTGGAGCTTTTCAACCAAATGCAAACTTTTGGTGTGTGTGCATTTGGGTTTTGCCAAGAGTAGATGGCTTTCTATTTTTGAAAAGGAGGGGAGAAAGCACTTTGGAAGGGATTTAAATCAAACTCTAAAGTCTTCGTGGACATCAAATAACTCTTAGAAAACAACATTTTGATGAGTTAAGTATAAATGAATCAAAAACATATGGACTAAATTTCCCTTGAAATACACAAGGGTCTAAAAATTAAGGGGAAAATGCATTGATAAAATACATTTGGGATTTTATTGAAACCAAAACATTTACAGAGCCATTACATATCCCAATGCACCCAACCCCAGTGTGCTCTCTTCTGCCAGCCATGGCCAGTCTCCATGGGCCTCCCCAATAATAGGCTGCCAAATATTTTCTTTCTTGCCAAAAAAAACCACTGGACTCCAAGCCCTCCCACTGCCGTTTGGATCCTGTCTCGTGTGCAGTTGATGAAACACCTTCAGCCCAAATCGTGGGCTTCAATCCTCCTGAATTTCCAAGCAGTGGCCTTGATCAAATGCCTCTGTGCGGCCCATCAGACTGAAGGCATAAGATCTGATGTCTGTCTAAATGGCTTTCTAAGTGGCTATTAAATTAAGCCTCCAACTTGCAGTCCTCATCTAGTAAACCATCAAGTTACTTTCCAGGCTTGTGAAATTAGCTAAAGATGAATTTAAAAGCCGGGGCAGGGGCTGGCCTAGGAGAACAGGGCTACAATATATCACACAACTGTGCACACCCCTGCAGCGGATCCCAGCAAGCTGGCAATGAGCATGTGATATTAACCGAAGCCCTTAATTTAAGGAAGCGGAATCAACCAACTAGTAATTAACAAATTATTCTTAAACAGGCCTCGCTTAAAAATTAAGTTGAACTACCATTTTTCTATAACTCATCAGGAAAACGCTGACTGGTACTTAAAGTAAACACAACTTACGCAGATGGTGAGCTTTCAGAGAGCGCCAAACCTATACTTAAATAAATCAACGTTGTCGGACTGGAGTGCTACATGGATACTCAGCAGAATTCATGGGCATCTTTGCAAGATTTGGCAATGATTTACTGTCACGTGGAGATGACAGCTGAGAGTTCTAAGTTTTCCTGTTGGAATGTTTTGCACCCCTGAGACAGGTAAAGTCTACTGGAAGGAAGTGTTTGTCAACTGGTGTCCCAGGAGCATGTCACAGAAGGAAAGATGACCCACCAAAGTACAGACAAGTGCTTCTGTGTTTGCTCACTGTCTCTCTTATTCATTCACTTATTCAAGAAATATCTGTTTATCAGGTGGCAGGCCTTTTGCTGGGCCCTGGGCATGCCAAGCTGAATGATACTTGAAATTACTCGCAAATCACACAGACACAGAAAGAGAGGTCACAATGCAACTTGCTAAATTCTATTTCAGAAATGCTTTTGGAAGCACTTTGAGAAGTTAACTCCACTTGAAGCACTTTGGAAAGCTGCTTTTGGAGGATATGGCATAAAGGCTGGAGTCTGGGTCCTGAAGTAATTAGGTTCTAATTCTGACTCCAGGATTACTGGCCATGTGAACTTAGCCATTCAACCTCGCTGAGCCAGGTTCCTCCTCTGCAAATGGGACTGATAATGGTACCTCCATATAAAGATTCAATGAAAGTCTGATGCATAATAAGTGTGATTATCTTAACTGGATATTACAGGAACTTATCTAATGACCAGACAGAATATTCCAGTTAGCACAACAGCATATATGCAAAGGCAGGGGTTTATGAATGGGGTGGCAGTTTGCAAGTATAATGAAAAATTCATTCTAGCAGTTTCATTATGTATACATGAAGAGGAATCAGGTATAGATAGGGTCCCATTCTGAAAAATTGCACACCAATCCAGGAAGGTTGAATTTTATGCCATAGGCAGTTGAGATCCAGCAGAGGTTTAACAAAGTTAGCTTTGGATGTTCAGTTCCTTCTGCCTGCAGTGTGGAGCTGGGCTCCAGAGGATGGCATCAGATCCACTCAGGATGTGGAGAAAAAGCATCAAACGAAGGGTCTGTTTTTACACCTTATTGTTCACTTTTTTAATCACAGATAGGTAGGCTTGTCTGTATAACAAAGGGTAACAAAGTAAATTTTGCTACTTTGGGTTGTTTATCAAGGAAACCTGTGGCACATGTCAAAGTATAGCTATTCACAATCCTCATCCTGCTCTCCAAATCTTGGGGGGAAATCTGCTTGCCTCTCTTCCCACCCTTCAAAATGTTGGCCCTAGATTTCAAAACTCGCAGTTGGGAGTACATTCATAACTACTCACTTTTATTAGTTTTAATGGTGTTCACAAATCACAGAATGTTAGAAGTAGAAGGGAATTTATGGCAATTGCTAAATCCAGTTGCTCCCCACCTGGGGATCTCTGGATTCCTAGGAAGTCTGTGAAAGTAATAACCGAGATCAGCTCTATTTTCAGTATTTCCAAAAGCTTGATATGTATTTAAACAGTCACACACACACACACACACACACACACACACACACACACACAAAAGCTTCACATGACAAGCAGAATGTCAACTTTCTTTAGTTTCGGCTATAGTTATTTAGGTTCAGCATGGAAACATCAGCCATCTCATGTTTATCACAACTTCTTATTTATTGGTGATGATAAATGTCATTAATTTTAAAAGAAGATGAGTTAATTAAAATTTGTCAAACAGAAAAACAAATATAGAAGTAAGGAAACCAAGGACTTCTGTGGTGTAAAGGTGGGGATAGGTGATCTCTGGTGGATCCTCAGCGACCTGGCTGCCCCCTCCCCACAGTAACTCACCAACAGGGTCAATGACCTCATTCCCATCCACCCCCTGCCCATTTTTAGTGTGTACATCAGAACTTTCATTGTGAATATCTATTGGAAATGAAAAAACATGAGGATTCTGAGGTTATCTACCTGTTAAGGGAAACTCTAAACTTCAGAATATCTCAAAAAAAGAATGAGGTAAGCAGTATCTACTCTTGGACAAAACTCTATTACATAACACAAATGGGCCTCTCTCGCCAGGACCCCTGTGCCCTAGTAAACACTTAAAGCACTGAATAGATGATGTACCACACTGCCACCCCACAATTAGATTAGAGTTGGCCGGGCACAGTGGCACATGCCTGTAATCCCAGAGGCTTGGGAGGCTGAGGCAAGAGGATCCAGAGTTCAAAGCCAGCCTCAGCAATTGATATAGAGTACCAGTGTCCTGATTAAAGTGAAATGAGCTGTGCTTTTATTGTACTTCTTGAAATCAGTGGTTACCAGAATTAGGGTTTTATAGGTGCTTAGTAAAATATCTGGTAACAGATTGAACTCACAGGCATCTTATATTAGTGAAGGTGCAGAAGGAAGGTCTAAGGAACTAAGACTTCAGTAGTATTTGTGCATACAGATAGCTTCATCTGGAGAAGATGGAATGGTGGTCTCTCTTGGCAAGCTTATCAAATAATGACTGCAGCAGAGTGACCAGGGCTACAAGGGAAGGAGGCACCAGGGACAGAAGGCAATCCTAGCCCTGCTCTTAAGAATCACATGATCTCCAGTGAAATATTCAGCCTCTCTGAACTTCAGTTTTCTCATCAGTACAGAGACAATAATATCTACTAAATAAAACATCAAAAGTGCTTACTGCAGCACATGGCACACAGTTAAGTAGGCACTAATATAATTGATTATTTTCTCATCAGACATAAGCAGTAGTAGAAAATCCTTAACCACACCCCTTAACAGGTGTTCCACAATGCTTAACAGGTGCTTCCCTGTGTCACTGCAGGTTGGGAGAGTCCTTTTCAGGTACGTGAGATCATAATTCTCTTCAGGGGGTGCTCAGACCAAAGTGCAGACAAAATCATGACTGGATTGCACCAAGATGAAGACCTTTGGATACCTACTGTCCTAAAACTGGGTAAAGTCCAGTTAGAGACAACTCATTTTTTCCAACTCGTGAGTTTCTGCAAGAGCACAGTGCACAATTTTATTTGGGGAATTTTATGTAATAAATGCAACCTGTTCCCCCAGTTGCCATCACAGTGGTAACAAGACCTTAAATCTCACTACCAAAGGCTGTGAAAGGCTGAGCTGGTTTCCTGTATCAGAAGCAATGATTAGTCTAAAGGGAATCTCAGAAAAGCTCAGAGACCTTTCTCTACTCTGGAACTTAATCTTCAAAAATCAATATTTGATTGTTTCCTAGAAAAAAAATGCCATGGAAATTCCATGTGTTGTGGGGAGTGGGGGGAGACAGTCACATCTGAGCACAGGAGAATAATTTTTAATGACAAGTCTCAGAATCTTTATACTTGGCATATTTAAGATGGCATAATTCAGTTCTGACAAGGAACCAAATATTCCTTTAGAAATCTATCTTCTTCAGATGTTCTTGCCACCCAATCAAAAGAATAATAAATACATTCATGTTTTAGTCAGCTTATTTGCTGCTGTGACTAAAAGACCCAACCAGAACAACTGTAAAGGAAGAAAAGTTTATTTAGGGGCTCGCGATTTCAGAGGTCTCAGTTCACAGACAGCCAGCTCCATTCCTTAGGGCTTGAGGTGAAGCAGGACATCATGGAGGAAGAGTGTGGCAGAGGGAAGCAGCTCACATGTTGATCAGAAAGCGGAGAGAGAGAGACTCCACTTTCCAGATATAAATATATACTCCAACCACCTCCTCCAGCCATACCCCACCTGCCTCCAGTTACCACTCAGTTAATCCCATCAGGTATTAATTCACTGATTATGTTAACGCTATAACCCAATCATTTCTCCTCCAAACCTTCTTTTGCATCATCTCACATGTGAGCTTTTGGGGAACACCCACATCTAAACTGTAACAATCTACAAGTAATAAATTGGTCCCATTCTGGACCCACTCCATTGGACAAGCAGTTGGGGAGACCCTTAGTGGCTTTCTAGAAAACACACCGTGAGGACAAACAAGTCAATAGATTGTTTGTGGCTGGGATCCAGATCTCAGATATGTTTAAGAAACATTGGAAAACCTGGGTAACGAGAGGGCACAGGCACAAATGTGCACGTCGCAGACTACATAAGACCTCTGTGGCTTGAGCTGCAAGGGCAAGAGCATTGATTTTTACTGGAGGGGGCAGATCAGGTTACAGGAATGCACACATTTAATTTTTATGAGACTAAATGCTCACAAAAACAAACAAAAAAAACTCTGACTTTGTGACACATTAATGAAGTCAGTGAAGGGCCACTTTAAAACAAAACAAAGGGAAAAGAACTTGATGGTGTTATCAAAAGGTCTTTGGAAATAAACAGTAATGATATAAGCCACTCTGTCATGTTCTGTGATCCTTTTAGTCTCCTGGCTAGAGAAATGTTAGATCTGGGTGGTATCATCACCTTTTTATTTTTTTATGTATAAATACACTTCTATGGTATCACTCATCCCTTTCTGGTTTCTATCAAGAATATTTTTTATTTTCTAGGTAAATCCAAGAGTCACTAATCTTCCAGCTCTCAACCTCGACCCAAGAGGAGCAAGCAGCAGCAGCAACAAGCCAACAAACCAGAGCGTCCTCGTCCAGCCACATGTAATTTACAGCTGAGTGTTTGGTTCATCTGTCACATGAGAATTATACGACCCCACCACTTACCCTGAAAATAAATATGTGCTCCTCATTCAGGTAAATGAGATCGTTTCAGAAATAAATTGACTCACCACTAAAACTTGCCCTTTGCATGGAAAATAAATGTTTGATTTTTTTTTATTCTCCTGATGAAGATGATATAGCTAACACTTAAATTTAAGAGGATGGTTATATGTTCCTCATTTATATTAGGGCCAGGAGAAGCTGGAGGTCCCTAGAGCCGGAAGCATCCCATAATAATGCTGCTAAATCAACTCTTAGCTTTTAGCAGTATGCAAAATCTCCCTGGCAAAAATGGAGGGGAGAAGGTCCAAACACACATCTCCACCGGCAATCCTACATCTGGAAATAAAGCAATCCTGCAAAATGACACTGAATTTTTACTAGCCCACACAAAGCTTTTAACTCCCCACTCCCTCTTAGGAAGTTCCCTTCATTTGAGCTTCAGAGACAACCTGGTAAATTAAGGAAGGTTTTTTTCTCCTTTATGGACTGGGAAACTGAGGCAGCATACGGCTACCTAAGGATCCAGAGACTCACAGCTAGTTATAGGTTGAATAAGTTTTTTAAAAATAAATAAACAAAAGCTAGGCAGTCTGGGTGATCCTTCTAACATTCATTCAACCTCTGCTTATAAAGGAATTGTAACACATGGCCCCTACCCTCAAGGTGGGTGTGCTCTAATGAGAAAAATAAGATATTCCTGTGCTAAATTAGACAACATTAAACAGCACCATTCAAGGCGGAAAAAATCACTGATGCTAAATATACACTGTTTTAACTCTCATTCCCTCAGAGCCACAGTAATTGTATGAATTTTTAGAACCACAAAAAGATTCTTAAGAAATTAATTCACAGTTTCTAACTTAAAATCATACATAAGAGCCAAGGCTACTGTTCAGAACTTGTCATTCCTTAAATTGTTTATATTCATATAACTTTTCTGCTGAATATCTAGGTAAACTATAATAGTCTTGGGTATAATTATTTACCAGTAAACTAACCACCCCAGATTAGATGACTCACAATGAAAGAAAAAAAAGTTAATGTGGCTTAAAAAATCAACAGCCTGAAATATTTCACTTTTATTATTGAGTTACAGTGATCTGTGGTTATCCAAAATGTTACATTTGGTTTTTTATCGTTGTTGTTGTTTTGCAAAACAACAAACTTAGAACTCCAAAATCTTTCTAAATACTTACAACAAATTTTCAAATTTCTGATTTAAAAAAATTTTTTTAGTTGTAGTTGGACACAATGCCTTTATTTTATTTATTGTTATGTGGTGCTGAGGATTGAACCCAGCACCTTACACATGTGTAGGCAAACACTCTACTGCTGAGCCACAACCCCAGCCCCAAATTTCTGTATTTTAAGGAATTCACTTAATATGGGGTAAAATAAACATTACAATGAAGCTAGGAAGATAATAGATTTTAAAAAGTCTACAAATAACTGGATCTGGGTGTTGAATTTTGGCATTTGATAAAAATTCTATAAAAGGAATGAAAAAATTAATGATGTAATGATTATAATAATTAGCCATTATATTTTCAGTTTCTAAGAATAATTAATTAGAGCATACCTTCGAGGTATTATTATCTCCATCATAAAATGAGGCAGAGGAGATGGAGCCCAGATGAACCGAGTTGTCTCTGGCCACCTGGGATTCCTGATCCTCACTGTGGCCTCCCGGCAAACACAGCGGCGGGCTCCCTCAGAGCCGTCCTGGGGAAGGTCATTCGTGAAATGGCATAAACAAGAAGCTGGCTGTTTTCTCTGTCAGCTATTCCTCTCAACTGGTGTTACTGACCCTCTCCACTTCTCATATGAGAGTCTCTTCAGACTGTGGTTTCCTTGGCAGGCTGCCACCAAAAAGTGTAGTTGAGTGAAGTGAGATAAGTAGAAGTCTGGATCTTTTAAAAATTTTATGACAGTAGGAGGAAGAGGGAAATAGAAAAATAGAAGGAAGATCAGCCGAGCTGAAGCAGGCAGAAGTGGCACTATTCTGAAAGCAGGCTGCATGTGCATGTTGACAGACTGAGAAATAAACCCCTACAACAGGAATTAAAACACACACACAAAAAAAAAAAAAAAAAAAAAATTTAAAAAAACTTTGATATCAAAAGTATATGGGGGGCTGGGGCCGTAGCTCAGTGGTAGAGCACTTGCCTCGTACATGTGAGGCACTGGGTTTGATCCTCAGCACCATGTAAGAATGAATAAATAAAATAAAGGTAGTGTGTCCATCTTTAATTAAAATTATATTTTTTAAAAAAAGTATATGGTTCTATTTGTGCTTCTAGATTTTGAAGATTAAGAAACATATCCTTTCCATGTATAAAAAAGATACATTTCCATAAGCAAAATGTGAATACTCTGAGAGAAAAAAAAATGGCCAAAAGGTAAAGAGACACATGAATGGACAATTCAAATTGCCAGCAAATAAATGGAAAAAAATACTCAATGTCTCTTTTAGTTAAATAAAAGCAAATTAAAACAATTTTGAGGAGTTGGGTGGTAGCTTAGGGATAGAACACTTGCCTTGCACATGGGAGGCACTGAGTTTGATCCCCAGCACCACATAAAAATAAATAAACAAAATAAAGATATTGTGTCCATCTACAACTTACAAATTTAAAAAGAAAACAATTTTGACCTAATAAATTGGAAAAAAAAATAATAATGGTACCTAAATCTTAGCTGGAGGTCAGGTGCAAGAGGCAATGTCACATAGCCTTGATGTCAAAGAGGCAACAGGTATAAGCTGTTTTGAAAACAATTTAGCAAACTATATCAATACCGTAAACTTGTTGGAATAATTCCTTTGGAAAAATAAGAGATACTTTTGAAGGGTTATGAGCAAGAAGGTTCCTCGAAATATTATTTATTGTCAGGGAAAAATTCAAAATAAATTATGCATCCAATAAACAAATTGGTCTAGGTAAATTATGACATATAGAAGATTAGGCAGTCATGTTTTCAAAAAATAAATTAAGACCTTGAGGAAAAGTTCACAAATTTTAGGTTAAGCAGGAAAAAAATCCAAAGACAAAACTGCAAATACTCTCAGAACTGTAACTGGATGATATGGATGTGTAAGGACAAGTGACACCAAGGATAAACATCCAAATCACCAACTGTGACTATCTTTGTTAGACTTCTCTTTATATCTTTCTGCATTTTAAAGAGTATTTTTAAATCAGAAAAATAGTACATTTACCTTCAAAATTTAAAAAGAAAGCAAGGAATCTCTGAACTTGAGACAAAGGTATCATTTTTGTCACCATTTTGGTTGAGACAGCTAGCATTCATCTTGACTCAGCCAGTCCATCTGGGAACTGGGATTGATTCATTCCCAGTGTTAAAACTTTCCATTTTCATGTTAAAACCATCCCCAGTTACTCTTTCAAGAAAAAGAGATACCCAGGTTTGGTTTTTTTTTTGTTTGTTTGTTTTTGTTTTTTGTTTGTTTGTTTGTTTTCAGGGCAGTTTTCTCACAAGGTCAGCTTCAGGGGAAAATCTGGAGGAAGGATAAGTTACCAAGACCACTATTTTAAATAAAGTGCTCTCGTTTTAAAACCCCAAGATGACCACTGCCAAATGGCCGGTGTGCCTGTGCCTTTTTTGCAAGGCAGCAGGCACATAAATGACACAACCAAAAAATGATTGCTTCTTGTTCCAGAAGATATGCACAGGATATGCCAAGTGACTCCTACACTGGGTGTTTTTCTGAATGA
This sequence comes from Callospermophilus lateralis, assembly GCF_048772815.1. Classification (NCBI taxonomy): domain Eukaryota; kingdom Metazoa; phylum Chordata; class Mammalia; order Rodentia; family Sciuridae; genus Callospermophilus; species Callospermophilus lateralis. The sequence continues at coordinate 84,921,343 of NC_135305.1, read as the reverse complement.
ATTTCTTTTAAGTTCCATCCACATGAAACTAGTGTTAATACTAGGAATCCCTGGGATGTGAGGACCTCATTCCAAATGCCTCTGCCACATTGCCTTAGCCATTGGTGGGTCAAAATACACAACCCTTCAACTCTGCATGTTACACATGACATAATTATAACATTCAATTATAAAGTTTCAGCACTCATATTATGTTTGCCCAAACATGGCTTTTGGCTAATAGTTGTCAGAATCTCTTTCCAAAAACAGCTTGATGTGATATGGCTAAGGCAATCAGAACCACAACAGCAACAAAATGATCATAGCTGTTTGCAGCCACCCCCAAATCCTGCAAATCCTACAATGATTTGTAGGACTGCATTTAGATTTAAAACTACACACCTGACCTGGCTCACGCCATCTCATATGACTGAATATTTTCCAGGTTGCCCTTTGTTCTTTTTCAAAACTACTGGGGGAAATAAAAAGAGCTCATTTGCATAGCACTAGGACTCTTCTATACCTGGAAGAGTTCAATCCACAGTGTTGGCTTGGTTTTCAAGTGTGGATCAAAAGTAATGAAGTGAAAATGGATGAGATACCAATCTGAACTAGCAAATTTAAATTAACATTTGAGAGTGGAGGTACTTGGGATTGAACTCAGGGACACTCAACCACTGAGCCATATCCCCAGCCCTATTTTGCATTTTATTTAGAGACAGGGTCTCACTGAGTTGCTTGGCACCTTGCTGTTACTGAGGCTGGCTTTGAACTCGCCATCCTCCTGCTTCAGCTTCCCAAGCCACTGAGATTACAGGCCTGTGCCACCGCTCCTGGCAAATTAACATATTTTTAATTTTACTACTATTGCTCAGGAAACATTAACCTTTGATTACCTCCAATATTTGAAAGGTAACTTGCCTGTTCAGTGGAGAGGTTATAAATATTCAAACAAGAGTGAGTTAAAGAAGGAATCAGGATTCTTTACTGGTTCCAACTCTAAATCTAGAAGGCTTGAACAGCAATTTTCCATGCCCATCCCCACTGTTGTGTCTTCAAGAAACAATGGTGCTCACTTCTCTTATTTCTTTCATTTCAAACATTGTCATATTATTAGTGCCATGGATACAGCATTAACTCATGATGTTATTCACAAGCACTATTGTAACTTGCAGATACTAAGGATCCCTGGTGACAGTTGCATAATCTCCCCCAGAGTACAGGCTAGACCTAGCGACTTGCCTCTAATGCATAAAAAAGGCACATGGGATGGGATGACACTTCCGCGAGATTGGATTATAGAAAAAAAACTGAGATTTCCATCTCTCACTTTCTCCTTCTTGGAGACTTTGCTTACTTTTGAGGAAGCCAGATGCCATGGTGTAAGTCCCCCTATGAAGAAACCAGTAAAGGAGAGCTAACGTCACACCAACATCCAGCAGAACCTAAAGTCTGCAACAGCCATGTGAATCAGGAGGTAGATTTTCCCCCAGATGAGGCTGAAATGACTTGCAATCCTTGCACTCATCTGCATTACAGCTCTGGGAGAGACCCTGATAAGAGAACCCATCAGAGCCACACCCAGACTCATGACCTACAGAAAGTCTGAGATAACATGTGGGACAGGGGGAAGTAACTTGTTACACAGCTATAGCTAACTAATGCAATCACCTATAACCCAAACTATATATTTGACATTTTCTTTTCTTTTTTGTTAGAATTATAGTGAAAGGAAACTTAACTCCCTAAATTTTAAGGGGAATGTCTTAGGAAGTATATGAATTGAAGATATTCAGAATTAGAAATAATTACTCAAGATTTATTCGCAATGAGAATAATAGCAATATTCAGTACATCAATCATAAAAGCTGTTCATAATTTAGATAGCATTTTATTTTATTTTTTAGAGAGAGAGAGAGAGAGAGAGAGAGAGAGAGAATTTTAATATTTATTTTTTTTTTAGTTTTCGGCGGACACAACATCTTTGTTTGTATGTGGTGCTGAGGATCGAACCAGGGGCCGCATGCATGCCAAGAGAGCGCGCTACCGCTTGAGCCACATCCCCAGCCCTTTAGATAGCATTTTAAAACCCAACTGGTGTTTTCAAATTCACGGTCACTGATTCCCCCTGAAAACAACTATGGAAGTAGGGATTATTATAATCTCCATTTTACAGGTGAAGGAATTTCATAAATTCCATGAGAGCAAGGGACTTCTCTCTGCTTCCAGGTGCCTACCTCCATATGGAGTTCTGTAAACATCGATACACATATGTTGAGTGAATGCCTCCAAAAAGTGTTGTCTAAAAAGAGGGGGTCTTGTGTATGAAATTCCCCCAATTGATACATGTTTATGTATCAATCAACCATCAATCTCTACATACACATGCAATATGTTTTTGCGGAACAAGTAAGTTTCTCAAAGAACATAGGCATTCTGAAATCCCACTCTAGCTTTTTCAAAGACAGTAGAGAAGTCATTCCCTACTTTCATCCTGTTTTTCTTACAGTTCTACTCTGCCAAAGACAGAGGCCTAGAGCTCTGTTATGAGCTAACAGCCCTTTCTTGGTAAATAAAATCTCTTCCCTCAGCCCTCACTTCCTATAATCTCCCAGGATAAGGCTGGAGGCAACAGACCTGTCTTAGAACAACAAAGGAGGTCATCAGCCAGCTCAGACTCCCACCAGGCCTCCATCCTTTCCTAAAAGGTGGGGGAATTTTGACTGAGAAGTTCACATAAGCTTTCAATTCTTTTTCTTTTCAAAGTTTCGACATTTCAAATTTTCAATTTCAATGCTATGAAGAAAAAATGCTTTTCTTAGTGGTCTATAAAGGAGGACCTAGTTTAGATTAGAATCAGGGAGATGCAGGGATGGTTTGTCTAGGCAGGGATGGTCTCAGTAGAAGGGAAAGCATGTGCAAGGTCTCTGTGGCTTAGAAAGTGTTGGGCTTCCTAGAACCTGATATTCCAGGGTTTGGGGCCCATTGAGTGAGAGGCTGTGTATTCTTAGAGGAGGCTGGGCTATCTGATACTTAAGGCTGTGGTCCCAATTCTAGCAGTATCTGCATCCCAGGCCCCTGCCATATTCAGTATCTCATATATGATCTCCTCATATATGCCCCAAACTGAACTCCTCATCTCCTCCACAAAACCTGTTCCACTGCCATCTTCAACTGATGGCAGCTCCATCCTTCTACTGTCTCAGGATAGAAACCTTAACATCTTCCCCTACTTCACGTTTACCCCCACACCCAATCCATCAGCAAATCCTGTCAGTTTTACCTTCAAAATAAGTCCAACTCCAGTTGTTCACCATCTTCCCACTTACCCGGTCCCCTCTACCACCACCTTCACTCAACACAGCCTGCTTTCCAACCACAGCAAGGGAGGTCATTGTAAATGATGGGATCTCTACTCTGAACTACCCAATGGCTTCCTGCGTTGCTGAGACTAATACCAAAGTCCATGGCAGGGTTTACAACACCCCACATGATTGAGCTATTTTTCCCTCACTACGTTCGCATTCACTTCCTCGCAGTTCCTCGAACACACCATCAAATGCACCTGGGCCTTTGTACCAGTAGCTCCCTCACCTGGAACACTCTATCTAGATATTCCTAGGAAGCAGCCCCCACTTCAGCATCTCTCCAATGGACTCCCACGACACCTTATCAGAAAGGCCCCCCTGGACTACTGCACAGAAAGATGCAAGGGCACACCTCATCCACAAACTCTACCTCTTTGTAGCACTTACTTCTCTATGATGCATTACCTAGTCAACTACTGGCTTAGAGATTTTGTGTTCGGTTCATTACCAACTCCTTAGAATCTGGAAGGGGTCTAGTTCTTCCAGAGAGCAAAGGTCCACTGGAACGATGTGCTTTGTTGGGTTGTCATGTGACATCCCCAGAAATTCTTTCATAATGAAATGATAACCCCCAATCCCCAGAAGAGAAATATATTGAGTATTGAATGTCTGAGTAAGATAGAAGCTCTGGAGAAGCATGAAGAGGAGCAGGAAGCCTGGCTAGGAGGAGAGAAAAGAAAGAGGTTTACAGCAGACAGGTCTGTCTCTGGGGGAAGAGGGCAGGTCTCTGAGGCCCAGGAACAGGCACTGTGGTGGAACAGAATGTGCGAGAGGAAGAGGAGCAGGGATAGAGGAATAAGGGGAGTGTGAGGGTGCCCAAGACAAACTTGGTCTCTGCCACAATTTTCCCAAAGCTCCATCTTAAAGATTTTTTTCAACTAGCATACAGGGAAGGAGATGAGTATTTTCAGAGTATGTATTTTCCTTGCCAAAAGACTGGTCATGTGTTTTTACTTTTTTTTTTTTTTTTATAATCATGAAAAAAAAATCCACAGCAAACTTAAATGTCAAACAATAGGGGGTGGTTAAGAAATTATGGTATAGCAACTCAATGGAATATTATGTGTAATCACAGTTTTGAAAACTATGTAGCAACATGAAAAAAATGTCTGTGGTAGAATTTTAAGTGAAAAAAGCAGAAATTTAAAATGTGTCAATGCTATGACTAAAACTATTCAAAAGTTAGGTTCACTTCTGGCCAAGGCATGCAAGGAAATGTAAAAATGGAAAGTCAGTGATTCCCTAGGGTTGTGAGAGTCTCTGCGATTTACCATCCCACCCCCATTTTTTTTCATTTCTAACATATTATCACCATAGTTCTTTTAAATACAAAGTTTTAAAATAAAGTGATACTGGGGAAGGTGACCTTATCAATAAAACTGAAAAATCTCCCAGCCATCACTATCCAGGAACACTCACCAGCCATCAAAAAAAAAAAATTCATGGCAATGATATGCAAGAGTCCCTGTCATCCAATCACTTGGCATGATTAACCACTCTCTGCTGTGGCACCATCGGTGAAATGCAAGGTCCTATGAGGAAAATCAAAACTAGGACAACATTCAGTTCTTGCAGTTATGGGACGTCCCATTCAGGAGAAAGAATTTATGGCAAACACAGGAATAAGCACAGTTAGATGACACAGTTTAAAAACAAAAGTCATAAGAAAAATATTAGCAAAGCACCAAGGAATGAATTAATTTTAAATTCAGGTTTTGGTTTTGGAGAATAGGAGGTGATGATTGAGGTGGGCCTGGGAAAAGGGTATTTCCCCAGGCAGAAGGTGAGTGTGTGTGTGTGTGTGTGTGTGTGTGTGTGTGTGTGTGTGTTTCCAGTGAGCTGGAGGTGGGAATGAGATGTTCCCATGAGATGGTCCCTTAACTGCTGAGCTTCACTTATCTACAGAAGAGGCGAATTCTAGTTCCTAGGTAGGTTTGTCATGAAGCTCAAGATGGCAGATTGAACAAGAAAGTTGTTCCAATAAAGATTCAATAAATAATTCTGTTCCCCTTAATTCTCAGCTCATAGAAGGAACTGGTTTAGGAAAAAAAAAAAAAAAAACAGGGCAGAAGGACAAAAGTCATAGGACATTGCCCAAGAGGAGTTCAGAAGTCTTGGCAGTGACAAGTTCATGATGCTAAGAAAAATGACAACATCCGTGATGGTTATGAACTTCAAGCTGGGAGCCCAAGGAACAGTGATGGCCCCCACTAAAACAGGCATGTCAGGAAAACTAGCATGAGGATTGGTGCTTGAGAAATTTGAGAATTAAGGAACAGCAGGAGTCTGTCTAGGGTTCAGTTGGATGCTAAGACTCTTGCCCAGGAGAGAGGTGTAGGCTGGTCACATGTGATACATGCTATAAAATATTTCATAGTTGACTTACTGTTACCGAGGTCTGTAAGGCCCCCAGCAACCCCTCTCATCTTGTTACATTCATCCCAAATAACCAAAGACGTTGTTGGATCAAAATACCCTATTTGGCATATATTCCAACTGAATTTAACATACTATATTTTCCTCTGAGAAGTGTTAACTTTTTAAAATAGCTTCATAAGATAAAAACTCACATACCACACATTCACCTGTTTAAAATATATAATCCAGTAGCCTTGCACTCTTCATAGGTATGGACAACCAGCGCCATGATCAGTTTTGGGACAGGTTTAGAACATGTCCAACCCAAAATGAAATCACACACCCTTTAGTTGTCTCCCAGGAGCTTCTAACCCCACCCCCAGCTCTAGGCAACAACTGATCTACCTTGTGTTTCCACCAATTTGCCTGCTCTGGACCCTTCACATAAATGGAATCATACAATATGTGGTCCTTTGTACCTGAATTCCTTTGTTTTAACAAAAAATAATCAAGATTCATCTATGTGGTAGTATATGTCAGAATTAATTTCTTTTTATCAAATAATATGATAATATGTAGATAAGCCACATTTTGCTTATGCACCCATGAGTTGATGGACTTTGGGTTGTTTTAACTTTTGGGCTATTCCAGTTAATCCTGCCAGGAACATTCATGTACAAGTCTTGTATGGGCATGTTTTCATTTCTCTTGGGGGTATAACGAGGAGTAGAATCACAAGGTTATAAGGTTTATTTTTAACTTCTTGAGGAACTGCCAAACTGTTCTCCAAAGTGACCATATCATTGACAATCACACAGAACCATACCATTGACAATCACATCAACAATGTATGAGATTCTAATTTTTCCACATCCTCATCAACACTGGTTATTGTCTTCTTCATTTAGTCATCCTAGTAGACATGAAGGGGTACCTCACTGCAGTTTTAATTTGTATTATCCTGGTACCTAGTGATGCTGAACATCTTTTCATATGCTTATTGGCTGTGTATATATCTTCTTTGAAAAACTCTCTCATTAGATCCATTGTGTGTGTGTGTGTATGTGTGTGTGTGTGTGTGTGTGTGTGTGTGTGTTTGGGGCAAAGTACCAGGGGTTGAACTCAGAGGCACCCGACCACTGAGCCACATCCCTAGCCCTTTTTTGTATTCTATTAGAGACAGGGTCTCACTGAGTTGCTTAGCACCTCGCTAAATTGCTGAGGCTGGTTTTGAACTCCAGATCCTCCTGCCTCCCCCTCTGAGCTGCTGGGATTACAGGCATGCACTACTGTTTTTTAGTTTTTTAGTTTTTTAATGGTGCTGGGGGTCAAACCCAAGGCCTCACACATTCTAGGCAAGCACTCTACCACTGGATCATTTCTACAGCCCCTTCCCAATATTTAACTGGGTTACTTGTCATTTTACTAGGCTGTGTTTTTTAAATGCAGAATTTTTTCTTCCTTGTTTTTTATTGTGGAATGTAGAAGTAGCACATAGGCATAAATTTTCCATCAACAACCAGAAAATCAGAATTTTTTTCCCCTCCCACATTAAAACATCTACAGCCAATCTGGTGTGTGTGTGTGTGTGTGTGTGTGTGTGTGTGTGTGTGTATTTATGAGAACTGGTGGTTTTGGTCCTTGTCAGTAACCATTAGCATATCAAAACAATAATTGTTAAGCCTGCCAGGGTGACAAATTATAGTTGGCTTAATTCTTTCTTCTCAAGGTAAAGAGTTGGTGCTGCCCTTTTGGCATTGCTCTTTCACAAACCCTGGAGACAAATTCAAGGCCAAACCAAGGACACATTAGCAAATTCCTTAATCAGTGCAACATGTTTAGATCTATTTTTATACATTTTTATTTTGTTGGCTTTGTTCCTTCTTTTTTTTTTTTTTTTTGGTTACACAGTACATTTATTTATTTATTTTTTTATGGTGCTGAAGATTGAACCCAATGCCTCCCACATACTAGGCAACTGCTCTACCACCAAGACACAACCACAGCCCACTGGCTTTGTACTTAACTTGCAATGTGTGGACCCTCATCTTTGAAGAGCTGTTCCAAATAGTTCTGTGGTCCACTGGAGGATTATTTTTCCCCATGCTAAAAATGTCTGATTATAATCTACATCGTTCCCAATCTGCCATTTTCCACAGAGTCCTCTTGAAGGAGACATCTGCTGTTACAAGTTGAATTGTGTCCCCTAAAAAATAAATATGTTGGAGTCCTAACTCCCAGTACCTCCAAATGTGATTTTATTTGGAGACAAGGTACTGATCAACCTAACAAGTTAAATGAGGTCATGAGGGCAGGCAATAATCCCATACGACTATTGTCCTTATAAAAAGGAGAATTTCTATTGTTATATTGTTTACAGACACTAATGGGTAACAACAAATCCCACCATTATGTACAACTATAACGCTCCAATTTTTTTTTAATGGCAAAAGGGGGTAGGGGGCTTTGGAGATAGCTCCAAAGAGGGAAGATCATGTGAAGACAGAGAAGATGGCTATCCACAAACCAAGTAGAGAGGCCTAGAACAGCTCCTCCCTCCCAGCCTTTAGAAGGAACAAATTCTGCTTAGATTTTTTGACCTTTCACCTCCAAAACTGTGAAAGAATAAAATTTCTGTTGACCAGTTAGTGCCACTTTGTTAGAGAAACCCACCCAGGACACTAATACACCTGGCTACACCCTGGACCCTTGTGAGTGCTGCCTTGGGAAGGCGGGGCCTCACTACTCTCTGAACTCAGTTTTGCCATGAGGCCCAATGGATACATTACAATGTTTAGTTAGGCTGCTCTCAAGAATCAGAGTCCAGGGAGCTTTCATGAGGAGTCCATGGTTTCTGGATCCAGGAACCGTCTCATGAACCTGTGCCAGTTTCATGTTTCTGAAACTGGCTCCTAGCAAGGCCAGGAGCAACTGGCTCAATTTTCTTTCATGTTGCTTCTAGAAACCCTGCTTATAATAGTTCTGATAATCCACAGCCAGGGAGGTCACTCGAGAGATGGTCCATTCGCATTGGTGTATAGTCTGTTCGTTTCAAAATTCACCTCCTTTTGGAGCCAAATGGCAAACACAGAAAACTCCATTCCCCCATACCAAAAAAAAAAAAAAAAAAAAAACCCTTCCTCCAATTTTCCCTATTTTTCCCTGTAGTCAGAAAGTAGTATTCTTCTCATCCACAGAGTGTTCCTTGATGCTAGGTACGAGCCTGAGTCTTCTCCTGTCCAAGTCAAATATCTCCCATTTCCTCCATCATTCCACCTAAGATCTGCTTCCAGAACTTTCAACTCCCACACTGTCCCCTGTAAACAGCTTCTCACTGGTCAGTGTCACTGTGAAGTGAGGATTTATGTTCCATGACATAACCTACAAAGCTGCTGTACCTGACTGTTTTCATTGATCAGAGCTGAATGGAACCCTGTGTTAAGAAAGGTAATCAAGTAAATCTAAGGAGAAATGCAAAAGTAAGGCCAAATAGCTGTTTTCAAATTAAATGATTCAGCTTTCTATACATAGGGCCCACCCAGATCCATGCCAGTCTCCAAAAGAGAGGCCATGAGCCTTGTTCTTGGTTTCCTGGAAATCTCATACGGATCAGAATCATAGCAGCGCATGAGCGCGCACGTGCGCGCGCACACACACACACACACACACACACACACACACAACATACACATATCACTTCTCCACATTAGTCCAAAATGCAAAGGACTTCTTTCAACTTTGACCTTTTCATTAAAACACTAATGCCCCTATACCTCACATGGAACAAATGCTCTGTATGATCTACTTCCCCATCTGGGGAGTGGGTAAAAAGTAAGCCTTATTGTCCTTTTTTTTTATTCGGGACAAAATATACAGAATATAAAATTTACCATCTTAAACTTTTTTAAGTGTATAGTTCACTAGTGTCAAATATATTCACATAATTGCATAACCAATCTTGGAAAGCTTCTATTTAAAAAAAAATAAGCATTAAATAACTAAAATGGCTTTTAAAAGAACAGACTTCCTAAATAGAGGTCCTCAAATGTATGCTAATATTAAATATCAACCATCCATATAAATCACTATTCAGTCTTCCTTTTAAATAGCATTTGTACTTAAATTTTTTTGTTTCTTTTTTCCTGGAAAGAAGAAAAAAGAACCTTGGGTTAAAGGGTTAACATTTCTTAAGAATGTCCCTTCCAAAGGACATGCCAAGTAATTATGTGTAATTTTTTTTCTCCCTGATTTTCATAAATGCTTCTGAAGCAAATGAAAATAATAATAAAAATAATAATAATACTTGTACTTCTCTGCTACTGTGGCTTCCATCCTGCCAGCAGAGCCCACTGTTTTGTTTTGGTTTTTTAATGTTTTGAATGGTTTGGAGATTAACATGGGTATTTAGCAAAAAGTACAATTTCAAATTACATGCTGCTTTATGGTGCCAAAACACTGTGCTCCATCATCCTTGATGACGTCCACAGGGTACAGCACTAAGAATGGTGGTTGTTAGTCATCTGGCTTCACAAAACTGGAAGATGAAATTGTAAACAATATGTGCTTAGACAGGCCTGATTGGGGGGAAAAAGTGTCTTAAATAGAATTTTAATTTTTAAATCAAATAATGTCTTTTAATCAACAACATGTACCTTAATCAACATTACAAATAGATATTTATTCTAAGAGGGTAACAATTTATCCAAAGTATCCTAAAAGAGATGACCAGTGTATTTATAAGCATATACTCTGTAATGTGCTTGTCCTTATTGGCCAGGGATTTATTTATGTGTGTGTGTGTGTGTGTGTGTGTGTGTGTATATATATATATATATATATATATATATATATATATATATATGAATGATAATGGCAAAGTGTGGCGAGATCCTTATTCCTTTAACTTTAACATAATGTTTAGAAAAGGATACGAAATAATCATTCCCTGGTACTGGTCATAAACTGTACTACTGGTCAAAACTTATATACCACTCATTGAAACAAGGGCATAGAATTTGTTGGCCAAATCCAACATACCATCATTACTAGAAGAAAACAGAAACCAAATCTCAAAAGCAGATGGCAGTAGACCAAGTGCAAAGAAAGTCCATTGGCATAGCAGGAGCTAAAGTGTATTATGAAAGATCATTCAGGAGCTGGCCTATATAGTCTATCTTGCTCAGTGAATGAATAGCTAAAGCCCTTTACCTTCAATCCCCAAAACAGATGAGCAACTTACATCATTAATCTCAATGTCTCTCCACAGAGTCTTCTAACAGTCAATCATGATGTAGCCTGAGAGAAAGTTTCCCTAGATACCACAGAAAACACAGGTTTGCAACAGATGTCTCCATGCAACTTTTAGAATAGATCCCATGTTAAGAAGTTAACATACCCTTATGTATTTGTTAATCAATCCAGGTACATGCAGCCTGAAGGTGGGGAACCAGAGCTATTAGCAAGGAAACCATTTAGGTGCAAAGATTGCGTGGGAAAGAATCAGAAAGAGTGTTATTTATAATAACAGAGACAAGTGTAATAGTTCGTACAATTGGAAAATCCCCACCTGGAGTTCATCCAGAGTAGTGCTTATATTTAGGTTACATGGCCCTAATAAATGTAAACACTTTTCTCACACTGACCACACATCAAATTAATAAGCCAGATGCCAACTCTCATCATTCCCTCAGTTTCTCCATCTATAAAATGGGGATAAGCTGTGTGTTAATAATTGGAGGGTAAATTTCTTCCAATGAATGATAGTACAGAAAACCAAGATATTATCACTGCAAAATATAAAAACAACACATAAATGCTGTGTCTAAAACTGGTTTAAAATCATATTTTAAAAGCACATGGTCAATGAGACATGTATTTGGAAATAGATGACTCTGCAGGGGATAAGGAGACAAGGTCAGGGTGAAATGACTCATGAATTCGGGAATGCAGAGGTTCTCAGCTGCATGAAGTCACAAGGGACCCACAATGGGCCGTCTCCTCCCCTTCACAAGCAATGATGCTTGTTGACTTTGCAAAAAGTTGTGTGAAGAGCTGGAAAATTTTTATTCTTTGCATCCTTTAGTGAATACACCAAACACATATATTCTGATGTGCATTGATAAATATCAGCTCTTCTAATATTTTAAAAGGTGACAAGTAGCAGGAGTCCCTTCAGTCCAGAGGGTTTTAATGACATCTTGACACGAGCAAGTTTGGTCTAGGCAATGGCATAAAGCTTATTAAAAGTTCAGAGGGAAGAAACTCTAGGACATCCAGCTGTCTTGAATGAAGTCAAGATCTTCCCTCTGAAAACAGCTAAAGGCAAGTAGTACCTGGGGAAAAGAAGTAAACTGGCCGAACAACTGAAATGGGGGGATCTCGACCTCTTCCAAAACAGAGCCTTTCTACGAGGCTACATGTAAATCAAATTTTAAACAAAGGTTTCTAGGGAAGCAGACCATTTACAACACCCATATTTGCAACTTATAACAGAGCTCATGTCTGGCACAAAGAATTATCTTCTAAATTATTCATTCTGTAAACTTTTTTTTTAATTAATTGTATTTGCTTCAACATGTTTTGAAGGGTGCAGATGCCTATAACAACTGCTTGCTGCCCTTGAACTCTGAAGGAACACTTTCCTTCAATCCCTTTCCTTAAATAGAATCATAAAATATTAGAGAAGATTCCTTAGAGATCAGTTAGAACTGTGGCTCTCAACCTTTGTTGTGCATTAGAAACTCAGAGGAGCTTTTAAAAAATACAGAGGCCAAGGCCCCCAACCCCAACCAATTAAATCAGAATCTCATGCAGGAGGGGTGTGAGTATTTTTTATAAGCTCCACAGGTGGTTTCATTGGGCTGCCAGGATTAAGGACCATGATACAGACTGGCATTGTCCAGTTCGGTAGTCGCTGGCCACACGTGGCTATTGAGCACTTGAAACGTAGCTAGCCCAAATCAAGATATGCTGTAGTAGTGAAATGCTCACTGGATTTCAAAGGTTTAGTACCCCACCCAAAAAAGAATACAAAGTATCTCATTAACATTTTTATATTTGACTATATATGGAAATGACAATATTTTGGATATCCTGGGTTATACAAAATCAAAATATGTTATCAAAAGGAATGTTGTCACCTGCTTCTTTTTACTGTTTTTTCTTTTTTTTTTTTTTTTTTTTTTTGGTACCAGGGATTGAATTCAGGGACACTGACCACTGAGACACATCCCCAGTCCCACCTTGTATTTTATTTAGTGACAGCATCTCACTGAGTTGCTTAGTGCCTTGCTGTTGCTGAGGCTGGCTTTGAACTCCTGATCCTCCTGCCTCAGCCCCCTGAGCTGCTGGGATTACAAGTATGCACCACGGTGCCAGCATCTTTTTACTTTTTTAATATGACTACTTCATTGAAGGTTACATATATTGCTCCCACTATTGGACTTCCAGTTACCTTTCATTGCTAATAAGGTAAGTGAGGCAGAGGACCTCAATTAGTTCAAGCAGCACTTAGGGGTTCCCTCTTCCACCGAGGCTTTGCCTGTTGCCATAAAGCATATCACTGCAGGGCCACCAATCACAGTGGGAGTTATGATGCCATAAATTGGATTTTAAACGGTCTCTCTGTTGTCTCACTAATTATTTCTTCTAAGATGCAATATCAAAATAGATTCCCCTTATGAAAAAATAGCACCTCTCTGTTGTTTACACATTTGTAATCTGTTATTGAAGGGCTACCCCTGAAAGCAGAGCAGCTAGAATGGATGTTTAAAAGCAAATGTAGAAACATGAGCATAAGGAAAATGCAGAAAATGGATGAAGAGGACATTTAGCATGTTGTAGTTGGGAAAACAACCCCGGAGGCCCTCAGCACTCTGAGAGCCATCTTCAACTCACCATGATTCCCTGCTCAGAATTTAGAAGCTTGAGCCTACAAAACATTGTTTTTCCTCCCAAGAGTCAATGTTTTTCTGGACAATGTTGTCTTTGCAGTGAGGCAAATCAGGCTCTTCACTTAGGTCCCCTGGTGAAAATGGACTTTCTCCTCACTGCCTGTGTCCTCTGGGGCATGAATTAGTACCTAGTCATTAGAAACCAAACTGACTTAAAGAGGAAAATCTTGTCTTGATAAAATTCAATGGTCCTATCAAATCTGGCAAATGGAGATTAAATGCATTTCTTCTATTATCACTTAATTCAGACAAAAACTTAGATTTTTTTGTTGTTGTTGTTGTTTATGCTTTTCCCACTAAGGAAGCCAGCAGAGGATAAAACTAGCTGAAATGGGCTATATTCAGGAAATCACGCCTATAAAATAGGGGCTCCTATTTTAATAAATAAAAGAAAAAAAGAATAAAAGAGTCCTGAATTCTGATATTAAACGTTCATGCAAAAGCTGGAAAAGAAACCTGTGGGTGAGGCCAAACTACACAACTAGTAGATGCATTCAAGATTTCTACTGAGTCGTTTTTGCTACCCATCCTAAATACAGCATCATAAATAAAACATCACCCTAAATAAAATATTTGTGCTCTGGAGTCCTCTGGGTTGCATGCATGATTTCTATTAGTTATGAGAAGTCAAGTTTTGCCAGTCAGACCTCAAAGAGCACGCTGCCAGATGCAACTCACTTCTCACAGAGCGATATTCACCTCCACGCGCTTCAAAACTGACCTGGAAAGATAATATATCCCGACAGGTCCTGGGCAAAAGTGCATCTGCTAGAGTGAACATAGAACCTGTTGCTCTATTCGACAAAAAGAAAGATGATTTATACGAACTTGAAATAATTTCAGCTCCCTTCCTGAAAAAATGATAAAACACTGAAGGTAAAAGAAAGTGACGGCTTCATTCTGAAATGGTCTTTTAGACAATTTTTAGGTTTTCCCAGTGTTGACTCTCAAATGAAATCTGGATGCGCGGCTTTATAGGGTGTGTCTAATAATAATAATGAAGAAGAATTTAAATTAAAATCAACGAGGCAGGCCAATATTAGAAAAATTAACACTGCCGTTATATAAGAATAAATGGAATAGAAACTAGGGTTCATGTGGTCAAGGCAGCCATTCAAAAGATCTGATAAAAATTTTGTCTTTGAAATGTTAGTGGCAAAAGGCTTGAAAAGAGCAAAGCATCTAAATTTGTGGTTTATGTATTCCCTGTTAAGGGCATTTATGACAACCTGGCTAGTGGAAACAGGACCCTGCCTGGTGAAGGGCACGGGGCCTCATTTGGCACTCCCTGCTCTGGACCTTGGATAACCTAGGAGATGTCACCAGCTCTTGGGCTCTCCTTTGTTCAACAAAGAGTTCCGCTCAGAGGATCTCCCCTAAATCCAGATCCCCTAAATCTGCATGCAGACTCAAGCTCCCTGTCAGACTCTCCAAGCCAAAAGGAGTTCTTCACTCTCTTTAAGACCCGCTCAAATCAAATCCAACATGACAGTTTTCCATCTGTGCTAATTTTAGGATAGAGATTAGAAATGAGAAACTTAAGGAAATAGAAAAAAAAGTAACTGAAATATGTATTTTGTTTGTTTCTGTGGTGCTAGGGCCTCGTGCATGCTACCTCAGTGCTCTGCCACTGAGCTATATCTCCAACCCTGAAAAAAATATCTAGTGTCCAAGTAATATCTTATTCCTTTGCAAATTTATCCTAAACTTTATGTTTTACTTTGAAAGTCCCAGAGTCATCAATAAGGGCTTCAAGTGTTTTAAACATGTTTCCAGAAGAGTGTTATCATGACTTGATAATTTCTAAAGGGCTTCTCTCTTTTTCTCTGAATTTTCTCATGATTCCCAATGATGGAGTACTAATAGACACGCAAAAAAACAGTAATTGCCATTTTTTCCCTAATTATGTAATAATTCTTTAGTGAAAACAGGAATTATGAGGTCATTTTTAAAGTGCAAGGCTTTCTATTCAAAGCATTGCCACAACATAGATGGCTTATTTAGTTTACAAATAGCAACACAAAAAGGTTTTTTTTGGTGTCTTTAAGTCTGCCCAACATAGATGAAAGTGCTTCTTTCTCACCCTTAAATATTTGAAGCTGCTGCCCCTAAGTCTATTACCTTATCACAATTGTATAATTCTCTTAAAGAGAATTCGGAGAAATAGTCCTCGTTTTGAATTTTTAAGCACTAATTTATAAAAGCATTGGTTGATTCCCATAATGCAGCTGATAGTCAAATTGGACAAGATAATGAATTGACTGAGATCACTGTTCCACCTTCATCCAAGAAAGCTGCCTCTAAAAAAAGATCTTAAATTGCTGTAGAAATCCAATTTGTACGAAGCAAAAGAAGCATATAGATGGGAAACACCAGCCATGATCACATTAATTCTGTGACTAACAGCACTGCTTTGAAGTGAAGAAGAAGAAAAAAAAAAGGAAAGATGACAAAAATAATAAGTCCACTCAAATCACAATTTTAATCTACAGATACAACCAGAAGAAAACCAACTACCAATACAAAGTGCACATTTAAGGATCCAGTTATCATCACACTCCCAATTTTCAATTGACAAGGAAAACTCCAAATGGTAAGGAAATACTATAGGACAACGACACATCACTACTGAAAAGTAAATTATAGTGGGATATCAGGAGAAGGAGAACTTGACATCAGGACAAATAGCCATGGAAACTCCACGGTTGATTGTTTTTGAACACGCAGGTGTGGAAACTGACACTTAGTTATAACAAAAATATTCTACTTACTATAATTGAAAAGCTATTCAGGAAAAGTCTCCCTGACAGACTGCTGCAATATCACAGAGATATAGAAATAAAGGCAGGGTTTCTACTTTTTGTGGGAACAATATATACCATCTGCGCAGGTATAAACTATGTACGGTTACAACTGACTTCGACTTGACAGGTAATTTATGGATATCAGCAATTTGCCTTAGAATTCAGTTGGCTTGGATGTTATCAGTTGAGCAAACGTGTTTACTCTGAGTGAAGTTGAAAAAGAAAAATCAACAGGAATCAGAACTTTAAAACTATCAGATCTATATAAAATGCTATGATCAAAGGAAAATAAGGGAAAAAATTTATGGAGAGACATGGTGAGTTCTTTTTAAATTATAAAACCAAAGTAATAGCTGACAATCAATAGCATCCTTCTTCAGGGAAGTACACATCTAGGTTTGGATGTGGGAAATGGAGTTGTTTTATTTTGTTTCTCATTTTTATCTTTCTTTTTAAAAAGAACTCCTTCTTACTAAAATTCAAATACTTGTTGAAGTGATTCATGAAAGCTTGTAGAAAAGAGAATTCTTACCTGACACACTATAACATGCTTCATTGCTATTTTTACCAGAAATCGTGATTTACACACAGACACACATTCAACACCTTCCACCCAAAATGCTATAAGTCCCAGGGAACTGAGAAAAGCAACATTAAAACTCCTAACTAAGAAATCCATTGAAAACACAAGACTGACTAACCAAGCACCAAGTTCTTTCTCTGCTTAATAAGCATAATTCTTACCATTATCTGGAGAATAAAATCAGCAACGTGTTGCTTCCTGCAGTCACCAAACCAATTTTTTTCTTCCTTTCTTTCTAGTAACTTCTTTCCACCAGCAAGATTAGGAAGAAAATAAATCTTTGAGTATTTGCCTCAGTGTTTCAGACCAGAAGACTGTGAAACTAGCTCTTAGTAAAAAGGAAAAAAAAAAAAAAAAAGGTCTGGTATTTTACAATCACTTCTGCAACCCAGAGGTACCTCCTGGACTCCGTACCTCCTTCCCTCCCTCGTTGTCTAAATTTCTTTTAGTAATGAGACTAATTTTTCCAGTAGCCTTGAACTCCCTAGATTTAACTGACATGGAAAATGTGACTAAAAACTTGTAGAAGTGTCTAGTCTTCAACCCTGCACAGAATCAACCCTGTGGTGTTAGGGAACACCTCACAAGCAGCTACATGCTCAGTCCACACTCCTGCGAGATCTCTACAGCACACACCACCAAATAACAGTGCGCCATCTAGTCCACAAGCTGCAAGCCCCATCCCAGAAGGGGGGACACCTTCAAACCCTGGGAGCTAAGAACTTGTCAGGGTTCAGCTGCTCTAAAGGTCCAATTGTTTATTTAAATAAAAAAAAATATCGCTACTGAGATAATCCACATCTAGTGGATATGGGAAAATTTAGGTTATAATGGCACTACAAACTTTTACATCTAACTTTGATTTACAAGATAAAAGCCAGTTTTAAATTAAAAGGGCTTTCTGTTAATAGAGCTTATTATTCTGAAGACGGGAATGATTTTCTTCGAAAGTTGTCCCTGGGTGCATGCCTATTATCTTTGCTTTTCCCCTTCCACTAATGAGCATTTATCTAAAGAGCCTGTTAATCCTCTGATGTGTGCTTCTGGTCAGAGGTAACAGTTTGAATAAAACCACTAATCACTGATCACTAAATCACTGATCATTAATCACACTCTCCAGTGCCCGTGACCTGGGCCATTTTTTCCTTTAGGTTTATGCATCACAAACAAGAAGTTTAACATTTAGATGCCCATGTATTGTGTGTGTGGGGGGGGGGTATACTATTTCATCTCTAGATGTGAATAAATAATAAATACTGCCACAAACTTGGGGAAGGGATGTCAATTAGACCCCAGACAGGAGTTGCACAAATGCCTAGCCTACAGCATGGCTTTCCCTTTGAAGAAAGTAGATCTGATTATAACAAAACACGTGTTCTTCAAGAAATTCCCACCTATTCAGAATATAAATTTTCCTTTATTTAGCTTTCACTAGCTCCAAATCAGAGAGCACCCTAGTTCCCTGTCCCCCTCTATCCAAAGCCTGTTAATAAAATTTTCATTAGATTTCTGCTGCACACTTTCCACACTACCCAAAGGGTTCTTTTTACTTTTTAGCCCTTGAACAAGTCACACACACGGTGTTTTTATTTCAACTGCCTATAGGGAGATTCTGACTCAATTCGATGACTTATGTATTTAACTTCCTCTTTAAGCATAGAAACTTTAGGTTAAGAACAAGAAAGTAACACGTGCAGCAGTTTATTGTATGGCGCTTTGAGTTCAACGACTCAACGCTCCCTCACTTTGGAAATAAAACATCTAATCTTGATTCTTTCTGCTAAACCTGATTTTGTCCGCTCCTGGCTTCTGTCTTCCCTCTTGGGTTAAACGGTTCTAGGAAGGCGCTGTGTCAAGTTAAATACTTTGTTGTTGTGGGTGTGTTGCTTTCCTAAGCCACCGCAGGGACGCGGGACACAGTACTTATCATAACGCTTCCAAACACTTCCTGAGATCAGGGCTGAGCATTTTCGCCCTGGAGAAGGGGGCTTGCTGGTGGCTTTCTTGAATAATAGAAAAGGGCAGATTGTGCGCTGATCAGGTACTGAGGTCTCCTCAGACACCAGAAGCTCTTACCCACACTCCAGGGACAGTGTTCGCCCCAGGGAAAGCTGTAAAAGGCGGAGGCGGGTCTAGAGTGATAACGATGAGGGCGGGGGAGGGGCGGAAGAGGAGGGATGGGGAATAGAAGGCAATAAAGATGCCCAGGGAATGGGCGATTGCACGAGTATATTGGGGGGTGGGAGTGAAAAGCAGAGTTGCTTGGTCAGCATTCTAAGCCCCTGAACCCTTGAGTATCTGAAGCTGTTAATCAAACACTTACTGGCCTGCAGAATGACGTAATGGACCTGTATCCAGCCTTTATTCCTTGACACATGTCAGAAAGTGGGAAAAATAAAAATTTTTTTTTAAATAATCAAACGCACTCTGCAGACTCTGACAACGAAATATACAAGCAGCACACTCTAATTCTGGGCCTTGAACAAGCATCATCAAGTGGGGGGCGGCACTCGCTCAGGGTAAACTGGAGGCTTTATCTATCAGACACCCCCAGGAAATGAATCTAAGGCACAGAAGAAGCGGCATGCAGCCCCCGGGAGAAAACATCTCCTTAGTTCCTTCGTGTCTTGCCCCTCTAAGAACTTCGTAAAAAGTTTAAGTGTTTGGGTTGAGAGTCTGCCGCAGAGGAAGTCTTCCACCGCCGGTGCTGAGAACTGTCTGGGCGCCACCGCGAGCTGTCATTTGGGGCAGCGGCGAAGAGGTAATGATGGCAGCGAGAAAGAGGCGGATGGAGGAGTGCACGCGAGCTGACAAACAGCCTCGTCACTCTCGAGCCCGGAGCGCCTGGAGTGAAAGTCAAGTGCCCAGCGAGGCGACCTCCCCTCCCCAGGGCGCGCGCGCGCCCACCAGCTGCAGCGGGCAGCCCTGCGGGAGAGGTGGCAACAGCCGGCTTGGTACCGGGAGAAAGCAAGCCTCCGGCACACTTGCCCGCCCGCCCCCTAGGTGACCCGGTGTCCTTGCAGCGCCGGCTGGAAGTTTGCAAACTTTCTCCGGGGGTTCCCCCGCATCACTGCAAAGCAGGCTACGCGGGGCGAGGCTCCAGGCTGGTCGTCTCCGCTGCTGCCGCTGCCGCCGCCGCTGCCGCTTGACCACACTTCTGCAGGGTTCCGCACCTTGTCAGGTCTCTGGAGGCAAACACACACCCCCGATTCATAACTGTTCCCCGTGTCAGGGAAACTCACGCGCGCTCCCACACACGCACGCACGCTGCGGCGAACACGGCGCTGGCTCCAGTTAGCATCCCTCTAGTCGCGCGGCGCAGCGTCCACCGAGACGCGCTCCCGGACGGACACGGCGTGGAGTCTCTGGGATGACCACAGGACACAGCAGAATTCCACAGTCCATCAGCAATTGCGGCCGGACTTCCCTCTGGTCCGCCAAAATGTTTACAAACACAGATCACCCTCCAAAAATATGCATCGCATCTTCCCTACTCCTTGCCCTGTGACCTGCCCATTGGACCAAGTAACCTCGCGGCTACTGCCGAGAACCAACCCCTGCGAACAAGTACACTCCCGAAATGGCTCCCGCGGCAAGTGCAACAAAAGTGCCTAAATGCAAAACCCCAGAAGTGGCCGAGCCGTATTTTTAGGAACTTACCAAACAAGTGTGGAGAAGGCAAGAGCGGAGCCCGGGTGAAGGGACCACGTTGGACTGAGCAAAGATTACAATACATTCTATTTAGAGTGCATTACATCACCCCCCCGGTGACGTCACGTGGGATTCCTGAACTTCTAAATCATTGCGGTCCGCGGGGGAGGGAGGGAGAGAGGGCGGGGCCCGGCACGCTGAGGGGGCGGGACCGCCCCGGCCCCGCCCCGGGCCCCGCCCCTGGAGCGGACTCTGGTGCACCCGCCCTGGAGCGGTGGCGGCGGCGGCGGCGATCGCGCAAGCAACAGCTTGCAGAGCCCAGCGCCGTGTGACACGGCTCCCTGACATTAGTGGTGTGAGTCAGCTTGGAAACAATCCTGATGGTTTCAGACAGGACCACGGAGAAAGTGCAGACCCGGGCTTTCCCGCGGGAGGGCCTAGTAGGTTCTGAAAGGTGTAAGGATTTGGGGATCAGAAGGGGGAGCTGGGAAGGGGATGCTGAAGGAAGTGGGAACAGAGTTTCTGTAAATAGAAATGCGGGACGCTCCCCATCCCCCCATCAGAAGATGTCCACCTCCTTTTGCCTGCGACAGTCATGACCTCATTGCAGTGTTCCTTGCATGCTGGCTTCTCAGAGCACTCCCTGGACAGCCCTTCTTCACTGCCCCCTAACCCACCTCACCTCCAGGAGAATAACTTCCTTATAGTGCACACTCACTTGAAACACACAGCCCCCACCCTTTCCAAGTGCCCCCCGCTCCATGCATCCGAGGGACTGTAGGCAGAGTCCTCCTGAAGGCGAAAGGTGAATCTCAGCTAGATCCCAGTGATGAGCCCGATTTAGACTCAGCGTCAGAGCCGGAAGGGTCCTTGGCGATCGCTTTCAGAGCCTCCTGGGTTACTGGCCCAAGCTCACCGGCTGGGAAGCCGCAGAGCCAGGGCCAAAATGTTGGATCAGCGCGCCCGGTCTGCAGTGAGAAAGGAGCCTGGCGTTTTCAGCATTGGCCAGTCATCATCGCCATCACCATCATCATCCCAGCTTAATTTCCTTTCAAAAGTTCTCTCTGTGGGTAGTATTCAAGGGGAAGGCATAGGTTAATTTCCAGCCGGATTCTAGATGACCACCGCCATCCTTGCAGCAATTCACACTTTGCAAAGCAATTGAAACCACGTGAACTCTTATTTCTCACAACAACCCTGGTACAATAAGGAGAAGTAGGACGAGTGTTATAATTATCACATTTTACAGGTGGGCTAAAGCAGACTCTAGAAGTTTAGAGGACTGGCCTGAGATCATCTGCCAAGCAGGTGGTGGCACTGGGACAATTCCAACCCCTATTTTCTACCCCAGACCCCATCTGGGTTCCTTTATAGAACTAGGGGTGCACATTTTCCCTTCCTGTGGGTTATTGGTGGTTAGAACGTCTGGAAAGAACTTCCTGGCTGGGAGTTGGATCTTTGCTTAGGAACAGTTTAGCCCCCATTAACAAACAATAATCATTCCTGACATTTATGTAACATCTGACATTTATATAGTACCTCTCATCCCAATGTATCACAGCCGTGACTATGCACTTTGCCAGAGGATCATGACTGGACTGGCTAGAAATTATAATGCTTTGCCTGGATTGTCACATATATCTGAGCTGTTTTTGACATATTAAATAGAAGAGCTTTCTATTTCCTTTCTGTGCTTAAGTTTAAGTGACCCCCCCTTCCTCTTTAGTGGTCCTTGAAACCACAGGAACTGATGGCTGTTTGTTCCTCATGGCCTTACTCAGAATTTCTCCATGAATTTTCTTGTTCTTTTCCACTTGTAGCCCCGAAGGAACAGCAAAAGAACGGCTCCAGTCCTAACCTGAATCTTAACCAATAAAACTTTAAATATGACAGCTCCATTACCTGAGTTATGGAAGGAAGCAATAGCCCACTCAAGAATAGCTTCCTGCCCACATTCTGACTCAATTACCAGCACAGCCTTTCCCACCTAAAGCAGGTATCCACCTCTTTCTCTCTCAGAGGAAAAGTGTCAACAACCTAGAGGCAAAAAAAAAAAAAAAAAAGAGGGACATATAATTCAACATTTTAGTGCTCAAACTGAGAGCTTATCCTCCCCCACCCAGGCCCAGTGGACTGGTGTGGACTGAAGGAATAGAAGGGTGAATTAAATAAGCAAAGCCAAGAAGATAATAAAAAAGATTTAAAACCTATAAGTAGTTAATCAACATCCAAATTTGAAATCTTTAATTCCCAGTAATCTCTAAACAAAAAGATGTATATATGAGTTTTCATGTAAGTAATGGGGAGAGTGGGAAGAATTCTAGTAATGCATGTGAAGAATGATACCACTTGCATTAACAAATGTGCTTGGCACAGAGCAAGCTCTGTGTAAGCACTCACCCTCTTTCTATTAATGAAAGCACCGTGGCTAATGCTGTGATTGGTGGACATTTAGTGATTTGAGCAAACTTAACCAAATATTTGAAAAGGAAATGTTTGGCCCCATAGTTCCCTCAATCCCACACTGTCCTCCCCATGCATAGCCTGCATCAAACAGCCTCCCATCTATCAAACCATGTCAGCAGAGCCCTCATGTTTGTGGTCTCGAATTCCTGCCTACCTCGTGCTCACCCAGTTTCTTCCAGGATTTCTCAGAGCCAAAGTAGCATGGAGGCTGCAGTTCAAGGGGCAGCCATGCAAGGGCATCCGGGAGGGAACCTCAGCTGGTGGTCACTACAGCTTGGAGCATTTGCCCCTGGGGTGCCAGGACCACCTCCCCACTACACACACACACACACACACACAAGTAATACCATCTCACCTCCAAGTCTCCACCCTCTGTGGCTTGTGAGACATGTGGAGACATGGACCCTTACACCAGAATCAAGGTAAACAGACTGGGGTTACCATTCAACCAAGGTCTGCCCCTCCCCCATAGTCATTCCTGGTGCCAGCGGAGTTGAAACAATGAAGAGCTGGTGATTAATAAAATGAATGGTCTCCTTCTTCCTAGGTCCTAGACTCCCACAGAAGTACTCAAACTTAGTGAAGGAAGTAGCAAGTACCTGGGCAGCCCTTAAAGACAGTTTCTGGGGTCAGACCTTCTCAGGGACTTCAGTTCAAAGGCTTGGCATGGAGCCCAAGACTCTGAATTTGTGATTCTGTTACAAGTACCTTGGGGACCCCACTTGGAGTGACTCAGGTTTAGTGGATTCCTAAAAGGTCAGTGACCTAGGAAGAAGCTGATAAGGAGAAAGAGTAAAATTACAGCATTAATTTTTTCTTTTTCTGTTTTCTCTATTTTTTTGTTTTTATTTTTTTATTTCTTACTTTGCAACGCTAAGAAATATGCCCGGAGCTTGTATGTTTCTTACTAATAGTCTGGTGGCTACCCAAAGACTCAGACCCCCCCTAGAGAAAGATTATTAAACCCAGGGCACTTAACCACCGAGCAATATTCCCAGCCCCTTTTTTTACTTTTTTATTTTGAGAGAGGGTCTCACTGAGTTGCTTACCACCTCACTTTTGCAGAGGCTGGCTTTGAACTCACAATCCTCCTGCCTCAGCCTCCTGAGCCGCTGGGATTGCAGCCATGTGCCACTGGCACCCAACAAGAAAGATTCTTCTCACACTTTTTTTCTGCGAACACCCTGAGAACAATTCTTACCCCTTTATTTTGTCACTTGTGGCTTTTTCCCAAGTTAACAATGGTGGAGAGATGCTGCTGAAGCCCACTTGGTGACTAAACTCCTTACTTTACCCTTCCTAGGAATTTTCTATTCTTTCTAAGATGGATTTCACAAGTTTTTTTAAATTATTATCTTAATTGAAGGGATAAAGATTTCCAAATAAATGAACTGAAAAATACATTAGAAAACAATAACTACCAGTTCACTAAAATCTATCAAGCATTTACTGTATGCCAAACCTTGGGCTAAAGGCTTCATGTGTGTTTTCACAGTCAATCCTCCCAACAAACCATTCTTACTTTGCAACAAGGAAATCATGGGGGTGGGGGGGGTAACCGACCCAGGACCACACTGCTGGAGCTTGTCAAGCTGAAGGAGGAGCCCACCTTACCAGTGCCTATCCCAGGACCTGTCTGAAGGGCAGCCAGTGCTGCATGGTCCTCAGCCTAAATCAGCCTGAGGATTCAAGAAGCAAGAAGCTTGAGAGTAAGTTAGAGATGGGCAGTTTGTAGGGAGAGCCATCAGCCTCTACCTAAACTCTGTGCCTGTTTAGCCAAGGAGCATTACAGGCAGGGCCAGCTTCTGGGCCTTAATGCCCAGGTAACTTGGGTCTCATGCTCAAAAGGCCCATCCCTGGTTTAAGCCTTTACTTTCACCATTTGAAAATCCTTTCTCATTTTATGTTTGAACTGTGCTCTATCTATGAACTGTGTGCTGGGACATGGATCACACACATGAGCAGAAATCTGTGCACGATGTGTGCCTGCTATTCCTTGCACCCTGTTTGTACGCGGAGATCATGTTACCTCATGAATACAAAATGCCAGGGAACCAAAGGAGTTCCACAGAGGGCTCAATGCAGGGGTCAACAAGACTCAAAACAAATGCAAGGTGAATAAGTGATGTCTATGACTGGCTGGGAGGTGAGTAAGGCAGGGTGTCTCCCAGCCCTGAGAGACCAGGCTTTCCTTTCAAAGCAGATCTTTCTTGGGACAAAAAAAAAAAAAAAAAGGCAACAGCATTCAATAAAACACAAATTACCAATGACCCTATCTTGCTTATGTTAGATCTCTGTATGAGACAGCCAGGCACACACACCAAAAAAAAAAAAAAGAGAGAGAGAGAGAAAGATAGGGCAGTCTACAGCTCCCTTTCCTTGCAGCCTTTTCTTACTTACAAGTAAACTTACAAGTAAACTTCTTACTTACAAATAAACAGAAAGTGGAGAGTGAGCAGAATGTGTCCATTAGAGACAGTGGTATTCCTTGTGTGCCGCATATCCAGTGCTTTGGTCAGAGCAAAATACATGCATGCACTCCAGCTATGGAATACAAAATGTGAGCTTTGGGGCTGGGGCTGGGGCTCAGTGGTAGAGCACTGGCCTAGCACATGTGAGGCACTGGGTTTGATCCTCAGCATCATATAAAAATAAATAAATAAAATAAAGGTATTGTGTCCGTCCACAACTAAAAAAATTTTTAAATGTATTCTTAGAGTTAACTTCACTTACAAGTTAACTGTCTTCTATTTACTATTAAATGGGTATTGTACAATATAAAGATGAATGGCGAAATTCATACTAATAATTTTACATTTAATTTTTTGCTTTGCAGAATGACATTGCATAGCAAATAAAATCCCCCTTGCTTTGAGATTAAGCACTATGACAGGTCAAGAGATTGACTATGGAAAAGAAGGGGGAAAAAAATCTAGTGGCCTTTTTCCCCTAGCTTGTGACAAGGAATCCTGCACTTTCAGTTAGCACTGGGACCAAAAATTGTGTGGCATACCGTGAATATACCACCATGCCCCCAGTTCCACCCTCACCATGCTCAGAGTAAAGGCAGCAAAGCAAGAAACTTGACAGCTTCAGCCTTATCATTTACTAAGTCTGTGACAGGCCAGTTCTTTTTAACCTCCCTAACCTTTAGATTCTTCATCTATAAAATAAACATAATGTCAGCATCTACCTGCAGGATATCCCAAAGATTAAACCAGCTAATATGTTTCAAACATATGCCTGGCGTATAGTAAGTAATGGAAGAAGTGTTGAAGACTATTATGCGTTATAAAGTTTGGTGAGAATTTATGAAATAATTCACATCAAGCACAGTGGCCATCATTTAGAATGTGCTTAGTAAAAGTTAGTTTTGTGAGGCTATGCAGGCATCATATGTCAAAATACATTCTACTATCATGAAGATCTAAAAAGAACAAATATAAAAAATGTTAGTTAAGTCAAATTACATGTGAGATGTAATGTCAAAGTCCTACGGATTGGAATGGAGGGATCAATCCAATTAGTCCTCAAATTAAGGGTCTTTTTGGAAACGACTTCCATTGGAGGGAGATGTTGCTTTTCAACTAACAAATCCATGCTCAGTCTGTGGGCAACAGAGCAGTTTTATACAGGCTGATGTGCTAGTTAATCCATCACAATTTACCCTTCTAGTTTGGGTACAGATGCATCTTTACACAGCAGTTTTATAATGATTAACTCTTGTATGGTTTAGAGTTTCAAGAATCACTCCTTGAAATTCTCACAAGTACAACTTGAAAATGCCACCCTCTTATGTTGGAGGTAGGGTGCATGTCAATTCCAAAGTGTTGCTTAATGAAGGAAAGACAGGTCATTTGGCTGAAGCACAGGGGACCTCATTTGGAAGACCATCAGTGGCTGACGACTTGACCTATTCTTATATAGAATTTTTGTATTCATCACCTTATAAAATGTAATGTTTGTTCCTGAACCTGGCTGAAAATCAAGAGCTTCTCCTATCCCAAAGAGTATTAGAGTGTTAACATCCCTATAAAAGTCACACTTATCTTAACATGTTCCTTTTTTTTTTTTTTTTGAAAGAGAGAGAGACTTGATTAAAAGAAAAACTACTCAATCCTTTTCCCCCTAGGTTTGGGATTAAGTGAAAGAGATAGACACCCTGCTCTGAATAACGACTGAGAAGAAAAATGCTGTGTCAGCACACTCCAAAAATCCTAATCATTTCCTGGAGATCAATGCTAAGCGGAAAGTAACGGTTTAACAATAATTAGGCATGTTTTATATATAGGGAGGTTCATTTAGACTAAAACATTATTGATATCACATAAATTAATACCGAGCGTCATCCCCCATGAACTGACATTTTATGTACCATGTCTTTTTATATCACCCTAAACCACGTGTTTAACTCCTGTACCACTAATGAGAAAGGTTATTCTCATCTCTTTAAGGGCATTGATAAGTCTCTGATTTAAAGGATCCTTGAGAATTTCAGTAGATTTTAAACCTAATTGATCAGCCATTCCTCTTCATACTCACAGGATACAGACTCTTTAAAACCTGGAAAGTTACTCAGAATCTCATTTGAATCACGATTACTACCCACTGGGGGAGTCAGAAAAATATAAAGCTTACCCACCCCTACCTCCTCTTCCACCCTTGTTTTAAATGTTGTCTAGCCAGGCTCAGTGGCACACGCCTGTAATCCTATTGGATAAGGAGGCTGAGGCAGGAGTATCGCAAGTTCAAAACCAGCCTCAGCAACAGTGAGGCTCTAAGCAACTCAGTGAGACCCTGTCTCTAAATAAAATACAAAATAGGGCTGGGGTGTAGCTAAGTGATTAAGCACCCCTGGGTTCAATCCCCAGTACCACTCGCCTCTTGCCCCCAAAAAAGTTCCAAAAAAATTCTTTCTATAGTTTCAGTGACAGTGCCCTTACTTGACACTTACAGGGACTGCCGTATAAATGGCACAACAGAATGTTGTGCTGTTTAGCAAACCTGTCTATTTTTGTGACTGCTGTGGCTATTTAATACTATGGCAAGTCTGAGGAGAAGGAAAGCATACTATAATTTGTGAGCACCAACTTTGGACCAAGTCTGTTTATATTTTCTCTCATTCAGTCCTGACAACTCCTCTTTTACTGATGGAAGAACTGAAGCTCAGAGAGGCTGAGTAATTTAGCCAAGCTCACACAGCTAGTAAGTAAAGCAGTTGATTTTCAGATCTAGTTTTGACTCCAGAATCCCCATCATCCATCACATCCTGCTGTGGTCTTTATTTCAA
The DNA here is from genome assembly GCF_048772815.1 of Callospermophilus lateralis. Lineage (NCBI taxonomy): Eukaryota > Metazoa > Chordata > Mammalia > Rodentia > Sciuridae > Callospermophilus > Callospermophilus lateralis. The sequence continues at coordinate 84,892,892 of NC_135305.1, read as the reverse complement.
GATGCCCCATCTCTCCTCTCACCCTTGTGCATGACATTACTACATTTTGTTGAGCAACTCATCACACACACACACACACACACACACACACACACACACACATATGATTTGGGGAGAATTTATACATTTTGTAATATATATAATAAATACATATAATATATACACACATACATATACCCAGAGGTGGAAAACTGCTCTCAGCAATCATTTTCCTGAGAGTTGTATCCCATCCTGCATTTGTGGAGGTGTCAGCAAATCTGTTTGATAAAAAACAGAAGGCCTGCCAGGCATGGTGGCACATGCCTGTAATACCAGCAGCTTGGGAGGCTGAGACAGGATGATCACAAATTCAAAGCCAGCCTCAGCAACAGCAAGGTGCTAAGCAACTCAGTGAGACCCTGTCTCCAAATAAAATACTACTGGGATGTGGCTCAGTAGTTGAGTGCCCCTGAGTTCAATCCCTGGTATACAACCCACCACCCCCCTTCCCCAAAAAAGAACAGAAGGCCCTACAGAGCAGGATACTGGGCATCAACTGTGATCCAATCATATTATAGCCCCTGTAGTGTTGAGGGAGGATTCTCTAAACACTGACTGAATTTGGAGGAAAAAAATGGATGCAAAGGCAATTAACGAGTGACCATCATTGGCTGCAACCCTACAGCCCCATTTCTCTCATTGGAATAATTGCTTCTCAAGGTTTACATTAGGATATGAAAAATACAAGGACCTCCACAGCCCCTTTATGGTCTCTCTTTCTTTCTTTCATTCTCTCTTTTTTTTTTTTTTCTGTGAGTGTGTTGCTGGGGATTGAACCCAGGGCCTTGTGCGTGAGAGGCAAGCACTCTACCAACTGAGCTATATCCCCAGCCCCCCTTTTTTTTTTTTTTGAAGGTAACATTTTTAATGTTTCTGCAGATTACTCGAGTAGTGTGTGCTTGTAAAAGCCTCAAGTAACACAGAAGTGTGTAAAATAGAAAGTAAATTTCTCTCTAAAATCCCATCTAGAGATACCTCTATTAACAGTTTGATGAATTTCCTTTCAGAAATTATATTGCACATACAAACACAAATTGTGTGAACGTGATTAAACTACATATTCTGTTCTCAAACTGCCTTTTCTGCTCTACAATTTATTACAGACATCTGTCCATGGGAATACAATAATATGACATCATTGTTCTCATGATTATATAAGTTTGTATTGTTTGGGTTTTGTTATCAATTCACTACTAATGAATATTCATGTAATTTCCAATTTTTTGTTATTATAATCAGTGCTACAACAGGCAATTGTTCATGCTGTTGGACATGTCATATGTGACTACTTTTTGTAGAAATGGTATTGCTGGAGCTGGGCGCAGTGGCAAAAGTCTATAATCCCAGCTACTCTGGAGGCTGAGGAAAGAGGATCTCAAAGTCAGCTTGGGCAACATTCTGTCTCAAAAAAAGTGGGGCGGGGGCAGGAATAATACTGCTGGTCTACTTCTGGTTCACAGGCTTCCAGGCACTCCTTGACTTAAGATGGCATGATGTGATTCTTTTTTTCTTTATGATGATGGGAAAGAAGTACACAGTAGAAACCATACTTGGAACAAAATTCAGCCATTTTGTTCTTTTCCCAGGCTAGCGAGTTGCACTTACCAGTTAGCCATGCAACCATGAGTTGTTAACATTGGTTACTCTATGTTGCTGGTGTGCTGTGTTGCTAGCTGTGATGTTCAGGAGGATTGGGGCTTAAATGCATTTTCAACTTACCCTGGGTTTGTTAGAATGTAACCCCATCTTAAGATAAGGAACATCTGTATTTTAAATTTTGTCACCAACTGCTTGACGGCCAGCTTTCCCAAATGGCGGTACCAATTGACTCTCCAACCTACTGTGAGAATACCCCCTGTCCCCCCACCCTGTTCAATCAGGTCTATTACCCAACATTGGCTTTGTTGCAAAAGTATTACGCAAAAGGAAGTATCATGTCTTTTGTTTTAGTTGCCACCCTCATCAGTTTCTAGTTACACTGAGCATCTTTTCAGATACATCCTGCATTCGCCTCTCTTCTCTCCAGCTGATTACATTTTGTGTGTTTAATTTTTAAAAGCACCTTTATATAAAAAAAATGGAAGCCTTTTTCTCTATCATTTATTTTGTAGTCTTTTTTCCACTTTGCTTTTTGATTTTTAATTTGAATGTGGTGTCTTCTGCCAAATAGGACTTTGAAATTTTGATGTGGTCAACTTATTGTTATGGTGCCAAAACTTGGGGTCCCCATAAGAAAGGCCTTTCTCAGCCTCTGCGCTCTATCATATCTAGTTGGACCTCCTTCCACACTCTGAGTTTAGCAAAATGGCAATGTGGTAAGTAAAATAATAGAAAAACGAATGGAAAGAAAAAAATATTAATTATCTGGTCTTAGCAAATAACACAGTAACCTCATTTTACTTTAATTTCAAGAGAAAACTTTTCAATATGTAGGCATGAAGTAGAACTGAGGAAGACACGGACAAATCCAGGGAGCTCTGGGATATAGACTATACTTTTATTTGCCATGAAAACAGCAGCGAGTGATTTTTAAACTTGAAGTCCCGGATGATTCCACTGATTAGTAGTTAAATGAAAAATTATGCTCTATGTGTATAATAAGAATGCATTCTGCTGTCACATATAAATTTTAAAAATTTATAAATAAAATGGTAATGCTTTTGAGTTAAAAAATATATTAATAAATAAAATTTCATTAAAAAAGAAAACAACCACCACCAAAACAACAACAAACAAACAAATAAACAAACAGGTTTGTCAGTACAGCAAAGCCCTGGTCTTTCGCTTGCAGTGTTAGCCAGAGCGTGGTCACTTTCACGGGTGCTGCGATAGCCACACTTCAGCCACACTTGCACCTGACTTCCACGTTGCCTGGGAGGCTCCTGTTTTTCTGGAAGTAATCTTTGTCTTCTATCCCTTCACCACCCTGATCCCTACTCATGAGGACTGTCACAGAAAGAGAACACTAGATCTAAGGTCTAACTCAAAAAGAGAAAATGGCGAGCCCACTGAGGCAGTGGAGCTGGGAGCTTAACCTTAGGGCTTGAATCTCAGTTTCCATGAGTTCAAACCCGAGTTCCAAGGGGTTTGAATTTACTGTTCAATGGGGACAGAGTTCTGTTCGGGATGATGAAAAATTCTGGAAAGAGTGATGGTAGTTATACAATATACTAGTGTCAGTGAATTGTACACTCAAAAATAGTTAAAGTGGGCTGAGTGTGGGGATACATGCTTGTAATCCCGGTGACTTGGGAGGCTGAGGCAGGAGGATCAAAAGTTCAAGACCAGCCTCAGCAATTTAGTGAGACTTTATCTCAAAATAATTTTTTTAAAATAAAAATCAGGGATGTCATTAAGTGGCAAAGCACCCCCTGAGTTTAATCCCAGAAAAAAAGGTTAAAATGGCATTTTTGTATGTTATGTATATTTTACTACAATAAAAATGGGATGAAAGAAAAAGAAGAATTCCATTCCCACATCTTACTAGCCATAGAGGCAAGTTGCTCTCCATCCCCTTCTCCAAACTTCAGTTTACTCATTGACAGAATCGTAGAATGGAAAAGGCAATAATGGTTCTGGCTTCAGTGGTTCATAGTAATTAAGTTAGCTCATATTGCAATGGCCTATGATTGTGAATTTAATTAAAAGATCTTGTATTGGGGATACAGTCCTCCATTTGGAGGATCTGAGGTAGAAACCATCAATTTTGGTTTTACTCACAAGACAAACATTCTCTGTTTGATTCTCCCATAACACTTTAACTTTACCTTTAAAGGCTGCCATCAATTCATTAGTTCAAATAAATGGGCCACGTAGCAGCAGGTCTGGGTCTCCTCATTGCAAATCCTCAATACCCTGAATCCAGAAGGAGAGGAAGATGCCAAATGCTCCGGAGGCTGGCTCCAGCCCAGGAGGGCCAGACAGATGGGATCCTTACATCTCCCTATCTTTTTATGTCAGCCACACCCTATTCCAAGTTTTGTTTCCCCAAATAGATCCTTCTGGAATACAGCTGCCATCACTCATTCTGTTGTCAAGGGGTGAACGGCTGCCTTCTTAGAGAGAAATGCCACTTTGTAAATCAGCCACCAGGCACTGTTTATCCCACTGAGGGATGTCACACATCCACACATATGGCACCTAAACCAAAGCTTTGGACTTCTTCTCCAACCCACATATTGAATTGTTTCCCTTCTAATTTCCAACTTATTATACAAATAAATTATTTTCAAAATGAAATTCTTCTGGAGAAATCAGTTCCCACATATCATTTAACCCTTCCATCCCAGGCATTATCATGATGAGAAAGCTACCTGCATAGTATATCATTGTGGCATTTAAAATGTGTTATAAAGGAATTTCTATAGTCATAAAAAGAAACCTATTTTCCCCTCTCTTTATACTCAAAATTAAGCAATCCAGAGCTGAGAGAGAGAGAGAGAGAGAGAGAGAGAGAGAGACACCAAGATGGGGACTAGGAGAAATATAGAAGTTATGCCTTCATTCTTACAGTGTCACCTGTGATTCCTTAACTTGCCAGAATAAAAAAATAATAATAATAGTTGCCAAAAGTTTGGGCCCTGTTTTAAAAATAAAAAGAAATCGCAATTAAAATGATTAAACTAAGTAAAACAGACACAGGAAACATACAGAAAAAATATATTTCCTGTGCACTAAGCCTCTGATCCCATTAAGTACTTAAATAATATCTTCCTGACATCATGACTATATAAATAACATGTTACTTTCATATTTATGACATTGAGAGATTATATTACTCATTTATGAAAAAATATGTTTAATTTGCAATTTTTAAATGACACTGATACAGATTAGTATATATTATACAATTAGATACATATGTTGTAGCTGCTTGTTTTATATTTTATAATAAACATCCCCAAACAGGTGCAAAAATACCCCCTAAAATAAAACAAAAGATAATGTATCTTATGACAATAAAAGCCTATCTGCCTTACATCCAAAAGGAAAGGAAAGCATAGAGATATTTCCATTCCACATCCTTCTTTCTCAAGTTTTATCTAACTCTCCGGCACCTTGCCATATATCTATAAGTCTTTGTATCTTCTGATTAAAAGAAAATAAGTGTAGAATCATGTTTGCTACAGTCTGCTGCCAAAAGCCCATGTCTATAATCCATCATTAAAATGTGACAGCATATGGCTACAAAGAAAGAAAAACCTCAGTCGTCATGCTCATTTGCAAATGTTTCAGGGGCCGAAGATTGTTTGGCAATCCTGCTGTTTCTAGGTTATTTGTGGAATAACCAGTTTAATTGAGCTGATGATTGCCTTGTGTCTGCATTGCACTTCTGACTTAGATCTTTATTTCTGCAGTTGGCATCGATTTGTGCTATGTGGCAAGGGAATGGCATGCATTCAGAGAGCCTGAATTCCAGGGTTCCAGCCCACCCTTTCTTTTCCCTTGCCAATCTGATTTCTGAGGAATTTGCCTAGAGTTGCTACGAGGGGGGGGGGAATGGGAAAGGAACTCCTTGCCCTCCTTTGAAGACCATTTTGTAGAATATCCTCTTTGGGTTGGGATTCCTGGCCCCACTGAGATATAAAAGGGTTTTATACCTTTATTAAAGTGGAGGCCTGTTTAGGATGTTCTCTGTAATTGGAGCGTATCCCACTGCATGTAGTACACAATGTAAACCAACCTGTTGCAACGTGGAGATACTGCAAGTCAGATATTTGCTGCCCGACAGAGCCAGTTGGAAAAAGAAACGGGTGGGGGGAACCTGGGCTAACACCAACCTTGTCCTAACATGCACTAAGGCTGAAGCAGGAAGGAAAATTGAAAACAGAAACATCAGAAAGATCAGTGAGAAGGCAGGGCCTCTCTTTCTTCCTTTACTTTGTTCCTAACAAATGTTCATCTTCACCCACTCTAAATCATGTCACTGGAATGAGGATTGTATTAAAGGGAAGTTCACATGCAAAGCCAATACAGAAATTGCCCTGGATCACTAATGCAAATGGCTCTATTCTGCAATCAGAATGGACTCCTTCCCCTTGGGAGTAGGAGAATACCCCAGGCTAGCTGAAAAGTAGGAATCTGAGATTATGATGAGATCAACAGATGTAGTTTAAAAGGGTCTGTTTAAATGAAGACCCTGACATAGACCTTTTCCCCAGGAAAACTTGGGCATCGTTCTGAGGTACATAGTGAATTTTGTATAAGAACCTCCAAATATTTTCCTTCTAAGATTCTCCTAGGGAAAAAATGGCAGCTCTTTTCCCCCCTCAGGGAAAAGAAAGGAGCTGTATCCTTTCAAAGTAGAAGGGAAGAAGATAACTCTGATGAACATTCCCTAATACATGGAAGACACTCTGATTCAAAGAAAGTATAAAACCAACAGGTGTGGCAAAGTAAAATAGAAAAGTATGATAATTTTTAAAATTCTTCCTCGACAAAATAAGTAAGTAAAATGCAAGGTCTAGATGATGAATTTCCAAATGAGTTTTTTTTTTTTTTTTTTTTTTTTTTTTTTTAAATGGCAGATTTTAAACATTGCTTCATGCATGGGAAAGTCAAACCAGACCTGAACACTCAATGGGTGCACATGTCACTGAATGACAATGACCACACGGTCAATCATGGGTGACATTTGACTGCTGAATGTCAGAAGATGGTGGACTCTCTCCTCATATCAATTCCATGAGAAGGCAATAGCTTCCTAATAAGACCTGGCCCTCCCCTGCAGCATCGCTTGTGTTCAAGGCTCATTTATCCAGAATTAACAGTTACTTCAAGTTTTCTTTTTATTATTTAGTACTGGCATGATACATCTTTCTCCATTCTTGAACTTTTAGTCTATATATGTCTTTATATTTATAGTGGGTTTCTTGTAGACAACATACAGTTGGGCCTTATTTCTTTTATTCACTGTCAGTTCCTGTCTTTTATTGGTATATTTAGACAACCTATTTTGTCACTAATTAAAGTGACTAATGATGTAGTTGGATTAATATTCACCCAATTTGTAACTGTTTTCTGTTCATTGCCCTGGTTCTTTGTTTTGGTCTTTCTTGTTCTGCTTTCTCTGCTTTTCATGGAGCATTTTATATGGTTCCATTTTCTCTCCTCTCTCAACATATCATACTACTTTAAAAAAAATTTCACCCTAGGGTTTGCAATATAAGTATGCAACTAATCCAAGTTCATTTTAACACAATACCATGTTACTGGGAGTTCAGGTACCTTAGCAGAGAGTTCCCAGTTCCTTCCTCCCGTCCGTTACAATGTTGCGGTCAGTCCTTTCATTTATCCATAAGCTATAATTACCCAATACATTGTTGCATTATCATTTTGAACAACTGTTATCTGTTAGTTGGTGAGTTTCAGCTGAAGGATCAGGGAGATGGCTTCCAAGCTCTTTACAACCCCCTGAAGCCAAAAGTTGACCTTAATTCACACCATAGTAAAACAGAAGATGTAATTAGGATCTAGCAGAAACAGTAATGAGATCAGAGTCCATACTTAATCATCAGATATGAAATTAACCAAGAACAGTTGAAATGAGTAGGGAAATGTAGCAGAGAATGGATAGGAGGGAAGATGATTGGAAGTCTAGAGCATAGCTTGTTGCTTTATAAAATGCAAATTCTAAGGAGATAAGGATTCTGATAGTCATACCCCACAGAAATATTTGAAGTTTCTTGGCTAAACACATTGCTACTTTGTGAAATTGAGGCTGCTTTAATCAAAAAGTATGGTCAAGTCAACAAAGAGAGTCTGAAGTGAGATCAAACTTGACCTAACTATAACTGCAATTGTGTAATGAGACAGAAAAGGTCCAAGTTGCAGGCCCAAGGTATCACCTGTACCTAGCAAATATCTTTGGTCTTCCCAACCTCTTTTTCTGGTACTCATAAAGATGAGGATTTGAATGGATGAATTACAAGATTCCCTTCCACCAAAATTCTAAGATTCTAGGAAGTGCAGTTACATGGAGGAAATATTGATCTACCATCAGTCAAGGGCAAGAGTGAATTAGAAAGACCCAAGGGTGAAATCCTACACGAGAACTGTTGTGTAACCATGAGATATAATCCCACATAAGCCTGGGCTGTCAGAAGCAAGGCCACGACATGCCAAATGCACTTGCCACTTGAGGAGAATCAAAGAAGACACAAACATAGCACGCAGTCCAAGAAGCCAGGGTATACTGGCCCTTCTGATCAAGAACAGAGCAGGGGGGAAAGAATGCTCTTTGACATTCCTAGAACAGTCATATTAGGATAGGAAGGATACCCTCCAGATGGACCCTGGCTAGGAATGCAAAGGTCACTGGGAGGCAGGCCCAAGAAACATAGAAAATAAAATGCTCCTTAAGACATGGAAAATAAAGAGCAAGGAACACCAGGGTGAGACACAGGAGAGGGAGGGGGAAGAGGAGAAAATGGAAGATTCATTTGTTGTTCTGATATTGGGTGAGAAAACCCACATCTAATCTTTTCTGGAGACCAGGGGATACTTAGATTGGGTTGAAAGGAAGCCTCATAAGTGGTTGTCACTACAGGGGGTCTGAGGATCTCTGACTGACCGACGAGATTAGAGTAAGCCTGAAACCACAGCAAAATTTCCTAATGGCACAGGTTCTTCACTAAGCAATTCTTCAAAAGCCAGCTGATTTTATTTCATTGATCTCACGCTATAATTATATTAGAAAACATGGAAATATTTTGAATACAAGTCTCATTTATTCATTTTCTAAAATGTTCATTCTATGGCTGGAGGCAGTGACAATCCCAGCTGAGGCAGGAGGATCACAAATTCGAGACCAGCCTCAGCAACTTAGCAAGACACTGTCTTAAAATAAAAAATAAATCAAAAAGGACTGGCAATGTAGTTCACAAGCAGAGCACCCCTGGGCTCAATGGTTCAATCCCAAAATATGTATTCATTCTATGGCATAGTGATATTTCTGTGGCTACAAATCAAACCTAATTAAATGATCAAGGAGAGGAGAAGGAGAAAAAGACAAAACCTCTATTGAGTGTTCATGTGCCAGGCACTGTGCTACACTACCTCCATGAGTTCATTTGAGCTACACATCAGCCTTTAAGAGAGTGTGATTATTTTCTTGTTATAAATGGAGCAATGCCTAATTCCCAAGAGCATGGGTAATGTGTACTTACTAAAATCTACAAAAGGTTTGAAAACCAAACCAACATATATGAAAAAAAAAAATGTTATTGATAAAATCATGCCATAGTGATAAATTTTAACTAGAATAGAAAACTAACCATGTAAATGTAATTGTTTTACTCTTTGGATAATTTTTAACTGAAAAGAAGCTAACAGCGAACATGTTTAAGATGTCAAGACTCTTAAGATTGTTTCCTTTGCTCTGTTTTTAAAAATCTACAATTTGAAGTTATCAACAAGGACTTTTAAACAAATACAGCCGGGGGAATGTGCTGTGTGTTATGTTCAACCCATCTTCAAAGAGTTAAAAGTGCATAAGGAAAGTCGAAGCTTGAGTCCAAATCATAAACTTGACTTGAACTCTGTTGTCAATTGCCAGGGAAAGCATTCCAGACTCTAAGAAACTGTTTGATTTTTTTTTCTCCCCCTTCCTAGCATCAAGAAAATGCTGGAGGGCTTAGAGGGCTCCTGGCATGTAAATTGTAGCCATCAGGAGAAAAAAAAAAAAAAAACCCACTGTACTTCCAAGTGATGCTTTCAAAGTCATTTTCCTAGAGTTCCTTATATGGCTGCCACACAGGCAGGGTAAAGGTGGGATAGAGAACCCACCTCTGGTTTGAAAGAAGCACTTTGCCAAAACCCCAAGATTAAAAGTGACCAAGCAAGAGGTGTCTGTCAGTATTTAGGAGAACTTTATCAGCAATAGATGCAAGACATCAGAGCCAGAAAAAAAAAAAAAAAAATTCTTTACAATATCACTTTTGGAGAGTGATCATAACATATTTCATTTCTAGTTTAACAAGGTTATTAACAGGTTTTTTTAAGAGAAAGAAGTTTTCTGTATTATAGAATTGTGTGCCTTTTTATGAACAAGCTGCAGAGTAGAATAAAACACTATCTTCATGAGCTTTCACACAGCGGAGCAATTAATTAACTTATCTCCGTGAACACTGTTCTCCCTGAAACTTATTAAAAGTCTGATTCATCAGTAAAGCCCCAGGCAATCATCAATTGCCTCATAATAATACAAAAGAAAAATAAGCTATGGTTATGTTCTCATTTACTATCCTAAAGAGGTCCTCCTTGCCCTCTGTCTTTGTTCGAAAATATCTCTATTAAGAGTTTTTCTTTTTTTTTTTTAAGAAGGAAAAAAGAAAAAGAAAAAACCCTTTTGCTTGACATGAAATATGTTATGGCAGGGAACTGTGGGAGTAAATTACAGAGCCTCCAGGATACCAGATTAAGAGGAGACGCTGGACTTTCTCAAAGACACACAAATCATTCAACATGTAGCACAACAGGGCATACAGTGTGTTATCGATGCCGAGTTCCAAGCACCATTGTTAATACAGACCAGAAGAGGAATTGTTCATTAAATAATAAAAGGAGGAGGGGAGGGAGGCGCAGGCTTCCGTGTTCAATAATCCAGCACAGAAATGCTGCTTTCAAAAGTATTGCATAGCTTAACGGTTACTGTTCTGCTTAGACTTTCTGTTTAAATTCAACACCCAAATATCAACCTAATGACTTTTAAGCACAAACTATAATTTCTGAACCCTTAAAAAAAAAAAAAAAAAGAAAAGAAAAAGAAAAAAAAATTAGTATAGTTGACAATGTCAATAGCGCCCTCTTCAGGAAGTTTCAATCCCACAACTTCCTTAAGTTTGATAAAAGGCTATGTAAGGTGAAGGAACATCATCAGAGAACAAGATTAAATTGAAGAAAAATCTAGCATACTCATGATGTCTCCATTTCACATGGATGATGTCTCCATTTCATATGGAAATTTAGGAATTTTCAATGAAGCAAAACAATACTACAACCGGTAACCCTGTGTTATTATACATATATCCATGTATGCATATATCCATATCCATACGATAAATACATGTGTGTGTATATATATATATGGATATATATATGTACGGATGTGTATATTTTGGTGGTGGCATTTTGTTAGCCAGCACTGATTCATTTGAGAGAGGAAACATTAAAATTTCTAATTTGCCTTTTTTTTTTCTTTACATTGGGATCTTATAAAAACTCTTTTCCTTCCCCTATTCTACAATTGGTTAGTTGCACTATTATACAGCATTTCTCATATTTCTTTTAAGATGCAAACCGAGTTCACTTTTTCTGGAAATACACAAATAACAAATGTGCATAACTTTTTAACTATTTTCCTAATATTTAGTAAATATACTTAAATTGAGCCTCTTGTGCATAAGGAAGTCCTGACACTGTTGATAAATTATACCTTGTGAATCTAAAGGTAGCTGTCTAATAAGTTCAGATAGTTCCTCTCCATGATCAGTGACTTCAAATTCAGACCCCAGAGCCAGAAAGTGCTTCCAGATAGTTATGACTAAATTTTCTACCCATGTCACCACAGCCTTGAAAGTCAGAGATGGGAGCTTCTTATCTCACAGCTGTAATGCATCAAATGACCTTGGGACAATGATTTCATCTCACCTTCTTGTAGCAAGTTATCACAATTTGGAGGAAATTTACTTCTAATTTCAGAGACACCTCAAGAGTTATTAGGAGTGACACAACACATACCAGCTCCGAGAGTTGAGGCATTGCCGTTTTGTGTGATTGATGAAGAAGTGAGCCAAGAGTTCACAGGCTTAGTTTTAGTCTCCATTTTTCTGTATCTTTTCAAAGTCAACTTTCTGGGCCTCAGTTTCTCCCTTAGGAAAAAAAAAACTACTGCAAAACTTCTGTTTGGAGAAATACTTGAAATGAGATATCCGGAAATGCTGGATGACACATAATGAACATCTTTTTCATGTCTGAGCTCATCAAAAAGGAAGGGTAAGAAAATGGTTGAGCTGGGAAGAGCTGGAAAGCAGGTGTTTAGCTTCATCTACGGCTGCCCTGTAGGCATTTGCCAATCCTGATAACCCAGAGGCCTAGATTTCAATAGATGCACTGGGCCCTAAGTGAGATGGGGGAATTGAAACAGACCTCATAGAAATTCAGAATAACGAAAGGTGCATCGTCCACATAACCCACATAAAGAGAAATAACAGGGAAGTCTTCTGCCTCCGCTTGGGCTCTGGGTCAGAATATTACATCTTCCCCGAAAATCCATAATCACAGGCCTGCCCTTCAAAGGTTTGGAGTTAATTTGATACTATCTGTGCCAGCCAGGAAAATTCGAGTAAGAAATTAACCCAAGTGGACCCAGATGGGGAGTGACATACAGGGTTCCTGGGAGAAGTAGACACAAATCTAAGGACTCACCTTCAGCTTGGGTCTTGTAGGATTCCTCCAGGTCAATCTGGGTAGGGACTTGAAATCCAAAAATACAAAGTGCGTGAGGAAACAGATCCATGAATGAGAGTTGGCAGAAACACCAGCTGAGTCAGACCATCAGGAATTCAAAATATTGAAATGGACAATACAGAAGAATATAACCAGGTATAAAATGGTAGTGAAATAAATAATGAAATAAAAAACCTCCTAGGCATGGTGGTGCACGTCTATAATCCCAGCAGTTTGAGAAGTTGAAGCAGGAGGATCTTGAGTTCAAAGCCAGCCTCAGCAAAAGCAAGGGACTAGCAACTCAGTGAGACCCTGTCTCTAAATAAAATACAGAATAGGGCTGGGGATGTGGCTCAGTGGTTGAGTGCTCCTGAGTTCAATTCCCAGTACTTCCCCACTACCCCTCCCCCCAAAAAAACCCCAAGAGAGTAATAAGATGCTTTCAAAATACCAGATTTTTTTAAAACTAAAAACAAAAATTTAAAGGACAAGGATAACTTGATAGATTAGTCAAAGCTGAAGAAAGAATTGATAAACTGGAAGATAACATTCAAGGAATGAACCCAAACAGAGGGAAAAGAAGCAAAGAAATGCTAAGTGTAAAAGAAATGGAGGACAGGTGACAGATGGATAAAATGTCTAGCTGAAGTTTAAGAAGACAATTTTGAGAAAATTCCAGTGATAATAGCATAGAATTTTTGAGAATAGATGAAAGATAAGAATTTTCAGATTCAGAAAGTGCAAGTCCCAAGTTACATAAATAATAAGAAGCTCACACCTAGGCCCAGCACAGTGAAGCCACAAAATACCAAAGACAACATGGAAAGCATCTAAAGAAAAAGGACAGATTATCCACTAAAGAAGGATATTTAATCCAGCAGCAGAGTTCCCAACAGCAACAACAAAAGCCCAAGTGTCATAGGAAAAAATTCAACAAAATGTTTAGAGAAACGATAGCCTAGAACTTTACATAAAGCAAAAATACAAGGGCAAAATAGACACATTTTGACACAAACTAACACTGATGCAGCTGACTGCCAAAGACCCTCATTTAAGGAAATTTGAAGGATGTGCTTCAGAAAGAGGGATAATGATTATAGAAAGAAGGATCCAGATGCCAGGAAGGAAGACAGATAAAGAAAAAGAAAATACATGAGTGAATCTAAACGAACCTTGACAGTAAAATAATAATCATAAAATTGTCTAAATTGGGAAAGCAGAAAAAGCTGGCCCCCAAACAGGAAGTGACAGTATTATGTAAGATGGGAGAGAGATCAAAGTAGGCAGATTCATAAATATATAAATGTATCACGTAAATCAGATAAAATGGCACTATTTTAGTAGAAGTAAGAGTAAAAGACTCCTTCCACTGGGTTCACCCCCAAGCTATGAGCATGAAGTCCTGGGGTTCTACAGAATAAGATGAAAACACACAGGATAACTTGATATCTGAAGAGTCTTGCAATGCCAACGTTCTATTATTCAATTTCAGTAATATTTACATCTTTTGTGCTATTTTATCATAATTTCTTTTAAACTGTGAGTTATATAGGTTTGTTTTTAAAAATACAGATGCACAATGTTTATAGCGGCACAATTCACAATAGCTAAACTGTGGAACCAACCTAGATGCCCTTCAATAGATAAATGGATAAACAAAATGTGGCATATATACAACAATGAAATATTTCTAAGCAATAAAAGAGAATAAAATCATGGCATTTGCAGGTAAATGGATGGAGTTAGAGAAGATAATGCTAAGTGAAGTTAGCCAATCCCCCCCAAAAACAAGTGCCAAATGTTTTCTCGGATATAAGGAGGCTGATTCATAGTGGGGGTAGGGAAGGGGAGCATGGGAGGAATAGATAAACTCTAGGTAGGGCAGAGGGGTGGGAAGATAAGGGAGGCAGCATGGGGTTAGAAATGATGGTGGAATGTGATGGACATTATTATCCAAAGTACATGTATAAAGACACGAATTGATGTGAATATACTTTGTATATAACCAAAGATATGAAAAATTATGCTCTATATGTGTAATAAGAATTGTAATGCATTCTGCTATCATATATAAATAAAAAATTAATTAAATAAAAATACAGATGCAGGTCTGGGGTTGTAACTCAGTGACAGAGTACTTGCCAAGCATGTGTGAGGTACTAGGTTCAATACTCAGCACCACATACAAATAAACAAACAAATGAAGGTGTTGTGTCCATCTACAACTAAAAAATACATTTTAAAAAAATACAAATGCATCTGCAAAGAAGACTAATGTTAATAGATTCTTGTTTTTTTTAAGAGAATACTTAATTACATAAACACTGATGTGGTATTTTTTCAATGACTTTGGAATTAATTAAAGATCCCTGAATTAATACAAAGAGAGCTACAACTTGAATCTTTTACATATAATTATTTTAATTTTAACAGCAAAGAAATGTTTACAAATTTGAGTTTAAATTGGTTTCAGCATTCAATGGCAAAGGGTTTCACATCCTTTTGATTTATTTCAGCGGTAAAAATAAAACCTGGAAAATACTTCCACAGTGGCTCTTTTTTGAAGTCCTGCTTTACTCTTTGCACCAAGTTCGCTGTCAGCTCTCTGTTGGTACCATGTGGTGTCAAGGTTATCTAGTTGTCAGTCTACAGGTGATAAGAAGGACGGATACTAATTCCTAAGTATCCTAAGACATTAATAAACAAATGATATATTCCTTGTCACCCTTTAGGTTAGGGGAGGTATCTACTTTGACAGCTTAGATTCTTCTTAAAATGAAGTGACCTGTTTTCAACTCTGAAGATCCTCATGCCTCCTCTAACCTCTGAGGGATTGGGGAGGGAACTCGCACTGGAAGCAGAACACTGTGATACCACAATAGGCACCATCATCTTTAAGCCACCAAGTTTGTGGTAATCGGCTTCAACACTGGCCCTAGGAAACGAATACAGATACCATTCAAAAGATGCTTGTAAAACTGTCACACTGTGAGCTTTGAAAAGAAATTTGCTGCCTTTTCTGGCTCTGTTATGATATCATGCACTCATTTTACGTGCTCAGTAGTGCACGCTGGTGCTGCCATTGTTCATCTTGCAATTGTACTTTTCCAGTTAAAAATGCTCGGCCTTCGGCCTCTTTTTCATTCCCATCGTGTCCAGTGGGTGGCCTGTGATGTCTGGCTGCTAACCTTAAGCGATATTTCATCCGATCTAATAAGCACTCAGCTCAGATGGTCGCCTGTGCAAATGCCACAGGGAACAACTCCCATGGGACCCTGAAGAGTATTCATTTTCCAAAGAGAATTCAAGCCTACATGGATAGCATATAGAACCCAGTCTTCTTAAAATGGAAAGAGCAAGGGGGTTATTCCACCCTATTCATATGCTTTTAGAAAAAGGTAAAAATTTAAATCTTAAGAGACCTAAATGGCTACAGAAAGACACAGAAATCCAAACAGGAAACTTGATGTTAATTTCCTTCCCCAGCTTCTTTACTTCCCAAACTGGCTACCCTTTTCCAACTAACTTTTCTACTCTTGTAATTTTCTGATCTAGCACTTTTCTCCCTCTGATGTAACCTCCAGTAGAGACACTCACTGAGTTCTCATTCCCACCTGGTCCCTCTTTTTCAGCATAACACACACGCGTTACACCTAACATCACTCTGACTGCCCCATGTCTGGGCCCAGAGGCATGTGCATTGGTCTTGGCCTCCATATCGCCCCACTTAGCAGGCCTGTCCTGTACAGTCTATGCCTCTCTCTGCCGATATCTCCATACCAGACTCTTACTACTCTGCAATGGTCCCTGCTGCATTGAGCTGCATTTCCCTTGACAATTCAGGAGAAAGGGCTGATGTAAAAAAAGAGAGAGACCCATCCCTTTCTAAGGTAGTTTAAGAGGTGGGTGTAGTGGGCAGAGATCACTAAGCTCATCAGCATGTTGGGTGCTGTTGTAAATGTGAGACCCCCAGAAAGGGACAAGGGGCCCATTCTCTGGGCACAGGCAGAGTACGAAAAGCTAGGAAAAAGAGGTGATTGAAGATGGGTGGTCATTTTGAGAAGTGACTGTTTTCCAGAACATTCTGCAATGATGTGTGACATTCTATGATGTGTGGTGGCTGATCTTTGGTGTGAAATTGACTGGATTCAGGGATACTGAGCTGGTAAAGCATGATTCATGCTCAGTCCTCTCAGAGCTTCAGTAGGCAAGGAACCTGTCTTTCTTCAGCTGAAAGGGAAGCTCAGGTGGTTCTGCTTTGGGGGGGGGGGAATGATTGGCCCTCCCCAAGTATGACTGTGAGGGTGAATCTATTGGGCACATCATCAGATAGGGGCCCAGATAGAACAAAAAGCTGGAAGAAAGACAAAGTTTCCCTCTCTGTCTTTCTCTGTCAGCATGGTAACTCTTCTTTTCCTGTCCTTCAATGTCAGAACCCCAGGTCCTCTGGCATTTTGATTCTTGAACTTTCACCAGCAGCCCCACAGGCTCTTAGGCCTTTGGCCTCAGAATGAGAACTACACCATTGGCTTCCTTGGTTCTGAAGCCTTCAGAACTTGGACTGAGCCTCGCTACTGGCTTTCCTGGGATGTCTCAGCCTCCATAAACTAGCCAATTCCCCTAAGAAATCCCTTTTTTGTATGTCTCTCCTGACAGCCTATCGGTTTTATCTCTGGAGAGCCCTGACTAAAACATAATATAACAAGACATAAACAAAACTCAGCCGCTATCGGTATCCTATTGGAGAGAAATTATCCACCTTACTATGGTTCTCTTGCTCTGCTTCATCTCGTAGTGATTGTCTTCTCAGATGGGTTAAGAAAAGGCAGTTTTTATCAGGAATTGACCAATGAACGAACCCATAAACTCAATCTGCTGGGATATTTGGGATTTTTCTAACTAGGGAGGGGAAAGAAATATTTCCTAGGTTGTCCACAGTAGTATTGTATTGCCCCACAACAAGACAGAGATAGAACATGAACTTGAAAATAATCTATTTTGTGTTTGATTTTTCCTGTAAGCTATGTTAATCCCGTGGGAAATCAAAATCTAAAACCTACCTGAAATTTTGAAGGACTCTGGGAAGAACACCATTTCCCAACAGTCTGACTGGGTTTCTTAAACTCTGCCATCACTGGTTTCCCCCTCTTTAAAATGGGGATAACAGCAGTGTCTCTTATGTGGACTAAATAAGCACAAATATGAAATAAAACTCTGTGCTATGAGGCAGGCATTCACTCATGTGTGTTCCCTTCCCTCTTTGGGGTTAAAAGATATAAGTGGGCCGAGCACTGTGGTACATGCCTATAATCCCAGTGGCTTGGGATGTTGAGGCAGGAGGATCACAAGTTCCAAGCCAGCCTCAGCAAAAGTGAGTTGCTAAACAACTCAGTGCGACCCTGTCTCTAAATAAAATACAAAATAGGACTGGGGATGTGGCTTAATGGTCAAGTGCCTCTGAATTAAACTGCCCCTGTACTTTGTTAGCACATTAGCTCTCTTTCACCTGATTGACAAGCAAAGATGAGTTTCAGAGGGAGAGAGGCTAAGGTCCAGGCTCTAGAGGGGAAGAAATACGCTATGAACAAAAGAAGGAAGATTCTGGAGCCAGGAATTAATGATGCTCTGCAGACCAGCTCTCTGCTCATAGTTTTATTGAGCCCTAGTTCTTGTAAAGTAGCTAGAGATGATGTTGACTTCCTGAGGGGTGTATAGATGGCTTATTAAATTACACTATTGCCAAATGCTATACTATGCATTTTCACATGCACCAATACTCCTGGGATTATAATGGGGTTATATCTCAATAAACCCCATTTTGCATGTGGAAATTATGTCAAGAATGCATTAATACACCTAACCTGCTGAGCATTAGAGCTTAGAGATCCAGTATGCTGTAGAGAGAGTTTAATTGGTTGTTTCCTCTTGTGGTTGACTGGGAGGTGCTACCCGGAATGGCAGGAGTCTCAGGAAAAGATTCAGAACTCAAAGTTTGGTTTCTACTAAATGTATATCACTTTTATAGCATCATAAAGTGAAAATATTAAATTGGGTCACTGTAGTATCTCAATCCTCACAATCCCATGTGGTAGGGACAATTGTTCCTGCTTTTTACACACAAGGTAACTGGGATTCAAAGAAACATTGTGGGCCATTCAAGGTCATATACCAGAAAGAATGGCTACATGTTCCTCCAAGGCCAGCCCAGCTGCCATTGTGGCCTCCTTCTAAAACACTGACTTTGTAGCCATGGAGAGTACAGGTCCAGGTCAGTTTCTTCCAGCTACCTCTAACCCTCTATCTCCCAGGCATGATGCCAAAGATCTTCCTTTGATTTCTAACTGCCTACTGGTGTTTACTCTCTGTTTCCTCAAAGTGCCTCAAATAGTTGTGAAACGTGTTTTAATGTTGGCAGCAGTGGTATTCTGCTATTTCTCTGCAGTGGTCTAGCACTGTCACACAGCAGACCTTGAATCAGCCATTATGGGTCAAACACTGGATGAAAGCGTCCTTGGTACCTTGTGCAGGACCAGTTCCATGGCTGACAGGGAAATTGAGCAATCCATGTTCTGCATGACTTACTTGTGGCCTGAGAGAGCTCTAATCAGCCTCATGCCACATGTCTTTAGGGTCAATAACATTTGGCAGGATGATGTTGTCCGAGGAGAAAAAGAATTTGTGGCTATGGCCTTCAAACCCGAGTGTGCCTTGGAATCACCTGCAGGGCGGGGCTTGTTACAACACTAATTTCTGAGCACCCCCTCCATACCCCATCCCCTAGATCTGAGGTGGGGGCTCAGGAACGTACATTTTTAAACAAACTTCATATGCTGCTGCTGCTGTTTGGCTGGGAACACCACTTTGAGAACCACTGACCTTGGTGAGTGGTGTAGGCTTCACCTTAGAATGTCCTGGAGAATTTTTTTTAAAAACCTTTGATGCCCAACTACGCCCAGGCCAATTAAATCCTAACCTTGAGGTGTGACCCAGGCATGAGGATGTTCAAAGCTTCAGGGGATCTCACTGTGTACCCAAGATTGAGGACACTGGCTCTGGATGCTTGAGAGCGGAATGCAGGCTTTCTCCACGGCTCCTGAGAGTGAGGCAGAGCAAGCAGCCTGACATCGGCTTTTTCTGATAGAAAATAAAATGTTGCTATAAACATTGATGTGGCTGTGTCCCTGCAGTATGCCGTTTTTAGGTCTTTTGAGTATAGTCCGAGAAGAGGACTAGCTGGGTCAAATGGTGGTTCCATTCCTAGTTTTCCAAGGAATCTCCATACTGCTTTCCAAATTGGCTGCACCAATTTGCAGTCCCACCATGTGGAGCCAACCTAGATGCCTTCGATGGATGAATGGATTAAAAAATGTGGCATTTATACACAATGGAATATTACTCAGACTAAAAAATAACAAGATCATGGCATTTGCAGGGAAATGGATGGCATTAGAGCAGATTATGCTAAGTAAAGTTAGCCAATCCCCAAAAAACAAATGTCGAATGTCTTCTCTGATATAAGGGAGGAGACTCAAAATGGGATAGGGAGGAAGAGCATGAGAAGAAAATTACCTCTAGATAAAGAAGATAGAGAGGGAGAAGGGGAATTGCATGGAAGAGGGAAGGAGTCCCCCTTCGTTATACAGAACACAAGTATGATGATGTGGGGAAAAATAAAAAAAGAATTGTGTCACATTAGATTGGGTAGAGAGAAGTGATGGGATGGGAGGGGAGAGGAAGCGGGGAATGGAAGGACAGCAGAATAAAATAGACATTCTTATTGCTATGGGTATATATGTGACTGCATGATCAATGTAATTCTGCAACCTGTATACTCAAAAAAATGAGAAATTATATCCCATCTAATTCAAATGTATATGTCAAGATCATTGTACTGTCATGTGTAACTAATTAAAACAATTTAAAAAAGAAAATGTTTATGACTCTTAGAGGAAATGTGGTTAGCTATCCTAGATTTTTACACACACAAAAAAAAAAACTATGAATATCTCAAAAATCACAGTGATCACAACCTGAAGAAAACTTAAAGGTCCACAAAACAAATTGAAATAAATCTCATTGCTTCTTTGGATGGCAAATAACCTAAACAATTTGAGAGAATTTATTAGAGTAGTTGACAGTGTCATCTCCAGGCCACCTTTATCGTGAAACTTTATCCTTAGACATAATGCATCTTATCCATTATCCCCAATATGTTACTGTGGCTCAGCTAATTTAAAACCTGTTATTTCTCATCTTGATTCAGTGTAAATTTCATCTTTCAATGAGACTTTATCAAGACAATTGTTCCAACTTTCCAAAAGGCATCGGACTATGGGGGAAGTAGGTTCCAGAAACTACAACCTAGAGAATTTGATGTCAAAACCCTAGCAACGTTGTAGAAAGAATTATTTAGAAAACACTCAGCAGTGATCCCTGGGAGCCAGCAGAAGTTCCCCAAATCAATCTTTTGCCAAATCAGTCACATTTCCTTCTTTGACAGATTTGCAGTTCAGGAAGACCAGGAGAATGTCATAGACAAATATATATCTTGATTTCAGCCAAGAATCTGACATCATGTAGGCAAGGTGAAGACATGAATGGCAGTACAGCTGAGTAGATCTGAACCTGACTAACAACTAGACTCAAGGGAGGCTGGCTAGTTGGACAATCATGACCTTCCAGAAGGGCAGTGACTGTGGCAAACTCCCAAGTGCTATGGATGGCTTATCCAGACCAAAATTTCAGTCAATGATGGATGAAGACAAAAAGACAGGCTTATCAAAACTGTAGGTGTAACAGAGCTGGCACAGAAGCCTGATTCATTACATGTCAGATGAACTAAGAGGCAAAAGGTATCAAACTAAAATAACAAGCTGACATGGATAAGAAGGAATGAATAGGGATAAAGGCAAGACATCCATTTAAAACTAAATATAAAAAAAAAGGGTGGGAGATTGAGATTAAAAAGTCATGTGAAAAAAAAATTCCCAGAAGTTTTAAGTACCTGTAGCCTTGACATGATTAAATGGACCTTACTTTTTAAAACTCTCAGATCTCTTTGAAAATCATATGAAAGCAAAAGAGAATCTCATAGACAATGTCCACAGTCATGAATTATTTACAATTTCAGGGGGATTGTGGACCCCCTGGAGCCCATTTTGCTCAGGAGTCACACACCCCAAGTTAAAGAATGTTGAATAATATAATTGCCGCCAAACACTTTTTTTTTTTTTAACAAAATGTGATATTAAGACAAGACAGATAATATCCCTAAAGGGCTTAGCACATCTTAATCATAGTCCTAGATTACAGTATTCACCTTGATGCAGACACTAAAAAACTGGAACACATTTAATAATGAAGAAAATTTTTTAAAAATAAAAAAACATTTAAAGGAACCTGGAGTTTAGCCTTAAATATTTTATGGGAATCATAAGATTTCCAAAGGTCAGAAGGTTGCCATTTCAAAAATGGCACAGACTTGTTCTGCACAGCAGTGGTATCCAGTAGAATATGCTAGCTAAATATGTCATTTAAAATCTGCTAGTTCCCACAAGTGAAAAGAGCAGTTGAAATTAATTTTAATGATATATTTATCCCAAAATATCAAGAATGTTGTCATTTCAACATGTCATCAATGTAAAATTTTTTCCTGTTTTTGGAATCTGGTATTTTCCATTTGCAGCTCATTGTAATTCAGACTAGGCACATTGCAAGTGCTCTAGAGCCACATGTGGCTAGTAGGTAACATATTTTTAAAATATCGTTCTATAGCAGTCCAGGGTATAAAAGATGCAATTAATAGTGTTAGAGAAGAACTTTCAAGTAGAACTGTCCCAAAACATTAAGTCCCCTCAAAGAGTGATAGGTCTCTGTTGGTGGTCAACATGTGTCAAGGGCTATTTCAGCATTTCCACACAGGGTGTGGTCTGGTCTGTAGTTCATTCCCTATAATTCTATGATTGATGGGTTTGGAAATTGAGATTATTTAAATCACCAACTTTACGGTATTCTGGAACAAGTGGTTAGCCATCCTTACCTAAGAAGATCCTGCTGATTTAGTTGTAAAAATACCCAGCAGGTCTCAGCAACAGAGCCAGTTGGTCCCGGCCCCTTCTGTTATCCATGAAGGCAGCTCATATGCTTGGCTCAGGCTCTGACATGAGGCTGAAGAGAGACTATTATCACATCACTGAGCTAAGCTCAGTCTGGAAGTACCCCACCTAGAACATGTGTCTCACATACACACTTAATTGTGCACTCATCCAACCCTTTTACCTTTAGTTCCATGTTTGCATTAAGTTCATTAACAGAAAATTAAGTGTTGAGCTATGTAAAGAACATAAGGGTCTTTCTCTAAAGGAATTTCAAAAAGGCTATTCAAAAAGGAAAGCAACCCACAAAGCGGGACCATGCTGTGTTTAACCAAGTTAACCAGGACCACACTGTCTAACAGCTGATGATTGGTGCCAGTGTGCAACCAGTCCCCCCAAAACATTTGATGGATAAACAACATTTGATGAACCAGTCCCTTGAAGTCCACATACAACTGCAGACTGGAGAAGCTGGAAAAGGCATGGCGGGAAGGAGGATGAGCTCTGGGAGCTGACTACCTGAGTCCAAGTCGTTAGCATATCTCACTAGCTATGTGATCTTGGACAAGTTGCTTCCTTGTGCCTCACTTTCCTCATCTGTAAAATGGGAATGATGATAGAACTTATCTCAGAATTGTGAATAAAACAACTAATGTAAAACACTTATTATCTCCTAAATGTTGCTCTCTTCTTACTCTCAGTTGGAGTAACCCAGATAGAACATTCCAAGCTCTGGTATTTGCTTCATTCTCCCCACCCCACAACATCTCAATAAATGAAATGGTCCTGGTCTTTTGCATATTACTTCCAGATCTGAGCAGCTACATCATCAATGATAGCTTCATGGACCACCCAAATTCAAAACCTAAACTGTTTTCATGACATCCACATCAAGAAATAATTTTGCAGGGGCTAGGGGCATGGCTCAGTGGTAGGGAACTTGGCTAGCATGGTGAGGCCCTACCTAGGTTCAATCTCCAGCACTTCTGAAAAAGAAAAAAAAAAAAAAGATTTTGCAGATAAACTTTCTAAAACCAAGCGCAGCAATATCTTAAGTGCCCACCAACTTTTTTTTTTCCCTGAAAAAGGTCTTAGGCAAACTTTGATTTAAATTTTAATTTTTCACAGCTTTAACTAGGTATATTTTATTTTTAGTTATACATGGGCACAATATCGTTGTTTTGTTTATTTATTTTTATGTGGTTCTGAGGATTGAACCCAGTGCCTCACATGTGCGAGTCAAGTGCTCTACCACTGAGCCACAACCCCAGCCCCCTAGGTATATTTTACATATCAAAATGTTCACCTCTTTTGAGTTCAATGAGTTTTAGTAATACAACCTTTTTTTTTTTTTTTTTTTTTTGTTCCAGGGACATTTAACCTCTGAGCCACATCCCCAGGTCTTTGAATTTTTTATTCTGTGACAGGGTCTCACTAAGTTGCTTAGGGCCTCTCTAAGTTGCTAAGGCTGGCTTTGAATTTGCAGTCCTCCTGCTTCAGCCTCCCAAACCTCTGGAATTACAGGTGTGCATCACCATGCCCATAAATACAACCCAGTTTTTAAACACTTCCACTATCTTCCCCTTTCCCCTGTAAATCACCTGAAATTTTTCTGTACCACTCACATTCCACCATTTGCCAGGGCAGAACAGCACCAACTAATATACAGTAGGGAGGGGAAATCTATCTAACATAACCAATCAAGTATGAAACAAGTTCCCCCAAACAGTGATGAGCTCACCTTTGTGTTGCACATTATCTAATTGAGACTGGGTGCCATCTGTCAAGGATTATTCCAGCATTTCTGCACAGGGTAGGGCTGGGAAGACTAATCCTGAAGACCTACCTTGCTCTGATGCTATAATGCTATGATTGAAAAGCCAGGAACTGAAGTTCTTTTAAACAAACATTCACTCAGGTTTCCATCTCCCCAGATTTGCCTTTTCTAGAAATTTTATGCATATGAAGACACAATATTTTTGAAATCATCCACATTGTTGCTTGTATCAGTAGTTTATTCTTTTTGCTGTGTTAATTCATTGCCTGCATATAACTACATTTTGTTTATAAACTCATTTGTTGATGGACATCTAGTTTGTTTCCAGTTTGTGGCTGTTATTAATGACACTACCATGAACAGTCACACATAAAAGTTCATAGAATGGGGGGGGCTGGGGTTGTGGCTCAGTGGTAGAGCACTCACCTAGCATTTGTGAGGCACTGGGTTCGACCTTCAGCACCACATAAAAATAAATAAATAAAATAAAGCTAATTAAAAAGTTTATTGAATGGAATTATTAGGTCATACTGTAAATGTATACATACTTTTAGAGAAATGCCAAATTTTCTCAACATTGCTGACCTATTTTGTGTTCCCACTGGTAAAGTATAAGGGTTCCCATTTCTCTGCAACCTCTACAGCACTTGATATTATCAGTCTTTTTATCTTAGCCCTTTTATCCTAGTGTGGTGGTAGCTCATTATTTTAATTTTTATTTCCCTGATGACTCATGATGTTGGTCATTCTGTTAAGGGCTTATTTGTCATTATACATCTTCTTGAATAAAGCACTGAAGTCAACTATGTTGAGGTCCACACTTTCAAAAGCAAAGCCTGACCAGAGGTGATCTTGGTGACCACTAATTTCCTCTTCTCCCCCAAGCTACTGATCTATCCCCATCTGTTATCTTAGCATTTATAAAATTTGAAAATCATAACAGAATAAGAAACAAGCATGATGAAGTGTTTGATTCATTGATGATACTTTATGAACATTATCAAAACTCCTTTTTTAAAATTTTTTTATTGGTTGTTCAAAACATTACAAAGCTCTTGACATATCATATTTCATACATTTGATTCAAGTGGGTTATGAACTTCCATTTTTACCCCGTATACAGATTGCAGAATCACATCGGTTACACAAATCGGTTACACATTATCAAAACTCCTTTTTTTAAAAGTGTTTTTATTTTTCCTAAATGTATGTACTAGATATGTACATAAACATGAGTATGCCATACATCCGTTATAGAAAACTGGGAAAGTATATGCAAATGTTAAGAAAATTTAAATGACTCATTATGCCACCACTACTTCTTAACATGTAGTCACTTTGGTACTTTTTAAAGAAAAAATTTTTTTAGTTGAAAGTGAACCTTTATTTTATTTATTTATATGTGATGCTGAGAATCAAACCCAGTGCCTCACACTTGCTAGGCACGTGCTCTACCACTGAGCTACAACCCCAGCCCCAACATTTTTAACATAGTAAGAATCACTTTAAAAAAAAAATCTATTTCTAATACACTTCTAAGTTCCAAGGTGAGGAGAAACTTTCTTATAAACTCTCTGAAGCTGTGTGTTTCCTCCTACTACATGACAGTCAATGGAGGAACAGGGCCTGTTATTCTGGTGTCCAATCAGACCATGAGTCTGAGTTAACTCCATGAAAGGGGACAGAATCAAGTCCTAGGCTAGGTTTTACTAGGAGATAAAAGACTATTAGAACACGTGTTCAAATGCTGCATTTAATAGATAAGGAAACCAAGGCCCAGAGAACCAGAAGGACTTTCCTGTGACCATTCCCAGAGCAGAGCCTCACAGGAACTAGAGCTAGAGGTCCTTCCTTACCTCACCTGAGTGCCTTCCCTCTGCTACGCTGCTTCCTCCAGCCCACATATACTCGATTCCAAGCTAATTCAGAGCCCACTCTCTGCTAGGCAGGTCTATATTTTAAGATCAAAATGAAGTGTTTCAACATAATTTTTAAAGTTGTTGCATGGTACTCAGTTTTGATAATAGGAAAGTCATTTATTCCACAAAGGGCACTTTATAAGGCTGTCTTTCCAAAGAAACACCTTAAAAGAATTCTCTCTGCCATGTGCAAAATATCTACTTAATTAACATGAACACTCATATTACTAGGCAATTAAAATGATTTATCCAAAGAGCTTTATAGCCCTGCCTTAATACCAATCTATAATAAACTGGAGAAAAAAGAGTAATAATACTATCGTCCTAGTTAAATATAAGCATCATAAATAATATTTACACCTCCAAGCAATTCATATATCCTTCTCAAATAGTAAGACTGTAAAGTGGAACTTTTGCTTCTCCGTTGTGCAGAATACATTGCGGAGCTTTATTTTGCTCTTTGCAAGGCTAATACTCAAACAAGAACTTTTCCTGCTCTATTTTGGGCTATTTTCTCCTTGAGGAAATAAATAACTTTAAACTTACAGGAACAACTCCATTGTTTTACCTGGCAGCTTCTTCTAGGCCAAGCCCTCCTCAATGCAGAGAAACAGAATTACTCCTAGTCTCTGATTCCCACGCTTTTATATTACTGTATTATAATTTATTTGTTGTTTGTTAGTAATGTATTCCTCCCCACCGCCCCCAAGAAATCATTGATCTGCCTTCCTTGAGGGCAGAGTTGCTGCGAAGATTAACTAATGGTGTGTGCAAGGCACTTATCCAGCTCCTGGCACGGAGCAAGTGTGACCCCGTGTAACCTGCCATTATCATCATCTGCTTTATTGACCGCGATCTGGCTCTCGGCTGCCCAGAACAGACTCGGACACACTCAAATATAGATGCCTGTGGGGTCCCTTGAAGAACTGGTACCTTAACCATGTAAGGAACTGGGCCATTAAAAATGGTACCCTTTGCCATGAAAATTCTCCTTGCTTTCTTCCCCAGATTTTCCTGAAACATTATTAGGAGAGCGGTGTATGTCATCCAAGTCACAAGCACTGAGGCTGTGAAGGCGGCCTGTCCTCAGGGCTCACAGTGGCCTATGAGAGGGACACACATGGGGACAGTGAACAAGGGCCCGAGGAGGGCTTACTACTTTGGGAGACCAAATCAGGCCCTGGAAGGCAGCAGCGTCATCCTGGTGCTGAGGATGGGGAACAGGGAGCGTGGATACTGAGGGCCTTGGTCCCATGCCTGCAGGGGCGCTGAGGAGGGCACGGTCAGGGGACCGCTGCTGGTCACCCCCACTCTTCTGCGGCCACTGGGGTCCTTGGCTTTTTCCACTGCCGGACATTCTCTTCCCCTCTCTGTCCTTGCTGTTCTCTCCTCTCTTCTCTCCTTGTCATTGATTTTTTTCCCCCTGCTTCTTGGCTTTTCTGTCTGTTTGGAGGGCTTTCTTCCATCTATGGGGCAGAACTCTGTCCCTGGGCTGTAAGTTACCTTCAGGGTCCCCCAGAGGTTGGAGTTCCCCCTTTCACTGCTGCTTCCTGAAAAAAAGTGTCTCTCTCTGCCACCAGAAATATGTTCATTTTTCTTATTTCTGTGTTTAGCAATGTTTGAGGTGCCAAAGCACAATCTTTGAATAATTAAAGCCTTATGTTGGCCGCCCTGGGGGACCTTCTACTGCTAATAAATCCAGTGAAATACTGTTTCTTCAACTCTCCGAATACTTCTCAGAAGGCACTGGAGCTACAGTGTGTGTTTGTGTGTGTGTGTATGTATGTGTGTGCGCGCGCTTTTTGGCTTGTTGTAATATATATACTTTCTGTCATTTACAAAGTAACCCCTTCCTATCTGTACTGTTATTTAATAAGTATGAAAAAATGTTTTCCACAAAAACGGTTTCTCAGAGTCCGATAGCAGTTAGAAGTGCCAAGGTGCTATTGCACGGCAGGGTGACTATAGAGAATAGAAACATACTATGTACTTCAAAAAAGCCAAAAGAAAAGAATTTGAATACTTTCATCATAAATGATAAATGTTTGGGAAGATAGATATGTTGACCCTGATTTAAACATTATACAATGTATACATGCATCACAACATCACATGGGACCTTGCAAATATGTACAATTTGGGGTGTTCTTTTGCATATCAGTTTAAAATAAATTTAAACTAAAAACACAATGCATGTAACTCTGACATAATTTTACCAGTTTCTACAAATTAAAAGAGGTCCATACTTTCGTATAATGCTTTAATACCTTCCAATTCCCGAGCTATCAGAATGACACTTTTACACCCCCAAACACTCCACCTTTATGAGGTGTTTTGTAATTACCAGACTCTTTCACATGCAAGACTTCATTTACTTCACTCAGCAACTCTGTATTATTTTCCTCATTTACAGATGACAAAAATGAGACATGGAGATGTTGAGGTTTCTTCTCAGACCTCAGAGCTGAGCTGTATGTGGCAGTGGCCAAGTGACTCGGGATTGCTAAGACTGGGACAGGGGTACCTCCTGCCACTGCCGTCTATGTCATCAGAGGATAGAAAAACATCCTAGAACTTTTCTAATCAGAAATACAACTACTTCTCCTTTCCATTGTTTCTTCTGCTAATAGGTGGCCTCTCTTATCATCATTAAATTAATGCAAAGGCATAAAAATTCTCACTTCTACCTATGGTTCTTCTATGAGCAAATAAATATAATTAATGGACTTAACATTACAAGAAGACAACAGAGTCTAGGTTTATAGACTCCATGAATATTTTCTAGTTAAACACTAATGATAAGCACTGGCTTAGTCAGTTTCCACAGAAGCACAGCCTGAAACCCAGATGCAGGCTATGATATATGGAGGCATAGCTCCCAGGAGACACTGGTGAGGAGGGATGCAATCAGAATGGAGACCAGGAAGGAGGAGGCATCTGCAGTGTTAGCCTGAACGTGTAGGAGATCTGCAGATACAGGCATCCTCTCCCTGATGCAGGCTCCCTAAGGCAGCTTTGCCTTGAGACAAGGGAGAAGGATGGAAAGGAAAAGAAGGACTTAACTCCTAGGTTTGGGGATTAAGCCGCGGGGTTAATAATGGTACCCTTTTATTTTCTCTGGTGTGGAAGATGGTAGTGGGCAGTGGTGCTAAAGAATCATAAATTTCCTCTCAGACACAATGACTTGGGGATGTCAAGTAGGTATTCACATAGAAAATCACATTGGAAGTTGGATGTAGGAATCTGAGCTTGTGGGGAGAGGTCATGGAGGAGACGTAAGATTGGAACATCAGCTCATTGACAGTATTTGAACCACGGAGACTGATACAGATCAATTAGGGAAGAGATGGGGGAGAAAAGAGAGGGTGGCCAGAAATGATGCCCAGATAACTCAATGGTAGATAAACAGAGAAGTAACAGCCAGCAAATGGATTAAAAAAGGAAGGTTACATGTTAGGAGGGAAACCAGAAAACTACAAGTTTGCATAGATCATCCAAGGGGAATATAGGCACTCCTGGTCTCCCACCACTTCAAAAACATACCCATCTGAGAACATGCCTAGATAAAAGAAGGTCCTCCATCCCCCTTCCTCTCACCATCCATCTCCCATTTTCATCTGCCCAAAATCTTACTATAGTGTTATGCCCAGCAATATAAAAATGTTCCAGGCACACACACACACACACACACACACACACACACACACATACACACACATGAACAATTAGAAACACTATAATACCTAGTATTCACCTGATATTCCCAAAAATATCAGGAGAACCTAATTGAGATGCCAGCTGGTAGCTTTAGATCTTTGGAAAACATTGTGATCAGTTACTCTGTGATTCAGGACATGTACTTCAGAAGGAATTCAAAGAAGTGAATAGGACTCCTATGATAAATTCTCTGTCTCTTTATTTATGTAAATAAGTTTTCTTGGCACTTACATCTTTTAAAAAGACAAAATAGGAAAGAAGTGCTTAAACTGTCTCATTATCATGATAAGTAGTAGCATCCATGAATTCATGAACTATGGAGGGAGGAGCCCTAACCAACTTATAAGAATTTATGTTTATAATACAATTTTCTTTTCAGGCTAATACTTCATCAAAATTTGTAATCTATGATATTTATGTTATATTGGTCAAGTGTATAAATAACTGAATAATTAATGATAACTGAATCTATAAGAAAAATTTTAACTTATGGAAACTTATTAAAAAATTTTAGCTTTAATTTTGATTTTGCAAACACGATTTAGTTGCAGAGAAGTTGGTAGAGCGATAAAATAGATTGAGAATTTTTTTGTGGGAACTGTTGAATGAAAATGTAAATTCAAGGATGAAGGAAACAATGTAAAATTTCTATTAAAGAAGTCTGTGTTTTCCAAATGGATCGTGGTGAATATCAAATTTCTATGGTGTTTAGATTCCACTGGGCACATTTTAAAAGAGCAATATAACAGTTTTATTTTAAGATGTCAATATTTATGAAATACTAGAAATTCTATCCCTCACAACTATTTAAACTTATGATGAAATATATAGATGTCAACTCTAAAAATGTGTAAGAGTCTACAAAATTTTACAAAAAATTTTTTAGGGGCTCCATGAGTAAAGATGTTTGAAAACAACATGTGGAGCCAAAAGAAAAAAGGTTTCAAAGAGGAAGCAGTGGGGTAGGTTAAATGCTGCTGAGACGCTGATGAGAACAGTCAGGTTGGCAGCAGGCCGGTCATTGTTGACCTTGAGAGCAGCACAGTGCAGTGAAGGGGCTGGTCACCTCACTGGAGGAAGCAGGAGTTGCAAGTCAAGGCACCTTTTGATAAATTTTGCATGAAAGAGAACAGACAAAGAAGGCAGCAGCTAGAGGAATAGAAGGGATCAAGAGAAGGTAGACAAAGAAATGAGATACTACAACACATCCATTACTAATGGGAAAAACCCCCAGAGAAAGAAACATGGATGATGAGTGAGGGCCAGGGAACAAGTCCAGGAGCAAAGGTGAGGAGGGATCTGGAACACAGGTGAAATATCTTCCACTGCAGTAAGAAAGGAGGAACATGACGTGGGTGAGGAGGCCAGTACTGTTACTTTTACGGGTGAAAATGGTGATGGAGAGTGACAAATGTAGAATCAATGAATCAATGGACCTGATACGGTCCAAAAATATTGTAGTGGTACTAACAGGATAAATGAGAAGAGCAGTAAGTACTAGAGAGAGAAGAGTGAGATTGATATTTCAGAGGTGATGCCATTGTTGGCTTGAGCAGAGGAATTGATGATGGGAGGGGAGGTGGAGGAAAAGGTGATTGGAGGTGCTGAAGTCAAGGAGCCAAGAGCCTGGGGTATTGGATGGATCACCCACATGGATGTGGAAGTCACCAAGAATAATCCACAGGAGCAAAATGAAGAAGACAGTGAACAGGTGCCATCTTATAAACAAAGAGGTGTAATGGGAAGGCTCGTTGAAGAGGGCTATAAGAGAATCCTAGTTGA
Source organism: Callospermophilus lateralis (assembly GCF_048772815.1). Classification (NCBI taxonomy): domain Eukaryota; kingdom Metazoa; phylum Chordata; class Mammalia; order Rodentia; family Sciuridae; genus Callospermophilus; species Callospermophilus lateralis. The sequence goes on along the minus strand of NC_135305.1, from coordinate 84,861,117 downwards.
GTAGTGGGGCACCATGAATGTTAAAGGAGTCGGAGTTTCTGAAGGATGAGGGAAGACAAATCATTTCTAGCAAGTAATAGGTATCCAGGAGGATATCTATCTTACTTTGATGCTCTGAGGTGTATGGAACATGAGAGAAAAAGTAACCATCACTAAGACAAATGTCAGGAAGGTGGGTGCAAGAGGATCAAAGGCAGTTCAGAGAGGAGTTGACCCTGGGAGGGGGTTTGCTTTTGGCAGACGGGGGGGTGAGGATGTGGGAGGGGTGAGTCTAGCTGAAGGTGGAGGGTCCAAGAGGTCTGTGCTTCTGGTGATTATATCATTAATGACAGAAGTATCTCTGTTGGCCTCAGGGAGGAAGATGCATCATCAGTGCATTCTGTAGTCCAGAGGATTTAGCTAGAAGATATGTGAGCAAGTGCTCTTGACACTCAGCCTCTTCATTTTTTATGGATAGAAAAAGCAATAAAGCTGAGCAGAGTGTCTCATGCCTGTAGTACCAGCTACTCCCAAGACTGAGACAGAAGGATTGCTTGAGTGCAGGAGTTTAAGGCTAGCCTGGGTGAGATCTCATCTCAAAAACAAAACAAAACAACAAAAATGGAGAAGGAAAGAAAAAGCAATAAATACGGGGTCAAAGAGAAAGTATGCCTATAAACCGCCTCTTTCTAACTGGCCTTCAGAGTGCCGTGTGTCTGTTGCTATTTTCTTTAATGTTCTTGCAATTTGGGTATGCCACCACCAGGGAGCAGTAGTGCTAACTGATGAAATGAATTTGTTATGAGTAAACTGAGAACACCAAACATTAAGCCTCTCACAGAGAAGACTCAAGAGCAAATTGTAGAAAAATAAACAACTAGACCCACTTCAACTAACGTAAATTATAAGCCTCATTTTAGTGCACAAATTTTGATTAGATGTCCTGACTATAAATGTTGCTCTTCTAAACATGGGGACAATGTGAATTCAGTTAACTCAAATAACGAATACCAAGGAAATTAAAAAGAAGAAACTAATATTTGAGAACTACAGTACTCCCCCCAACCCTCAACTCCTGTTTGACCAGCATTACTCCCTCCTTTTCACAGAAAAGAAAAAGAGTTTCAGAGAGATGAAGGAGCATCCTGGGGTTACAGAGCTAGACAGTGGAAAGCCAAGATTCAAGCCCAGCTCTGCCAGCCTGCACAATCTGTGCTTCTTCTAGGCCCCAGTGCTACTCTAACAGGGTATATTAAGACTAGAGAGATTAGCAAAATAACATGATGTGCTTCTCACCCTCTAGATGTTCCCAGCTTAGTAGGAGATTCACACCCATGGTAAGTTCCAGAAGAGAAATCCAAACCCACTGCCAGGTGCCTGAGATCACAGCTGACTGGGAATGGCAAAGATTACCTGAAAGACAGGCCCTTTGGGATGGGTTTCAAAGGATGCATTGCCATTCAGTATGGGGAGGACAGTTCACAGCTACATGTTGGGTCTCTGAGAAGCAGTTACACTCCTTTGGAGGTCAGTAGCCCAAACTTAGTCATTCTAGTCTTTTTTTTTCTTTTCTTTTTTAACTGCATCTTACCCAATCAAGGGAATTTATGTGTTTGGCTTCTTCATATGCCAGGATCAGGAGGGGGGACAGAAATAGAATTGGGTGTTCTCCTGACATCACTAACAATGGAATACACCAAAGTCTCTCCAGTCTCAGATTATCCCCTGAAATATGTGGCTCCTCAAGAAATATCATCTTTGATCATGTTTCTCTTTTAATTGACCCAAAGTGATAAACAGTGACTACTTTGAGGGCTTAGCTTGCAAAGAGTATTAGCTGGCAAAATTCTTTCACTCCCCATAAGGGACCTTTTCAAGTAAATTTAAAACCCATAGATTCATTTAGTCATCCAAACAACCAGTTAAGGGTTGGGGGAGTGTAGCTCAGGGGTACAGCACCAGGTCTGGGGCTCCATCCTTAGTACCAAAAAAAAAAAAAAAACCCACATCAAACAAACAGCCAAAATAATTATTTTCCCATCTTAAGCAATGAGAAAACTAGGTCTCAAAGTGCAATTTTTATCTGGTTTCCTTAGAGACTTCATGATTTTATTTTAAATACATTCACAAAGCTTTTTTACTCAGTTTTCTTTCTAATGGTTCTACTCAAGGATTGTGTGGATGGTTCACTGCTACCACAGTTAAATATATAATGTAACTTTATATATATATTTTATTTTTGTATTATATATAACAGCGGAATGCATTACAATTCTTATTACATATATAGAGCACAATTTTTCATAGCTCTGGTTGTATACATAGTATATTCACACCAATTCATGTCTCCATACCTGTACTTTGGATAATAATGATCGTCACATTCAACCATCATTAATTACCCCATGCTCCCTCCCTTCCCCTCCAACCCCTCTGCCCTATCTAGAGTTCATCTACTCCTCCCATGCTCCCTCTCCCTATTCCACTATGAATCAGCCTCCTTCTATCAAAGAAAACATTTGGCATTTGGTTTTTTGGGATTGGCTAACTTCACTTAGCGTTATCTTCTCTAACTCCATCCATTTACCTGTGAATGCCATGATTTTATTCTCTTTTATTGCTGAGTAATATTCCATTGTGTATATCTGCCACATATTTTTATCCATTCATCTATTGAAGGGCATGTAGGTTGGTTCCACAGTTTAGCTATTGTAAATTGTGCTGCTATAAACATTGATGTTTCTGTGTCCATCCTTCTCCTCGGTCGTAACTTTATATATTAATGAAAGCGTATGCTATCGAATCTAGACTTGGAATAACTGTATTATCTGTTGAGAATAGTTAATGGAACCATGAATTGCAATTCTGTATTCCTATTCCAAATATCGTCTTTTTCACCAGTAGAAAATAAAATTTGTTTATATCTCTCATATACTTGAAATTTAAAAGTTATATGTATAATGAGAAAAGGTGGCCAGGTGCCATGCTGCACAGCTATAATTCCAGCAACTCAGAATGCTGAGGCAGGAGAATAGTAAGTTCTAGGCCAGCCTCAGCAAGTCATGAGACCCTATCTCAAAAATCAAAAAAATTGTGCAGTGATCAGTGATGGAGCACTTCCCCAGGATGAGAGAGAGAGAGAGAGAGAGAGAGAGAGAGAGAGAGAGAGAGAGAACATATACATATAATATTCTATGTAAACTTAAACATTATTTGTATTATTTTAAGCCACTAAACAAATGTGACTGTTATTAATCTATCATTTTAAAACAGAAAATGAAGCTTATTGAGGTTTTAGTTTTGTTTTGTGCCAGGGATTGAACCCAGTGGATTGGCCCCTTTTGGTTACTTAGAGATACATCTGGGTTTATGTGTCCACCAAGATCTTACATGATTGGGGAAAAGAAATTCTCAAAACTGAAAATGGGGCATGGACACGAGGAAGCTAAAACCATATGATTGTTTACTATGATATGTTTGAGAAGCATTGATATTCAAACACTTCTTTTGGTCTTGCTGCCACATCCCCAGCCCTTTTTTATAATTTATTTAGAGACAGGGTCTCCCTGCGTTGCTTAGGGCCTCACTAAATTACTGGATTCCTGATCCTCCTGCCTCAGTCTCCTGAGCCACTGGGATTACAGGTATGAGGCACTAAGCCCAGCTAGAGTTTTTTTGTTGTTGTTTTTTTCCCACCAAACAGTCACATTTCTGGTCAAAAGAAATAATCTAAATTAAAAACAACTGTTAATGAGTTTGGTATTTTGCTCTTCCTTGTGTTTATCAATTGCCAGTGTCATTATTCAGCTACACTACTCCTAACTACTGCTCCCAAATAGACACAAAATGTAAATTTTCAAGCTACATAGATATTAAAAGGGGGCCTGGAAAGCCACTAAAGATAAAATGGGGAGGGGGGGTAGTTTCAAATGTAGATTTTACAATAAAAATACCGTGTACTTCTGAGAATTTGCTTTAATCAATATTTTAAGTCATATTGTCGCCTAATTCTATTAGCCAAATGTAAAGAGTTCACTGCAGGATAGAGCTAAAACACTTTGCTAATTTATGTTTGTTGATAAGAACTTGGCCAGAGGAGAGAGATTCAGCTTTTACTTCTATAAAGAATGTAGCTTTAGAGCTTGGGACTTAATATCACCACAAAGCTAGTGGGAGGAGAACAGTTAGAAGCTCCTTTTGGTCTTGCTATCATCTAGGCTACAATCCCATGCCCTGGTCCCCATGCCCTATACCAACAGACACAGTCACAAGGTCCCGGGTTCTTTCTGTTCACTGGGTCATTGGTGAATAAATGCACAGTTAAGAATTCAGACTGCAAGCAACTAAACCAACTCTGAAAATGTATTGTAAGCTTGTGGAGCCCTGCTGAGTCCACAGGAAGGTTGAAGCAGGCCCCGAAAAGACAGGAACCAAGAGGCTTCATGGAGCTGGGAAGCGGGCCCAGGAGGACCCTAAGGCTGCATGCTTTCATCACTTCTTCTCATACACCTGAGGCAACGTTCTAGAAGAGACTGTTTGATTACCCAAAGTCAGGTCACATGCTCACCCCCTGGATGGATTGGGGCAGGAGAGGAAGGATGTGACCCCTTTTGGTTACTTAGAGATACATCTGGGTTTATGGGCCCACCAAGATCTCACGTGATTGGGGAAAAGAAATTCTCAAAACTGAAGACAATGCACTTCGGAAGAGGGGCACGGACACGAGGAAGCTAAAACCATAAGATTGTTTACTATGATAAGTTTGAGAAGCATTGATATTCAAGAACGGCTTAGCCCACACAACTCTACACAGTAGGTGCTATGGCTATTATTCCTATCTTACAGTAAGATGAAAAATAACCCTGAGGTTATTTTTAAGGAATTTTTTTTAACCTTGACACTATTGACATTTGGGCCCAGAAAATTTTGTTGTGGGAAACTGTCCTGAGAATTGTTAGGTATTCCACAGTATCCCTAGCCTCCACCTATTATATGTTGGCAGTACCCTCAACTGTGACAACAACAACCACAACAAAGTCTCTACACATTGTCAAATAATCCCTGGGCAGAACAGAATTGGCCCCATTTGAGGACCACTGAGATAAAGTAATTTTCCCAAGTGCCAACACCAGTAAGAATTGCTTCCACACCTGTCTGAACCAAGCCCAAATGGTTAACCATGTATGTGAAACACTTTACAGTTTACAAAATACTTCCTTTAAAAAAAAATGTTTCAAATGTTGACAGATTATGTATAATCATATATATCTACGGGATACAAAGTGTCATCATGAAATTTATATTTATATAAATTTATATAAATAAATAAACAGGGAATGGTGAAATTAGGCTAATTAAATTATCCATCACCTCAAATACTTACCATTAATCCTCCTTTCTATCTGAAACACTCTCCCCTTTCACCAACATCTTCCTCCCATTCCTATGGTCTGGTAACCACCATTCTGCTCTGTGCTTCTGAATTCAATGGTTCTAGATTATATATACAATATAAGTGAAAACATGTGATATTTGTCTTTCTACGCCTGGGTTATTTCACTTAGCATAAAGTCCTCCAGGTTCATCCATGTTGTCGCAAATGACAGAATTTCTCACATTTTTTAAGGCTGAGTAGTGTTCTGTTGTATAGACTTGCTGTATTTTCTTTATCCATTTATCCTCGGGTGAACACTTAGGTTGATTCTGTAACTTGGCTATTGTGAATAATGTTGCAATCAGCATTAGAGTGTGCTATCACTCTGATATACTATTTCAGATCCTTTGGATATATATCCAGTAGGTTGCTGGATCACATAGTAATTCAATTTTTAGTTTTGGGGGAACATTTCACAGAGTTTTCTATAATGGCTGTACTAATTCACATTCCTTCCAACAGTGAACCAAGAGATTCCTTTTTCTCTGCATCCTCACCAATACTTGCTATTTCTCATCTTTTCTATAGTAGCCATCCTGATAAGTGTGAGTTGATATCTCATTATGATTTAAATTTGCATGTCCCTGATAATAAGTGAAGTTCAGCAGTTTTTTGTTTTGTTTTGCTTTCATTTGTCTGTTGATCATTAGTATATTCCCTTTACAGAAACGTCTCTTCAGGTCCGTTGCCCATTTTTAGAATCAGATTGTCTTCTTGCTGTTGAGTTGTTTGAGTTCCTTGTGTATTTTGGATATTAACCTCTTATCAGATGCATGACTTGCCAATATTTTCTCCCCATCTGTTGGTTGCCCCTTCACTCCTGTTTCCTGGACTGCTGAGAAACTTTTTAGTTTGATGTAAATCTTTTTATCTATTTTTGCTCTTGTTGCTTGAACTTTTGGCATCAACACCCCCCCACACCAAAATCATTCTCCATTGTTGTGTAGTTCCCCCCTCCATGTTTTCTTCTGGTAGTTTTATAGTTTCAGGTCTTATGTTTAAGTCTTTCATTCTTATACCAGTTGATTTTTGCTTATGGTGTGAGATAAGGGTCCACTTTCTTTCCTTCACGTGTGGATATCCAGTTTTCCTAACATCCTTTATAAAAGAAATTGTTCTCTTCCCATTGTGTGTTCTTGGCACCACAGTCAAAAGTCAACGGACCATAAATCCACGGATTTCGCCCAGATTATTTCATTGTGTCTGATGACATTCTTGTGGGCAAGGTAAGACAACTTTGCTTGACTTCATATTTCTTTTGAGGAAATGGAGCTTTCTACAGTTTTGACTCACCTAAGATCACTCAATTCTCAATTTTTCAAGCCAGTACTTAAAAACTTTTTGGGTTGGTTCATGTTGGTTTGATTTGGGAGTTATAGTCTTCTTGTTTGCTCCCTACCTGGTTTTTTTTTCCCAAGTTGCCAGTTTTTACTATGGGATAGAATTAAAGTTTGGAACAAATTCCCCCATCAAAATTTTAGGGAGAAACATAAATTATCCTTGAATCATTTTGTTCTGCTGTTTTAAAAGAAGTGAGAAGTCAGAGGAAAAGAGGGAGAGAGAGAGAGAGAGAGAGAGATAGAAAGAGAAGAGAAAAGAGAGAAGAGAGAAGAGAAGAGAAGGAGAAATAATGCAGCTGGTCTCTCTGAGGTTTTCTCCTTACCCTCACCAACCACAGCCCCCCACCCCAATCAATTTCTACCCCAAAATAACTAAGTAGGAGAAGTTTGGAGGGTTTCAACCCAGGGTGGCTGCTTCTCACATGCAGAGGCATAGCTTCATCTCTGACTCAGAGGGAGGACTGACTCACAAATATCATTTTACCACTTAGCCTTTCATTGAAGGTCTCATGGCCAAGATCAGGTCAAATGCAAGGCCATGTGGAGGAAGAGATCAGATGAGCTCATGGCACAAGGCAGAATGGCTGCAGATGCTTGGGAACAAGGGACTTTGACAGCTGGGATGTTCGTGACTTCAAAACAAAACAAAACTCCTGGTTAATCAGAAACCAAGGCAGTGCCTGTAAGGAAACAGCAAGCCCTGGGACGCCAGTAGAGCTCCCCAGCCTTGTCCTATCGGCATATAAGTGGGGACCAGCAATGATGTTAGGAACCACTATTGATCTTCATGCTGAGAGTGCACACCAAGCCTGACCTATCCAAGCCACCAGAGCCCCTGTCAGTCCTCGGGACACAGCAGCTGTCCCAGCCTTGGTGAATGTGTGACTCCTGGTGAGGGAGGGGCGTGTAGACGTGAGGACTTTGTGAGGAGGAGCCCAGGTTAGACCAGCTCACCAGGTCTTCTCCTTTTCTGCCTTCCTGTTGTCATAGCCCAGTGTGGTGAGATAGACAGAGCCTGTGAAGTCGGCAGACCCTATTCAAGCCACAGCTCTGACTTTCTGTGGGCATGTCCTTGACTTTGATTCTTCATTTCTTTTAGACTCAGTTTCTACATCTGTAAGTTGAGAACGCTCAGACTTGCTTCCCCGGAATTCCTGTGAGGACTAAATGAAAGTGTGCAAGACACCCAGGACAATGGATGACATACAGCAGGTGCTCAATACATGCTATAAAGGCCTTCATTACAGATCTTCAAAACTTAGCCTTTTCTGTCCACACCTTTTCTGTCCTTCTCTTCTGCATCCATAAGTGCATACTGAATGCAGTGGCGTGAGTTGAAGTCCTGCCCTCCCACCAGACTCAGCTCATGATTCCCCCCAAAGCCCTGTCCTTTTAAGGCAGCTTTCCTTCCTTGCATGAACCACAGCCACTTCCGAGAATTCTTTAATGAAAGAATCGGACAGAGTGGTACTAAATGATATTCCAAGCAATTGCTGCCACAGTGAACTCCTGGCATGATACTCTATTTACTTAGTTCTTGTCATACATAGAATAATTCCAAGGCATACACTCCAGGCTCTCTGAAGGCATATCTTACTGCTTTCATCCAAGCACATGAAGTCATCCATCTTTAAACTAAAGAGATAAAAATTTAGCAGGAAAAGAAAAGGATTTTTTAAATGTTTTTAATTGTTTTTATTTTTACAATTCCTTTTTTTAAAAATCCAGGTTAATAGAATACCTAACCAACAGCTGCAAATAGCAAAATCCTAAAGAAATCGTACAAATACCTGAATATCTAATTTATTACCCCTTCATCTCCAACAATTTATATGGGCAGATCCAACTTCATTTTCTCCCAGTAGAAGCTTCTCTCAAGAAAGGATAGGAGACTCAGAACCCCTTTCAAATGTAAGCTTAAAAGTTAACAGACTTTAAAAGTTATGTCTAGAGGAAATTTCTTTTCACACAAGAACCTAGACCCAAGCTGAAGGAAGATGTGCTACAGGATTTGGACATCAGCAAGGTGAAATTTAGGAAAAAAAAAAAAAAAAACAGAAATTCACCCGTCCCATCCATCTCTGTGGCATAATGAATATACTTCAATTTAGGATTTACCCTTGACTTTTTTGGTTATCTGGGAATTCAAGGAAAGTGGGAGTATTCCAGGGCCAGGTGTTTTTGTCTTAGAATGTGCCACAACACAGTTTTCTTCCTTTACATGAACAAATATGGCAGAGGGACCAGTTGTCCTCCCAAGAGCCACCTTATCCTCCCTAATGGTGATGACCTTCTTCCTCCCCGGCAATGGAGACCCACTCTCAGCCCCCCTTGCAGCTAGATTCAGCCATGTGACTTATTCTGACCAGTGAGGAGTGTTATGTGACAGTTTCCAGACACCTGATTTAAAAAAATTGTAGCTTTTAATGATTTTTCTCCATCCTATTGATGAAACGACACTCATTGCGGTGGTGGCTGACATGAGGGCTGTCCACACAGTTGGAGCAACACAGCAGAGAGAGCCTAGCTCCCTTACCTCATGGGCACCACAGCAGACCTGACCACCTGACCATCATTTCACATGAGACATAAAGGAACTTCTAGCTCCTCCCTGCTTTGGGGTTCTCTCTCACAGTCTAATGCAGTCCTAACTCAGACAAGAGTGTAGTGTGAGGTCTCAAGTTAACCCCCAAAAGCCTGTTGATTGCCCCAGGGATTGATCTGGGCTCTCACCCAGCTCTTATTCATGAATTTATTATTTGTAAATTTATTATTTGGGTAAATAACCATCAAGTATGTTACTGCTTTTCTAGTTAAAATGCACTCATAGTGACAAACCATTGCCTTAAGCAGTAGTTGCCAAACCTGTTTCTAAGATGTTGTTTTTGTGTGTGTGGAGGGGGATTACTAGAAATTGAACTCAGGGGCACTCGACCACTGAGCCACATTCCCAGCCCTATTTTGTATTTTATTTAGAGACAGGGTCTCACTGAATTGCTTAGTGCTTCTCTTTTGTTGGGTCTGGCTCTGAATTCGAGATCCTCCTGCCTCAGCCTCCTGAGCCACTGGGATTACAGGCCTACGCCACAGTGCCTGGCACCTGTTTCTAAATTGAGAGAGTCTTGCACACACCTATCCGGTCATGATATACGCCCACTTTGCACTGAGATAGCAGCCCAATTAGGTGCAAAGCCTTCTTTCCAGATTGCCACATCTGGGGAAACTCCAAGCGCCAATTGCCTTTTCATTTTGCCAAGAAGTAGAAAATGATTCATTGTCTCTAACATGGGCTTAAGTGCCCCCTGATTTATTTACCTATCTGCATTCAATTAGAAAAGTGCCATTATTTTCTATTTATTTATAGATGTCATTTTGGTTATGCCCGCACTTTACTGTATGTTGTTCGCTTCCCCCGAGCAAAGAGGTGTGTTTACAAAGCCTTCCCCATAATTAGTGTCACTCAGTGGAACAAGGCACTTCTGTTTCATACCTGCCACAGCTGTCGTGCTCTCTTCAGAGTGAACTGCACTGATGGACGACTTGAGTCACCCATTGCTTTAGAAAGTAGCAGAAAGTGTGTTATTGCAGTGGCCTGGTGCTCTGGGAAGCCATATCAGGTGTTACACTCTGTGACAGCGCCGCGCTCAGAGAGAGCCTCCTCTATTACATTTCCAGTTAATTATGCCTTTACTTTTCAATAGCTCCATGTCATAAAAACGTGGCAGGTAGTCGATTCGGATTAGCTTTATCCTGTCTGGCAATGGCAGGCCTCAGACGACACGTTAATCAGTGGCTGTTGGCTCTGGGATTCTATACATGGGAATAACATGGGGCATGTTAAGTGGCGGGGGGGGGGCAGAGGGACAGGGGAGCATTTTTATGGGTATATATTTCATTAGAATTCCAATAAAAAGACCATGTCTGTTTGAGAAAAATATAACATGCTTCACTGCTGTTTAATTTTTCTTTAGGACACTTTTCTATTAACATAAATTGCTTGGAGGGAAAGCATGGTGTAGGTAATATTTTTCTCCAAACATAAAACCTTATTAAAACTTCATGGGAGGTTTTAAAAATAATTGTCCTGATCCTCTCTATTGCTTTGGGTAACTCAGATGCAGTCACGGGGCAAATGGACTTTGTCCCATACCACACCAAGTGTCAGCAGCAAGAAATTGAGTCATGGATGAAGGACTTGGCCAGAACTTTTCTGTGCTGTCCAGAACAGGTGCCTCATGGGTACACTGGCTATCCCAAAGGGACCCAGAGCCTCAAAGCTCTGTCCTTCAACTGTCTCTGTAATAAATGAACACTTCTTTCTCTTGCTGGGAGAATCCCCGTGATGTATACTCAGTCAAAATGCACTGGAGAATGGAATACCTCTTGGATCCAGGCAGGCCACTTTCCTGCAACAGAAGACACCACCAACAGTGATTTAAAGCATAGGTAAGTCTATTGCTTGTTTAATAAGACATTTGGAGGTAGCTAAGCCCCACTGGTCTGGAGAATAATTGGTATCATCAGGGACCCAAACCCTCTCTATTCTTCTGCCCCATGTAGACATCCAACCTTAGGCATGTTCCTTTAGGGCCAAAAGATGGTTCCAGGGATCAGATTCTGTCCTTGCTTCCTGATACCTTTTTTTTTTTTTTTTTTTGGCGGCAGGAGGGGGGCACCAGGGATTGAACTATGAGCCGCATCCCCAGCCCTATTTTGTATTTTATTTAGAGACAAGTTCTCACTGAGTTGCTTAGCACCTCACTGTTGCTGAGGCTGTCTTTAAACTCAGGATCCTCCTGCCTCAGCCTCTCAAGAGGCTGGGATTATAGGCGTGTGCCACTGTGTCCAGCAGGTACCTCTCTCTTATTATCATCCAGCTAACCTCTTTTCCAGAAACCTGCAACCACATTGCCTCAAGAGATCACCCCTAGCAAAATGGCTGGGAAAGCAAGTTTCTGTATTTTTTCACTCTCTAAAGTGGGACAGGGGCAAAGGAGAAAGGAACTGGGGATGGCCAATAAGCCAACCACTGAGTCAACCACAGGACAGCCCTGGTAAGGCAACGGGGGAGCTTGAATTAGCCAGTGGCCCTCCTCCTATATTTAATTTGGACATTGTACGCACAGCATTACATTCTCAATCCTGCAGTCAGAGGGATCTCATCATGATTACATCCTGATTAAATCCATTACTAAAAAAATTCTTAACCGCTCCCTGCTGTTCACAGGACATAGTCCAAACTCCCTGATGTGCCTAATAGTGTCTTCAGTGGTGCACTTCTTAGGTCTTTTGGAACTTTGTCAACTATACTACCCTTTGTGCTTGACACCAGTTATTCTGAATTACTTTCAGTTTTCTAAACGTCTCTCCGTCTTCCACCATTTCTGGATGTCTCCCTTTCTGCTAAGACCTTATGCTATATATGTGCATACTTTTTTACTAAGCTAATCTTCTTTGCTCTTCAGTTCTGACAGGAGAAAATATAAATAATTTCCTCTGGGAAGCTTCCCCCACTCCAGGGTCAAGTTCATTGCCCCTCCCATGGATTCTCTAGAAACCCATACTTCTCTTTCTAAGCGTGACAGAACTTTGGGAAGAAAGTGAGGCATTTTTATGGGCCACAGGACAGCCCTGGTAAGGCAAGGGGGAAGCTTGAATTGAAGACAATTTTTATCTATTTCTTTCATTTCCTCTGACTCTGGGACCCTATTCAGGGGTGGAAAGGTGTTGACCACAGCTGAGTAATTTAGTGCAGTGGATAAGAACTGGTGCTGTGACGTCACACCACCTTGGTTCAAACCACAGCTTCACCACTTATTATGTGAGAGATGCTGAGTTACTCAACCTTTCTAAGTCATCTCAGTTTCTTTATCTGTAAAATGAGGTTTATGGTGGCATCCACCTAGATGTGATTGGTTATCCATCCAAAATCTAAATATCTATCCCTACCTAGAGTGAGGGGCTTCTGCAAAAATCTTTCTACTGTAAAGAAAATGAGATCCTAAGAAAAGTTGGTCCCCTCTGTTTCTTCTGGGGATTGACATGAAGAATGTGACCCCTGAGATTGCAGCAGTCATCCTGTCACCTTGAAGGGAGCCAACCAAAAGACAACTCCGCACAACAGTTGAACAAAAAGACAGAATCCATTCACCAGCAAATGCCATAATTTCATTACTTTTTATGGCTGAGTAATAGCCCATTGTGTATATATATCACATTTTTTAAATCCATTCATCTGTTGAAGGGCACATAGGTTGGTTCCATAGCTTGGCTGTTGTGAATCGAGCTGCTATAAACACTGAGTAGCTGCATGAGGATGGAACTGGAGACTATCATGCTAAGTGAAATAAGCCAGTCCCCCCAAATCAAAGGCTGAATGTTTTGTCTGATATGTATATGCTAACCCATAACAAGGGAGGGTAGGTAGGGGAATATGCAGTTCATTGGATTAGACAAAAGGGAAGGAAGAAGGATGAGAATAGGAAAGACAGTAGAATGATCATACATAACTTTCCTCTGCTCATATATGAATACACTATCAGTGTAACTCCACATTGTACAACCACAAGAATGAGATCAAAATTGGAATGGGTTGCACTCCATATAGGTATAATATGTCAAAATACACGGTACTATCATGTATATCTAAAAACAACAAAGGGGAGGGAGGGAGGGAGAGAGAGAGAGAGAGAGAGAGAGAGAGAGAGAGAGAGAGAGAGAATATCTGGGTTATTAACAGTGCCAAATAATAAATATACCAATTCTGTTGCTGCCCAGCCTTTAAAAGTACTATTATGAGAGGTGTTCCTGCCTTCATCACATAAGTTATTTCTAGTTGATTTTTTTCCATATCCACAACTTAAAAAAAAACAACCCTAAGGTAATACACTTTCTGTGAGGACTGTAAGAATGTGAAGAATTCAGCATGTGAAGTTCCCAGTGCTGGACCAAGCCCAGCGGAAGTCCTAGCTACATGATGTCAATCATCATTTTCAGCCAGGGGACTCTACAAGTCTGTGAATAGATTGTCCTCCTTGCAGCTCAGGCCAGTGCAGACAGTTATGGGGGAAAGATTCCTCATAGGAGGAGACCATGTCAGAGTAAAAGGCCTAATTTCCACACTATCCAGCCCAATACCAAAGACTCTATGATGAATAATCTGAATAATTTTTATTATAACATGGCAGACTCAGCAGCTCTAGCCTGTCAAATGATACCAGAATATTAAGCCTCAAATCATGTCTACTTGTTTAAAAAAAAATTTAAGGAAACTAAAATCAGACACTTTAAAACTGCCAATTATAACTAGTTGCATGTGGTTGCCATGAACAGCCTGGTTTTCTAAACTGCTTGATTTATTTGGGGGATGTTAATTTACATTTGTCCCCTTCACTCATCACTATCCCTTTATTACTGAGCTTTATTACTGTAGACTATAAATTCCTCCATAACATATGGACCACATAACTTTCTCGGATACCTAATTAACAAAGATTTTTTTTCCTGAGCTGTAATTATAACAAAATATGGTACATTGAGCTTAATTTTCAATTTAATGCTTGAAGGTGCATAGGAAATTTAGCTCTGTGGCTCAGAGATGGGGAAAGCCACCATGTATACACTCCACTCTCACGAGCAGGTCTGGGAAACAGATGTTCGTAGGAGAGATGAGGATAATGAAAATGTGTATATGAAATGATATCAATGATTAAAGGCCAGGATGTAGTTCATGCTCATTAATAGATGGGGAGAAAGGGATAGGAATGGGAAATCTCAAAGTTATCAAAGAACATAAAGGACGTTCTGCTCTTGGCACGGACAACCTGCCTTCCTTCTGGCTCCTTCACAAACATCTTTCTACCTCTTCTGTGCAGTCAAAACTGTGTGATGGGCAACCTCTGGGTGCGTGTCCTGAATGGGAACCATCTCCTGTGGGTAGAAAAGAATGTGGAGCCCTTTGAAATCCTAGCATTAAGAATGATCAGGACTTAGGATTGTTTTATGGGAGAATCATTTCATGAAACTATTCAGGAGAGTGGAATCTATCATATTCAAAAATCATATCTTATCCCCCGCAAAAAAAAAAAAAATCTAAAATTCCTTTTCCACTCACGCATAGATTCAGTACTTGCTCTCCCTGCCATTCTAGTCACTGATCACAGTTAGTTTTTAATTTGTATGAGGAGCAGAGATTATATAACCCACCTTCCATCATTACATCATTATATAACGGTGTCTGATTTCGGACGAGGGTACAGCTCAGTCGCAGAGCACTGTCCTGGCATGAGTGGAGCCCTGGATTTGATTCTCAGCATCACTCTTCCTCACCACCCCCCAAAAATAAGGGTGTCTGATAGAAATTTATAAGACAACATTATGTAAATAATACTTAGGAAGAGTTCAAAATTCATGGTACCTTTGGAACGCTTTATATTATAAAGAATTCAAAGCCCAACTCAAATAGGATTAAGCAGTGAAAGGGGATGTATTGCTTATATGATTGGAAAGTTCAGAGACAAAATCTACTTCAGGCAAGGCTTGACCTAGCATTTCAAACAGCATTACCAATGATCTGGTGTCTCTCCATTTCTCTGCTCTTCCTTTTGCAGTTTAGCTGCATCCTTGAAGCTCTTCACAGTGCACCTTTTCTCCCTGCCTCACCCCTGAAGCTCAGGGTTCTTGCACAGGTCACAAAATGAATCTGACTTTCATTCTTACATCCAGACACCATGCAATCTAGTAGATTCCAAGGAAGGCAGTGAGGAGTTTCTCCAGAAAGTCTAGCAAACATTTTTTTGCTCCCATATCCATGAATATTATTAAATTAAGGGCCTGTCCCTGAACTAATCACTATAGCCAGAGGAAACAGATACTCTCCAGTGAAGTTTTAAGGAAGCTAAATTTCCACCAACACCATATGATAAAAATGGAAGAGGGGAGCGTTCCCAAAAGGAACTTGAAGGATTATAAACCAGGAGAAGACACACGTGCTGAACAGCGAACGGCAACAACACATGTACTCTGGAAAATTATCCTCAACAGGTGGCCTCTCCTCTTGACCCATCATGGAATGGAACACTTTGGAGGGTGTCAGATAGGTGAACAATAAACTATCTTTAAAACAGATGTAGGCGCATATAAGGATGGGTATTGACAACTTAGTAAGGACACAGTCATTACATTAACCTTTCCCATTTTGACTTTGAAAGACAAAAGTAATCCCCAAGGGCTCCATCCTACCTATTCTGGTTGATTGCTATATCCCAGGGAAAATTCCATGTGTTAATTTTCCTCTCTAATTTCCATGGACTAACACCCAGTCCACAACTTACAATGCCTTGATTAGAGTCAGTAGCAATAATTTGATTAAGTAGTTTACCTGTAAATAAAATAGAATTGATGTCGTCACGGCAGGGATCATACCATCTACCCTTTCCCCACAGCTACTGCACAGGGAACAAACTTCACAACAAGCCCTCACGTGTCTCGCACAATTTCACACAGAAAAACAATAGGTGAAGAACTATTAATTGGATTGAGTGAATGAAGAAGATACAAACAGGTTTCAAAATGAAAAAGGAACAATCACCAGGTCACAACCCCAGCTGTACGTCACCTCGGTGGTGTTCCTCCATCACTGGACCTAAGGGTCCTGTCTAACCCTTAAAAAAAACTTAAGTTCCCCTGGTCTGATGGTGGGCCTACTTCCTCACTCAGATCATAGAACTTAAGAACTCTTGAG